>NC_138735.1:15321028-15629596 GCF_965113295.1 Leuciscus leuciscus
CAACAGTCGGTTTGAATTGAATGGGCAAAAGCTCACATTCAATGGCGTCTGGCACTTTGTAGAGGTGTTCTCTTCATGGATGAATCCCGGTTTTCACTGTACAGGGCAGATGGCAGACAGTGTGTATGGCGTTGTGTGGGTGAGCGGTTTGCTGATGTCAACCTTGTGGATCGAGTGGCCCATGGTGGCGGTGGGGTTATGGTATGGGCAGGCATTTGTTATGGACAACGAACACAGGTGCATTTTTTTGATGGCATTTTGAATGCACAGAAATACCGTGACGAGATCCTGAGGCCCACTGTTGTGCCATTCATCAACGACCATCACCTCATGTTGCAGCATGATAATGCACGGCCTCATGTTGCAAGGATCTGTACATAATTCCTGGAAGCTGAAAACATCCCAGTTCTTGCATGGCCAGCATACTCACCGGACATGTCACCCATTGAGCATGTTTGGGATGCTCTGGATCGGCGTATAGGACAGCGTGTTCCAGGTCCTGCCAATATCCAGCAACTTCGCACAGCCATTGAAGAGGAGTGGACCAACATTCCACAGGCCACAATCAACAACCTGATCAACTCTATGCAAATAGATGTGTTGCACTGCGTGAGGCAAATGGTGGTCACACCAAATACTGACTGGTTTTGTTCAGTGTATACAGTGGGGAGAACAAGTATTTGATACACTGCCGATTTTGCAGGTTTTCCTACTTACAAAGCATGTAGAGGTCTGTCATTTTTATCATAGGTACACTTCAACTGTGACAGACGGAATCTAAAACAAAAATGATTTTTAAATAAGTAATTTGCATTTTATTGCATGACATAAGTATTTGCATACTTATAACTAAAAGCAGAACTTTTGTTTGCAATTACAGAGATCATATGTTTCCTGTTGTTCTTGACCAGGTTTGCACACACTGCAGCAGGGATTTTGGCCCACTCCTCCATACAGACCTTCTCCAGATCCTTCAGGTTTCGGGGCTGTCGTTGGGCAATACGGACTTTCAGCTCCCTTCAAAGATTTTCTATTGGGTTCAGGTCTGGAGACTGGCTAGGCCACTCCAGGACCTTGAGATGCTTCTTACGGAGCCACTCCTTAGTTGCCCTGGCTGTGTGTTTCGGGTCGTTGTCATGCTGGAAGACCCAGCCACGACCCATCTTCAATGCTCTTACTGAGGGAAGGAGGTTGTTGGCCAAGATCTCGCGATACATGGCCCCATCCATCCTCCCCTCAATACGGTGCAGTCGTCCTGTCCCCTTTGCAGAAAAGCATCCCCAAAGAATGATGTTTCCACCTCCATGCTTCACGGTTGGGATGGTGTTCTTGGAGTTGTACTCATCCTTCTTCTTCCTCCAAACATGGCGAGTGGAGTTTAGACCAAAAAGCTCTATTTTTGTCTCATCAGACCACATGACCTTCTCCCATTCCTCCTCTGGATCATCCATATGGTCATTGGCAAACTTCAGACGGGCCTGGACATGCGCTGGCTTGAGCAGGGAGACCTTGCGTGCGCTGCAGGATTTTAATCCATGACGGCGTAGTGTGTTACTAATGGTTTTCTTTGAGACTGTGGTCCCAGCTCTCTTCAGGTCATTGACCAGGTCCTGCTGTGTAGTTCTGGGCTGATCCCTCACCTTCCTCATGATCATTGATGTAGTGTTGTCACGATACTAGAATTTCTAACTTCAATACGATACCTTGAAAAATATCGATATTCGATACCATTTTCGATACCACGGAGAAAAAAACTGCCACAATATTAAGGGGTATTTTTTATTTATTTAAAGCTAAATATAACAAGTCTAGAACATGAAAATGAGGGATATTTTACATGAACGAAAATGTCCTGAGGTAGTGCACTGGTTCAAAAGCTAGATGCTGGTTAATACATTTATTTGATGAACAGATTTAAACGCAAACGTGCATCACACGCGAAAACATGCTCACTGGATCGACATCAAGGCAAGCACCTTTATTTATATAGTGCTTTTAACAATACAGATTGTGTCAAAGCACTTAACAGTATCAAATTGGAGGATAGAGTGTCAGTAATGCATAATAATAAAATGAAACATTCAATTTTCAGTTAAAGGCATTTCATTATTGAATTCAGAGATGTCATTGTCTAGCTCAGTTTAGTTTAATTAGTATCTGTGTAATCAAATTGATGATAATCGCTAATGAAGGCAAATTGCAGAATTAAATAATAATTTTTTGAATAAAGTTAAATAAGCACAAGTTAATTTACATTTGACCACAGTTAAAATATTTACTTGTCTAAGATTCCTCAGTCAGATTATATTAAATTTAAGAATTACGGTGAAAAAACGAGACAACACACACTCATATCAACAACAAAGGCCATCTTGGTTAATGTTTCAGAAATGTTAAAATGAGAAGAGTTACCAACCTCTCGCAATTATTTATATAGATCCGGGTGTCGGTCTTTCAGGTGCTTTGCCATATTAGGCCCCGATCACACCTAACGCGTTTTTCAGGTTCGAAAACGCGAGGCACACAGCTGCACTTACCATCACACAGGACGAGCAGTGCGCTGCGTTTGTTATGTTGCTCGGCAACCACTGAAACAGCTGTCCTGTCAGTCAAGTAAACGTCAAATCAGCCTTTTATTAACTTTATTTACTTTCTGTTAACATTGTGGTAGTTGCGGTTCGTGAAGGCGTTAAGCTCCTGGTAACCTGCGAGAGCACCACAAGTTTATCCTCCATCATCGCACTCTCCGGGCGTTCAAGCAACTAGCTTTCATCATTAAAACGGAAGGCCCGCGAGATGCAGCAGGCGAATAAACAGCGCGCAGAACACTCGCTGGAAACCAATTGAAACCAGGCACCTCTCACTGCAAAAAACGCGTCAGGTGTGATCGGCCCCATTCACTTCACTTTTGTTATTTAATCAGAGCGAATGAGAGGAGTGCGTGTGTGGTGTTTGTCAACGCGCCTTTGGAGAGAAGTGAAAGTGACAGCTCGGCTAGTATCGATACTACGGGAAATTAGTATTGGTATCGTTCAGTATCGATATTTATCGAAATATCGATATTTTTGACAACACTACATTGATGCCCCACGAGGTGAGATCTTGCATGGTGCCCCAGACCGAGGGAGATTGACCGTCATCTTGAACTTCTTCCATTTTCTAAAAATTGCGCCAACAGTTCTTGCCTTCTCACCAAGCTGTTTGCCTATTGTCCTGTAGCCCATTCCAGCCTTGTGCAGGTCTACAATTTTGTCCCTGATGTCCTTACACAGCTCTCTGGTCTTGGCCATTGTGGAGAGGTTGGAGTATGTTTGATTGAGTGTGTGGACAGGTGTCTTTTATACAGGTAACAAGTTCAAACAGGTGCAGTTAATACAGGTAATGAGTGGAGAACAGGAGGGCTTCTTAAAGAAAAACTAACAGGTCTGTGAGAGCCGGAATTCTTACTGGTTGGTAGGTGATCAAATACTTATGTCATGCAATACATTTTTGTTTTAGATTCTGTTTAGTTGAAGTGTACCTCTGATAAAAATTACAGACCTCTACATGCTTTGTAAGTAGGAAAACCTGCAAAATCTGCAGTGTATCAAATACTTGTTCTCCCCACTGTACACACACACACATACTCCTTACACCAGTTTTAATTATAAATTATACTTATATAGTACAAAATACCTTATTACATTATACACTGCCGATCAAACTTTTTGGGTTAGTGAAAGAAGTCTCTTATGCTCACGTGTATATTTGATCAAAAATACAGTAAAAAAGTAATATTCAAAGTCCCTTTAAAATGGGTCATGAACTGAGAAATCAAATTTTCCTTGAGCTTTTGACATATTAAGAGGTAATCAGAATATCCTGTAAGTTTCAAAACTGAAAACTTCCTTGTTAGTCCAAAAACAACTGGTTTCTCAACTGGTGGGTCGCAAGACTGTTCTGAGTGGGTTGTGGTGTGAGCAGTCAAAGAAACAACATCAACAACAAAAAACGTAATTCAGATTTTTTTTTTGTTGCTAGACTTTGATTTTTATTTAGAAAGATGTGCGTGAAAGCTGTTGACTCTTCTGTCAGACGCAGTAAAGTGTGCCTGAGAAAAACGCCCGATTTATTATCTGCGGAGATGTTGTCAGGCTATGTCAATTTCATTATTCTAACGCAGTGGTTCTCAACCTCTCCTGCAGGGACCCCCTGACAGGCCATGTTTCTGTTTTAACCCTGAAATGGCACACCTGATTCAATTAATTAAAGGCTTAATGAGTAGTTGACTAATTGATTAATTGACTAATTCCTACTCTTCCTACTCTAATAAATACTCATTAATTGAATCAGGTGTGCCATTTCAGGGTTAAAACAGAAACATGGCCTGTCAGGGGGTCCCTGCAGGAGAGGTTGAGAAACACTGTTCTAACGTTATTTTTTCATAGCTTGTTAAGAAATAAAAAGTCTCTCACCTCAGAAAAAGAAACGTTCCTGTCCTGTCAGGAATTATACTGTGCTCGTAGCGCGCATTTTACAATTGCACTCGCAAATGTGGCGACGCACGCTGTATCACTTCGAAAGCGCAAAAGAAATTACGTGCATGCAACGTCATAGTTACGTTGTCAATTAGTAAGTCATGAAATAAAAGTAAAGTACCAATAAATCACATAACTGGTACGTCATGTGTTAGCTGGGAACTGTTGTTTTCATAACCCCAAAATGCCACCTTATTTTCACTTTGTGTTATTTTGTATATTTTAAATGACTGTGGTGGCCCATACCAACTTACTAACCTTATTGTATTAATAGAACCTATATATAATTCCTAATAAAGTGGGTCGTGGCTTGATGACTAAGGGAAAATGTGGGTCCCGTGGCCAAACCAGCTGAGAACCACTGCCTTACACCAAGCAGCTTCTGCAGTCTAAGAACAACTCATTGGTTAAACTTAGTTTCACTCCACTCTCTATTTCCCACATGACATGAATCGCAATATCGTGATTACTAATTCAGGCAGCAGATCCATTAGACATTGAGACACTGACCACTCAATTACCTGCGGGACAATTACAAGGTCACGCATTAAAACATGTCTGTTTTTTATCAACAACATCGCTGTATAACGTCTTTATGAAAGTCTTGGAATATGCTCTTGTCCTGCATTCTTTTATTGTTTAAATAGCTAACATAAAAAAGCAAATATAATGGTAACAATTTACAGCAAGGTCCCATTTGTTAACACTAGAAAATGCATTAGCTAACATGAACTAACAATGAGCAGTATTTTTTAAGCATTTATTAATTAAAGTTAATTAGTAAAAACTATTGTTGTTCATGTTAGTTTACAGTGCATTAACTAATATTAACAGATAACTTTTGATAAAAAAAAAAGATTACAATTTTTTTTTTATTAACGTAGACTAATATTAATTAATGCTGTAGAAGTATTGTTATGTTATTTATGTTATCCAATGTAGTTAACTTGAAAACAAATTAAACCTAATATAATATAAATAACATAATATTATTAATAATAAAGATCACTACAAAAAATACAATAAAAAATATGTAATCTTCTTCTGACTCAAATTGAAAGTTTGCATAATTACATTATTATTTCACTTTCATGAACATAAAGGATGAAAGATTAAAAAGATTAAAAACAGAATTTTGACAATGAAAAGAATGGCTGATTCTTTGGGAAACGCACTCTTCAGAGGAGACTGAAACACATCCACAAACTCACCTGATTTATTCTCTCTTTTTACTCATCCTTTTCCTCGTTGTGTTTAATTCTTTCCTCATGTCCTCCATGCAGGACGTCTGTCGCACTGAAATAGAAAAAACAGAGCACAAAATGCATGAGACCCCATGTGAAAAGTTATTTTGAAGGTAAAATATGTATGAGGGATGTGTCCTCAATGTTTTTCAGCTAGCAATTGTGGATCATCTGAATGTAGACATTACGTTTCTATACGATCGCCAATTGGTAAAGTCATTGTGTCTGATGAATTCAGGCAAAGCCTGCGCCAAAATTACAACTGATTTGCCAAAGAATCCACAGTTAAATGTACCCAATACAAATAAATAATGCTCAACTGAGACATTCACATTGTTGAAAACAAATAACCACATTCCTAGCATTAGGATCCTTAGGAAGGTAGTGTTATTTTTGGACCAGTGATCCTGTATTGCTCTTCTCTCGGCCTCATCTAGCTAACATGCCAGTGGGCGGGGCCAACGTTGCAATGATGAAGTAGGCGTTAATTTTTTTCTGCAGAGGCGTTCTTTTCTTTCATCTATTATAGACACATTCCACAATCACTTTTTTTTCAATTGGACTGTATTCATTCCGATTGATGAATTTGAATGTAGTGTTTACATGAATACTAAAATGTGATCGAGTTGATGAGCACGTTTATATGTCACAAGCTTCAAATCGGAATATATTTTTTGACATGCACACACTGCACGAATATACAGAATTTGCTCCGTGACATTGATTCAATGTTGAAATTCCATCAGAATCATAATTTCGGTTAATTAATATTTATCTATTTCTGGTCATAATTTGGAGACAATGAGCATATAACCGCTGTGGTCCGCTTAGCAAATGCCCCTCCCCACACCCAAAAAGTCGTCTGTGGATGAGAATCCGAAACAAGGACTGGTGGGACGTTGCCTTGCTTTTACTTCACAGACGCTGAGTGAAAGGAGATTTTTAGAATGATGGGACACTTATTTACTTTATTCAACAGGAAGAACAGCTTGTTCGGCGCGTCATACGCCATTACGCTATGTGCAGTCCTTTCAGTTTCGGTTTTCAATCCGATCAAGTGTTTACATGTTCTCTCGAACGGATTAGAAAAGGAATAAACCACCCCTTTCAATCCAATCGAAATTTCATTCGGATCGAGCTCAATCGGATCGATTAAGGTATTTAGGCCCACATGAGGGCTTTTCAGTCCGATTGAGCCGTCAATCCGATTACTAACGGATTATTTGGTTGCGTGTAAACACATAGCCAATGAGTCGTGCTCTGGGCTTGATTACAAAAAAAGGCTGTTTTTGGACTAACAAGGAAGTTTTCTGTTTTGAAACTTATAGGATATTCTGATTATCTCATAATATGTCAAAAGCTCAAGTAAAATTTGATTTCTCAGTTCATGACCCCTTTTAAAGGAACCTTTTTCAATAATACTTTTTTACTGTATTTTTGATCAAATATACACATGTGAGCATAAGAGACCTCTTTCACAAACCCAAAAAGTTTGAACGGTAGTGTATAATGTAATAAGGCAATTTTTTACTATACAAATATAATTTATAATAAAAACGACATACACTACTTTATACTGTAGTCTATACTCTAACTATAATTTATATCAGTATTTATTGCCTAAAACATAATTTGCTCATGGCAATACAAGTAGGAACAAATAAGATAACAAGCCATAAGCGAGTTTTGGTGCATATTCTGTCCCCTTCAGACATTTGCTACGCCCCTGCACACACACCATTACAATGATTTATATAACAATTAAATGATTTATGAGGCTCTCTGCGGGTACTAAGGACCTTATTTTGAATATGTGTGACTGTATGTGTTTGTGTACGCTTTTACTAGTATAACCAAAAGATGAGATGTTAAGATTTTTACATCTTGACTTGCTCCGCTTTCAGGCATTGAAGCAAAGCCGTTTTTCATTGACCTAAAGCTGTTCACACAGCCGAGTCGACCATGAATAAATTCACGTAGCTTTGAACATTTGAGCAATTTCAGCGGTTTGGTGCTCTATTTATTCATGTAGTATTCATGTGTGTGTGTGTGTTTGTGAGCACAGCAGAAGACTGTCTGTGGGCTAGGCTTGCACACTGAGAAAATCAAAGCAACAAACTGACAGTTCAGCTTCCAAATGCTCTCGCCAGGGACAGAAGTGAGGGGTAAAAAACATGAAAGCGATAGGCAGACAGAAAAAGGGAGAATACACCATCCAGGAAAGAACTAGTGTGAACCTTTCATTTTATGCCTATCTAAATCCCTTGAAAGACACTGTTCTTGAGTTCAAGCTCCAGACTGAGCATACGTGCAGCTTAAGTCCCCGGTACCACCTGCAGTGATATACGAACGGGAAATTATATAAGTTTCTTCCCGTCCTCTAAGCTGATTGGCTTTAATCAATCGTTCACTGCAGTCCAGACCAAAATATGTGAGCAGAGTGGAAGGCCCTGTCCCAAATGGCTCCCTAAACACTTACAGTCTTCCTCCAAGTCTGTACTAACGTGATGTAATGTCACTTTGACTGTCGGTAAGAAATCTCCTGCGGAGCTCGCTTCAATGCGGGGTTGGCAAAAGTGCGCATCGAGGGCTCATTTCAAGCGGAAAGGGGATGTTCGTGAGCACCCTTATGAGACCTAAAATGACAAATGGGAGACCCATTAATAAACGTTTATGTTTATTTCTCAATATACACTACATGTGGCGGCCATTAAAAGTCCACAAAACCGTAAATGCATATGAAGTGTGCCATATGGGACCGGGCCAAAGTGGAGTGAGGAATGGACTTTTTTCTTTTTGAACGTCGGAGCCTCAGTGTTTTATCTTACCATCCACCCTATTTTGCAATGCGGAAGTCATCTATTTTCTGTGAATGTGCGAGACTTCTGATTCATTAGATGAGCAGAATGACAAAGTACGATAAACAGTACAACTATTTGCATTATGAACTTTATTGTTCTTTTATTGTGTTTATTATTAAGATAATAGTCAAGATGTAGTCAATCATTTTATCCCTTAAAACTCATCTTTGATCACCAACGTTTTTTTTCCATAATTCTTCATGCCTTAAATAGCTTGAATTCTTGAATTCTTCATAGCTTGAATGTAACTCTAATCCTTGAATCCTAAGAATTCTTGCCTCATTTAGTATACGCGGTTCTATGAATATGCAAATTAGCCCCGCCTCCACTCACTCACACCAACTCAGAGATCCACTCGTTGACGATCACACGTTGACCTGATTGGTTACAAGGCAGTTTGTGACGTCAGAAACACCAACGATTTCAAACCGCGTTTTTTGGTTCACTGCAGTTTTGAGGGGAAAATACTCAGCAATGGTGTTGACTTATGCATTTGTATATGGTTTGACTTAAAGCATATTCAAAACACCACATAGACATATAAACAACATTAAAAGCTTGATTTAACTTTAACAAATACCAGTTTGCAATATCAAGCAGCATATCAGACTATTTTTGTGTAACTTAAAATAACTAGAAGCGAATGACACCATAAGCTTTGTACATTCATGTTACAAATGGCTGCGCCAGCTTTTACATAAAAAAATAAGGTGGATAGGAAATGTGAAATGGAAAACCCTGAGTGGAACTGGAGTGGACCAGAACGCTTTGAGTGGTGTCAACTCTCTGTAGATCGTATACTGTTCCAGAACGGCTGTCACATTGATGCTTTGGCTTCTTTAGCAACTAACTATATTGGGAAAAACTATAAAAACCAACTGCGGTTCTTAACATAGATGTGATTATCTTCACATTGTTTTTATTTGTTGTGATATTGCTTACTTTTAATTTAAACATTACATTTTTCAGTGTTTAATTTGCATGTTTCATAATGAAGCTTAACCTATAAAATATGTAAAATATGTAACAACGAATGACAACAGCTTCAAATGGTGGATGTTTGGTTTTCACAAGGTGAGATAGAGAGTGAGTTAAACAGATGGTGGTTTAAGTAAGGAGGAAGTGTTGGCAGCACTTGTAGAGGATTGTGGATATAGTGGTTGTAGGGCTGCTTTTTGTTCTGATTATCAGTTCAAAATAGCAATGTAAGCTTTCAGCCTGACACAGTGGTTTCTAACCTGGGTTCACTAAGGAGACGAGGGAACTTATATGCCTCGAGGTCAAATACAGATGCAAAAAACTTTTAGTTTTTGAATACTCCAAACAAACAGTCACTTATCGGAACCATCTGATAATCACTTCCATTGATTCATAGTCTATCAACTTGCTGATTACATTGCTATGGCGCAGGAGTATACGGGCAATGTGGTGAATATGAAAACCATGCGCCAGAGTAAAATAACACTGTTACAAGAGTAAAATAACACAGTTACAAGGTGTACTTTATTAAATATCTCCCAACCAATCTGCATTAACAATAGCTGTTTGCTTATATGTGCTGCTCTCCTTCCACTCTCTTGTGAACCCTCACACACAAACGGGGTCTCAGTTTTTGTTATATTTAAGGAAGGGAACTTTAAGGACTGACTATCTATCTATCCATCCATCCATCCATCCATCCGTCTTTCTCACTCTCTTTTTCCCTCTGCTGTTTGGAGCAATTTCAATTTCACGCTCAGCTGGGACACATCATCCACTCCAGCTTCACGCCTCCCCGTCAGCATGCTGTGGGCTCTCACAAGTTCAATCAACATCAACAACACATGGTATGCATGGAAAGTTGAACACCTATTATATGCATATGGCTATTATACACACTAGGTGGCTGATGGTCACAAATGTGGCTGAAGATGAACGCATGACAGCCTAAACAGACCTTAAGTCATAAATATATTGAAGGTCAGGCTGCACCTGATGCCTGGGAAAATATGTTGAGGATATATGCACAATCCACTTAATAAATAAGAGAAATACAGAAATGCTGATACAAGAGTTGAAGTGAAATAATTTTCAAAAGGCGAGATACTATACCATCTAGGACAGTCAGTGAGATTAGGATTAGTATGTTCCATTGTACGTTGGAAATAGTATGTCAAAAGTGCCCAGATGGCATTCAGTTCTCTGTGGGTTTTCAAAGTGTGCATCTGTGCTAATATCGCCCACAAACCATTGTGCTTTGCAAGAGGACTGTGCAAATACTGTTCTCACAATAATGGAATATTAGCTTACTTCATACACTAGTTGTCACACTTCAACTTTAGTGAATATATATTGTTGGAAAATAAGTTTTTGAATAGATACAATCTCTAAAGTCATCAACTTCTTCAATCACACATCTGTTCTTTTCCACGTACACCCTCATCCTGACCCCTGAGGTAGAACGGGAAAACTAATACACTTTCAAATAATGTGCATTTAATGAGGATTGCGAATGAACCTTAGATTACCCTCAGACTAAAGTGAAGATTGAGTTTCAGTTGGCATGTTTGGAGACAGTCGTGTCTTTAGAGGTGTTCGCTGCATTAGTGACCCTTATGACTCCGCTTAAAAACTCACTTCTATGACATGACACTGCCACACTCATTCATATTCACAAGCTCCTCATGAATTATGCATCATTATGCAAAAATAAGGATTAAAAAAGAGTGGAGAAATTGGCTGTGACCTATGCAAAACATACAGAAAGAGAGATGGGAAAGAAAGAGAGAGTGCTGGGAGGATAGTATGACAGGAAACAACAAGACGTCTTATCTGAAATCTACAGTGCTATGGTGTTATCTTCACGATCAAGTTGAATACTTGAGTTGTCCACTTTAACATGCATCAGCATACTCAACCTCTGCAGTTCGACAGAAACAAGAAACCAAGACACTGAGCTACAGTATATACTAATGTAATTCTACCAGAACAACTTGGCGCAGTCAGAAAATATCAAAAACTATGGATTTTGCAATGCGTTTACAAACTTTTTTCCCCTTGTGCCATCTTGAAAAAGAAAAATACACCATAAACACATTTTAATCTAAACAAAGAATTAAATAAACAATTTCAATATTTATTGTGAAAATTAATTATTATTCATCAATTCCTTCACACATTTCCACCAAAGCAAAAAAAAAAAATTGCCACAAATGAAGTGTTTTCAAAAGTGTATTTGGTTAACAATGAGACAACAGTGTCTTTGAAAAGCAAAGGATTAAATTCACCTTACTTTAACAACATAAATCAATCAATTGCTCGAAACGGAAAGAGAAGAAGTCAGACTTATTAAGACCCACCCCGGTCTGTTACAATTAGAAACGCCTCGGTTACGACTGTAACCTCGGTTCCCTGAAGAGGGAACGAGCGTTGCGTCGAAAAGCTGACGCTATGGGAACGCTTTGCGTGATGACGTCTTGAAGCACATGTAAAATCAGTCCAATGGTGTGGCGGAACGTCAGAGGCGGGTGACGTCACGTACCAGGAAGCTATAAAAGCCGGCCCGAAACAGAAAACGAAAGCTTCGTAAAGTCTGAAGTCGCGCTGACAGGCATGAAGGAGATATGGCAAGGCGACGCAACGCTCGTTCCCTCTTCAGGGAACCGAGGTTACAGTCGTAACCGAGGCGTTCCCTTTCAAGGGAACTCCCGTTGCGTCGAAAAGCTGACGCTATGGGAACGTCTATACCAACGCCTCCATAGCTACAAATGTCTGTCCTGTGTGTAATCATGTGAGCAGCACTAAGAAGACAAAACATGAGACCCTAGAGTAGAGTCTAAATCCAGAGAGTAGAACCTGACGAAGGTGTGCGGTGAGGACCAGCCTGCCGCATCACAGACGTCCTGTAACGATACTCCTGATATAAGGGCCTTAGAGGCCGCCATACTCCTAGTAGAGAGCGACCGGACAGCCAAAGGAGAAGGCTGTCCAGCCGCCTCATAAGCCAGTGAGATAGTCTCAACCACCCACTTGCTCATCCTTTGCTTAGACACTGGACCTCCCTTGTTAGGGGAGCAAAAGTCACTTTTACGCCACAGGGCAGCTCTGTGGACATACGCGTCTAACGCCCGAACAGGGCAAAGCAAATTATTCGCCTCCTGGTCCGATTTCGAAAGGGAGGAGGACCTCCAAGTGCCACGAAGGAAACGAGATACCAAGGGGTCTTTCCCCACAGACATTCCACCCAAAGGACTGTGGTAAGCACCTATGGCCGCCACATAGACCTTTAAAGTGGACGGGGTCAGACCTGCAGTGAACCGTTCCTGCAGGAACTCCAGCACTGTACCAATTGGGCAGTGGACTGGGTCCAACCGACGGTCACTACACCAAGAAGTGAATACTCTCCACTTCAGGGCATAAAGTTTCCTCGTGGAGGGAGCTCTGGACTGTAGAATGGTCTCAACAACCTCGGTTGAGAGACCTGACTCTATGAGCTGGGCCCCCTCAGAGGCCAAGCCCACAGGTTCCACAGTTCTGGCCGAGGGTGAAATATCGAGCCCTCTGCCTGGGACAGAAGGTCCCTCCTGACGGGTAACTCCAGAGGATGCCCGTCGAGGAGGGACACAAGATCGGGAAACCATACTCTGCCCGGCCAGCGCGGGGCTATAAAAAGCAGGCAAACCCGGTCCCTGCGAACTCTTTCCAGAACTCCCGGGAGCAGAGCAACTGGGGGAAAGGCGTACAGACGTAGCCTCGGCCACGTCTGTACCATAGCATCCAGTCCCAGAGGAGCTGGATGCGTGAAGGAGAACCAAAGTGGACAGTGAGACGTCTCTCGAGACGCAAACAGATCCACTTATAATTTCCATATCAGCTCCACCACCTCGGGGGTGGAGCCACCATTCCCCGGGCCTCGGCCCCTGTCTCGACAGAGTGTCTGCTCCTATATTCTGGACCCCGGGGATGTAGGCTGCCTTGAGTGACAGCAACTTCCCCTGGGACCACAAGAGGATATGGCATGCCAGCGCAAACCCCCTTGATATAGGCGACTACCGACGTGTTGTCCGTATGTACTACACATGGTGTCCCCTGAGACCTGTGATAAAGCTCCTCAGAGCCCGGAAGACAGCTAACATCTCTAGGCTATAGAATGCCAGGAACGATGATGGTCTTCCCACAGACCTTGAGATGAGCGACCCTCAGGATCGCTCCCCAACCCGTGAGGGAAGCATCCGTCGTTAGCAGTTTGCGACGACAAGGAGCTCCCAGCACTGGGCCCTGGGACAGGAACCAAGGTTTCTTCCACATAACCAAGGCACGTAGGCATCACCGCGTGACCTTGATTGTGCGAAATGGGTTGCCCCTCGGGGAAAAACCCTCTGGTCCTGAGCCACCACTGCAGGGGCCTCATGTGCAGCAGTCCAAAAGGTATCCCGTTGGAAGCTGCTGCCATGAGACCCAACAGTCTCTGGAACTGTTTGACAGTGAGTAGCTGGCCTAGCTTTACACTTCTCACAGCTGCCAGGATGGAATCGAAGCGTGGCGATGACAGGCGCGCCTGCATCGACACTGAATCCCAAACCACGCCTAAAAAAGTGGTCCTCTAAAATGGAGAAAGCACACTCTTCTTGGCGTTCAGCCGTAACCCCAACTCTTTCATATGGGCGAGAACAACATCTCGATGTTGAACCGCCATCTAATGCGACTGAGCTAAAATCAACCAATCGTCGATGTAGTTCATTATGCGAATACCCTGAAGGCGCAAGAGCGCCAGAGCTGCATCCACGCATTTGGTGAAAGTGCGGGGTGATAAAGCCAGGCCGAATGGAAGAACTCGAGGTTAACATTTTGAACTTGAGCTGCATGTACTCGTACAGAACTCGAAGATCTAAAATGGGACGCAATCCCCCGTCCTTTTTTGGAACTATGAAGTACCGGTTGTAAAACCCGGTTTCCCTGTTGGAGGGGGGTACATATTCTATGGCCCCTTTCTCTAACAGAGTGTTTACTTCCTGTTCCATAACCAGAACCTGCTCGGGGCCCACCACTGTGGGCAGGACCCCCATAAACCGCGGTGGGCGTTAATAGAATTGTATCTAATACCCTTTTTCCACGGTCTGCAGGACCCAACGAGAAACATTTGACAGTAGCTTCCACGCTGTCAAAGATTCTACTAGAGGTACCAGTCTCTCGAGACTGGTTTCTGGATTTTGTTGCTGTTGAGTAGTCGGTTCGTCGCCCTGTAACGGCGCACCGGCAGGGAACGACCAAACAGACTGCTCCAGCACCCTCCTCAGAGGGGGCGGGCATCCCGAGGCCACTACGTTTCCGGGTGGACCTTGAGATATGTGCTCGCCGGAGACCGCTGCGCCCTGTAACACCGGAGGCGGCAGGGTTGGCAGAACGGTCCCCTGAGGGCACCGAAGAGAGACGGCACCGTATTTTTCTCCTGCTGTTGAGTAGTCGGTTCGTCGCCCTGTAACGGCGCACCGGCAGGGAACGACCAAACAGACTGCTCTAGCACCCTCCTCAGAGGGGGCGGGCATCCCGAGGCCACTACGTTTCCGGGTGGACCTTGAGATATGTGCTCGCCGGAGACCGCTGCGCCCTGTAACACCAGAGGTGGCAGGGTTGGCAGAACGGTCCCCTGAGGGCACCGAAGAGAGACGGGCACCGTGAAAAGAGGTGTTAACCGCTCTGCTTCGGGGGGACTACCCTCATTTGTCCTGAGCCCTCAGACATCAGGACTTTTTCCCAGCAGCCTTCTTGGCGGTAATAACGGTCCGCAGATCCGTTTTACCCCTCGAAGACTGCTGGGTTTGAGAGCGCCCTCCGTGTCCCCGAGATTTTTGTGGGGGAGCACGAGAGGACACACTCTGTTTTTGAGTGGCACGATGTTCAGCGCTCTTTTTAGAGGAGTGAGGCTGCTCCCGCTCAGCAGCCTCAATGAAAGAACGGCGGGGGAGAAGTTTTTGTAATGCAGCTGCCTGTTTAGCAGCTTCCAGAGATTTAGCTACCGCACTGTTTACTGCATCACCAAATAAACCAACAGTGGAAACCGGAGCATCTAAGAGAACGTGCTTTTCTTTCTCTTTTATATCGCTCAAATTGAGCCACAGATGCCTCTCAGTGGCCACCAGGGCTGCCATAGACCGCCCGATTGATTTAGCGGTCTCCTTGGTGGCCCTGAGAGACAGATCTGTGGCTCTGCGTAGTTCAGCCACTGTGTCAGGACCAATTCCCCCGCCCTCCTCTAAATCCCCCAATAATTCTGCCTGATAGGCTTGCATAATAGACATCGTATGCAGACACGCTGCAGCTTGACCAGCGGCTGCATACGATTTATGAACCAGAGATGATGTGAATTTTACTGGCTTAGAGGGAAGTGAAGGAGCTTTCAGGGAAGATGCCGTTGCTGGAGAGAGATAGCTCGCAAGCGTCTCCTCCACCTTCGGCATCTCCCCATAACCATATTCTTTATATTTGTGAATGGAAGAATAGTGGGATGTTTGTAGTGCATACACTCTGTATGAAACCGGTTTTCCCCACAATTTCGACACCTCGGTGTGGAGATCGGGGAAAAACGGAAGGCTTCTTCGCTGAGGCTGTGTACGAGATGGCAGGAAGCGTTCGTCGAGCTTACTTTTCGAACGAACGTCCTGCCTATCCTCTGGCCACTCAATAGATAGTCTGTCAACTGCTCTAGTAATAACATCGAGCAGTTCCTCAAACGCATGAGACTGAGGTGGCGAATCCTCAGACTCAGCTTCAATACTCACAACATCCAACTCCTCAGAGCTGGACAGTTGCAGTATTGGTGCCTCTATCGGGGGGGAAGAAACCGCAATGCGTGCTTCCACACCCTGATGAGAGGCACTGGATCTGTCAGATTGATGCTGAGATAAGGCAGAGCCCGTCTCAACATCCACTGACAGATCCATTTGCGAACCCCAGGTCTGAGATCGCCGCCGAGCCTCAGCCGCGGCGGGACCCGAGCCCTGGGGAACGCGATCGGGATTGAACCGAGCCAAGCGGGATCGGAGCGTGTGCAATGGAAGCGCGTCGCAATGCACACAGTCACCACCCTCGAGTGCTGACTGGGCATGCTCCTCACCCAAACAAACAACACAAAGAGTGTGAGTATCACCTCCCGTTAAATAACGCGGGCAGGGATGGACACACACTCTAAACTGCTGCTTGCTCGCCATACTGAATATGTATATATAATATAGACAGACAACACCAAATAACAAGGACAGATTCAACACAGAGCGCAACTGAAGACTCAGAAAGCTTTCGTTTTCTGTTTCGGGCCGGCTTTTATAGCTTCCTGGTACGTGACGTCACCCGCCTCTGACGTTCCGCCACACCATTGGACTGATTTTACATGTGCTTCAAGACGTCATCACGCAAAGCGTTCCCATAGCGTCAGCTTTTCGACGCAACGGGAGTTCCCTTGAAAGGGAACTCTACCCCGGTCTTGTTACAATAGAAACTCTTTTCTCTTTCTAATGACATTTCAACCACCATTTATTTCTGTGGTGAAAATGGTTATGGTATTGTAGGAAAAAAATACAAATATGAGAAAATTCTCCTGTGATAGATGTATGTCTACTGTTGGATATTATTAGCAGACAAATTAAGTGAGAATGTGAAAAGTGTTTTAAGAGTATTTATAGACCAAAAGGGCCAATAGAAACTCTATAAACTATAAAACATTCTCTTGTTAAAACTAAAATGTGATGTGTGCCCTTTTGGTTCCTGCCTCTTTCTCACCTCCTCTTTCTCTTCGACTGCAACAAACTGACCCATTTCTAGAACAGTCAGCATTCATGAGGATTATGGGTTATAACCGCACACACACACACAAATGAACAGGCATACACACATACACAGTCAAGTTTGATGATTGTCTATGCTGTGCCCTTCGAAAGAGGATTATAGTGGCCGTGAAAAGGCAGTGAATTATTGACAAAAAAGGGACTGGATTTAGATTTTAGGCCAGCCGGGGCTAAACAGGAAAGAAATAGAGAGAGAGAAAGGTCATCCAAAACCGTCAAGAAGGCAGTTACAGGCGCATTTACTGTATTCTGTTTTTCTCAGGTTTTCGCAAGCTCTCCAAGTGATGAGCTCAATTACAGCACTCATGGAATCCTTCCTGATGGATCAGCAGCTGTCAGTGATTCAGATGAACACCTACATTCATGGCAGCTCAGGGAGTACAATCCAATATCCATCAGGTCTCTGGGGACAAAAGCTGTTCAGATGCCATTGCTTTCTTTCTTATAATTGTAGTCTTCAGGGCACTAGTGCTACTGGGCAGCTGTGCGCTCATGTGGAAGACACAGCGGCTGTCCCACAATGCACTTTCAGCCTTCATTCTGACATCTGAGGTCGAAGAATTACAGGATTTAAGCAATTTTAAGTGTGTCTGAGTGTATCAAAAAGGTTCAAGAGAACCCGGTACATTGGAAAAGGCTCAGCTCACTGTTGAGTAAGCAAAAAGTGGACTCTGAAGAAATTTGCAAGGGAAATTTTCTCAGCACTCCAGTGTGGATTTGTTTGGCAGGCACCAAGCTGGGCAACTTAAAACCACAAGGTTCACACAACAATTATGTGTCATCAAATGTTACCAGACGTATGATTTTCACTTGGTGACAGAGCAAAAAAAAAGCAGCAAACTCATAGACCAGAGACTGTAGAGACCCTAGAATACCCCCAGCAACTCCTAGCAACCACTTAAGCCTGGGACACACTTAACGACTGTAAGGCCGATTATGAATGTAATTTGATACTTACGACTGATCATGCCCAAACGCGCCAAGTCAGAGACAGTTGCGCTCAGTCTGTTTAAAATCTGCTCCAGTCATTGGAAACAGTCTGTAAGTGTGTTCAGTTCAGTCTTAGAATGTTTCAGCTAGGCGTTAAGTGTGACCCCAGAATTAGCAAAATTCTAGCAAACATTAAGAACACCCTAACCTTGAAACCACTTAGCAATACCTTAGTAACCATCTTGAAAACTCCGAAACCATTTAGAACACATTAACAACTACCAATCAATGGCCTAACAAACATCTACAAAACCCTAGTATCCACCTAGTAATGCCGCAACCATCACAAACACCCTAACAAACACTTAGCAACACCCAAGCAAACATCTACCCTAGCAATTGCTTAGCAAAGCCCTAGCAACATCTACTAAACCTTAGCATCCACCTAGCAATGCCCTAAAAACCATCACAAACACCCTAACAACAACTTAGCAATGCCCTTGCAACCATTTAGAAAAACCATCAATACTCTAGGAACCAATTAGCAATGGCAACCTTTCAATCGCCTAACAACCATTTACAAAACACTGGCATTCCTAGCAATGCCTTAACAACCATCACAACCACTTAGCAACTCCATAGCACCCATCACAAACACCCTAACAACCACTTCGCAACCATCTACAACCCTAGCAACATTTAATCAGCTAGAACACTCTAACAACTACCTAGCAACCATCTAAAAGACCCTAACCACTTAGCACTGGCCAATTCATTGTTTTCATATAACACTCACCTGCAGGGCAAAACAAGTCAACGAGCAAATCCCTGTTAAGAATTTTCCACGCCTAACAATTCAGCTCGATGAATTTATAATCTGGGCTCATCTGCCCAACTCTATATAGTAGGGTACAGCGGGGCTTAAGGCGCCTTTGATTTGATTTTCCTCTAAACCCCTAGATGGCACAAAAACTTGCCGCAGCACTTTCCAAAATATCCACTTTTCAAAATGCACGTGGACATTTGCAAATACTGTCTTTACAGTGTGTTCAATCGATGAGGTTTCAGGACGGTAATGGGCGTTTCGTTTTCGAAAGGCACAGTAAGCAGTAGACCAATCACAACATAATGGGCCATCTGACCAATCAGAGCAGAGTAGGCTCTCGGAAAGGAGGGGTTTAGAGTGACTGAATCTTCAAACGAATCGTTTGAGAATCTTTGAAAAATGTGGTATTATGAGAAAATGAAAGTGTTTTTTGACCTGCATGTAAACCTGTTGTAGGAGACCTCCAAATCAAATTCAGGAGCCTTTAAAATAGCATAATATGTGCATTTTAACAATAAGACCAGGCTGCATTAACACATTCAAACAAATAAAAACACACGTACCTTCCCTAATATTTCAAAGAGGGGCATCTGTTGAGCCAGAGGCTTAACTACAAAATAATGCAATGGGACACACAAAAAATATACACACAGATGCTTACTCATACACAAATACATACATTAAACAAACAGATCACAGCAGTTCTGCGCCAACGCTAATTGTATTCTGTTCACATACAGTTTAATATACAGACATTAACATTCAGAAAACACACTCCAGTGTTCATGATCCACTGCCTCGCATTCTCTAAACACATGCACGCACGTACACTGTCATCACTCACATATGGCTTCTCTGGTGTGCATGGCCAAACACAGACCCACATCTACACACAGAGACACACGAGGGTATGCCACTGTTGTTTAGGAACTTTAGGGCTGAAGCACACTAATGTTAATTCAGGCCACATCAGCATGACGTTTGCACATCCACAGCATGAAAATGAGATGTGGCTGCGCGCGCGCGCACACACACAGACGGGATGCAAATTCTGTGTGCATCATGTAATAATACATGAGTGAATGAGGGAGTGGGGAAAATATATGACAAGTGGGAGAAAAACAGGAGAAATAAAGAGCAAGCAAAATTAACACAGGATGCTTCTGAAGTGTATGTTTGCTTAGAATATAGTATAGAATAATTATAGTTGAAGAAAGAAGGGTGAGAAATGCTTTTGCATTTTCAGAAGTGGAGGCGCAAATGTAACCCCTCCACCCGGGTCCTATCTCCCCGCTCTGTGCGGGCCTCAAACCCGGGTCTCCGGCATGAGAGTCAGGCACTCTAACAAGGAGGCTAAAGACTGCAGCCCTAGCATCTGTCGCTAGAGTGCCTATTGAGATCATAGGAGTGAGGTTTACTTGCACAGCAACTACTAGCTGGCCTCCGTTACACAAAGTTACAAAAAATGCTGCGAAATGCTGTGAAAACCTGTGAAACCTGAGCACTGAACACTGCGGGGGCGCAGGGGCATATATTTTCATCCTTTTTTCTCTTTTGGCCAAAAAACGAAAATGGCATTTTGCATCTTTCGGTGCATCCCTAATAAGATTAAGGGCCCTATTTTAACGATCTAAGCGCATGGTCTAAAGCACACGACGCAAGTTCACTTAGGGTGTGTCCGAATCCACTTTGCTAGTTTAACGACGGGAAAAATAGTCGGCGCGCCAGGCGCATGGTCTAAAAGGATTGTCCCTATTCTCATAATTAGTAATGGGTGTGTTTTGGGATTTACGTGCGTTAAACCAATCAGAGTCTCATCTCCCATTCCCTTTAAATGCCAGTTGCGCTCGCGCCATGGCAGATTTGCTAATTAAATTACGGAATTTGATAGTGGAAAGACTGGACGCGTCTCCAGAGAGCAAACGGAACTGCTCGTGTGCAAGCAGATCATCAACGGGACAAGCCGGATCCCACCATATCTTTATGTACATAATAATAATCTTTTACATTGTAATCCTTTTATTTTAAATATTTGGCATGTTTTTGTGCACACGTCCCTGTGTGTTTAATAAGCAGAGTGTACGCGCGTTGTGGACCCGCCTATGGGCGCACATTACTAACGCGCTCTTTAAATAACAAAAAAAATATTGCTCCATTGACTTTAGACCAGGTTTCAGTTGGTCAATGGCACAGTCTGTTTCTGTTGCCTCAAAATAGCAACGCGCCAACAATGCGCCTGAACACACCTCGTTTTCAGACCAGCACACCCATGGGCGCACAAATGGGCGCAAATGCATTTGCTATTTAAACAACGTTGCGCAGGACGTGAAAATGATAACTGCGTCGGACTGAAACTAGCAAAAAACATTTGCGCCGGGTGTAAGATAGGGCCCTAAATATATATCCTTTTTTATTTAATTTCAGTTAAAGTTAAAGTAACAAGAGGGGTTTTAGATTTAGTTTTATTTAACTATAATAATAACCCTTCTTCAAATGACTCATTTACCACCAATGACTCAGTTACAAATATAACCTGTCTTTATGAGTGAGTCACTGAATCATTCATTCAAGCTATTCATTTAAATACACATCATTCAATCAGGTACACTTCATACACTCCCTCTGAGTCAGTCATTGAATCATTCCCTCAAAAGATTCATTCAAAAACACTGATTAATTAAAGAACAAAAAAACACTATAGTGTTTGATGTTTGGAGATGTGTGGTGCTTGATTCTGCTTTTACTTCACTTGGAACTGTTTTCGTTGGCTAAAAATCGACTAAATAACTGACAATATGTCTCTATAAAATCTAAGTTATTCAATATTAACTTATTGTTTATTGAACCTTTGAATAAAAGCATTATCACACCCACAATTATGCCATTGGACTGAATATTGTGGATTTAGCTACAGTATGCTTATCAAGTAGTTAGTTTACACTTTTACAGATCCATATAAAATCTCTGATTGCATAGGATCTCCTCCATTACATAAACCACTTCTTCCCAGAGCCTTCCAGTATCCCCACTAGAAGATCACCCATAAATACCAATATATCTTTTACAGAGATCACCCCAGTCTACACAGTCAATCATTATTCAATTAACTGACTCCATTCAGAATGCACACAGACGAGTTGGAGACACGCTTGTGAACTCTCTCACTTGAAGAGTAAGATTGTGTGTGTGTGTGTGTGTGTGTGTGTGTGTGTGTGTGTGTGTGTGTGTGTGTGTGTGTGTGTGTGTGTGTGTGTGTGTGTGTGTGTGTGTGTGTGTGTGCGTTTGATTTATATTACATTGTGGGAACCAAATGTCCCCACAAGGATAGTAAAACCTGAGATCACCTCCATTGTGGGGACCAGCCAGCGGTCCCCATGAGGGGAATGGGTAAATAAACATACTAAATTATATTTTTTTGAAAATGTAAAAATGCAGAAAGTGTTCTGTGATGGGTAGGTTTAGGGGTAGGGTTAGTGTAAGGGGACAGAATATACAGTTTGTACTGTATAAAAACCATTAAGTCTATGGGGAGTCCCCACAAAGATAGTGAACCAGACGTGTGTGTGTGTGTGTGTGTGTGTGTGTGTGTGTGTGTGTGTGTGTGTGTGTGTGTGTGTGTGTGTGTGTGTGTGTGTGTGTGTGTGTGTGTGTGTGTGTGTGTGTGTGTGTGTGTGTGTGTGTGTGTGTGTGTGTGTGTGTGTGTGTGTGTGTCTTAGGAGTGTACTTAAAAGAAGAAAAAAAAGGATAGTTAAAATAACATGAGGCCGAAGAATGGCAAGTTAATTAAGGTTTAATTTTAGTCGATAAGCCCGAGAGATGAACCACCATCAAACACAGGAGAACGAGGGATGGAAGAGAATCAGCCAGAGGGAGAATGAAAAGTAGCGCACGGACAATACGAGTATGCATACATCCACAGTAAGCTGCAGAGTGTGTATGTGGGTCACCGTGGGTTAAACTTTATGCCTCAAACTTGACCTAAACACACACAACTTACTGTCAGAACACATAAAAAACTATAAGATGATCACACACATACACATTTTCACATATCACTGGGTTAACGATGTAAATAAGTAAATGATGAGTAAATGGATAGAAACACAGATGTGCTCGCTCTCGCAAAGGGTTAATTAGATAGCAGAAACCATGAGCCTCTTACAGCTAAATCAGTTAGCATGATCCAATGAGTGGTATGTGTATCTGCGTGTGTGTGTGTGTGTGTGTGTGTGTGTGTGTGTGTGTGTGTGTGTGTGTGTGTGTGTGTGTGTGTGAACCTACTTAACCATATTTTGTGGACAAATTTTTACCCACAAGTGAACTAAAACTCCTTTTGGGGACGTCCTAATTTGTAAAAGATATGGAAGCTTGTTTCCAACACGGAATTAAAAATAATTTATATTGTTTTATATATACAACTAGCTATAAATGCTTGTAATACTAGTTTTAAATAACCCACACCCTAACCCTCACAGAAAACTATGCATTTAAAAAATATATACACTCAAAAAAATGGTTTTGGGGCACTGTTAGTTCTACCCAAATGTTTTTTGTTAAAATAACCCATATATATTTATTTTCCCATCAAAACACTATTGTATTGCGTTTAAGTAACTTAAGTTGTGTAATGGTCCACTATACTTAATTATCAAGCGTTAAACTAACGTAAGTGGTTTGATTTCGCGATTCAAAAAAAACCCGGATGTGACGATTTCCAACGTATTGGATGAAGACGGCGCGCGCGAACGAGGTGACAACGAGGTGCATGCATGGTGTCAGTACCAGCCAGGTAAGAAAAGTTCATTATAAAGTTATCCCGAATGCAACGTGTTTAATTTCTTTTAATGTTTCGTTAAGTCTGTTCTGGGATGCTTTTAATATTGTTTAACTATCAAATATTGTGTTGAATGTGTTGATTACGGTATTTTCAGTCGAAGTAATGAAATGACTAACGAGGGACATTCTAAGACGTTTAATGTGGCTAACAGTGATATTATACAAATCTAATAAAATATATATGATGAACCTTACAATGTGCAGATAAACAGATGAACCCAGCGTATGAATGCAACGCGTTTAGTTCATGTTCAGGGTTAATCTGTTTATAACGTCAGCCTGTGGTTTATTTATAAGGTATGTAATTTAACGTTACAGAATTTGATCTTTTAACATATTTAGCCAGCTTAAGCATTTATAACCTGTGAGTCAATTTGCTTTTCTGTACATAGTATGCTTTATTAGTGTGGTGTAGTATGGTTAGTATTAGTACATTAAACACGTTAAGCGTTTTAGAATGTCTAATAACAAAACCTCCCAGTGCTTTAATCTAAGCTACAGTCCCAGTAAAATTGGCTGAAGCTCATTCGCCTGTCGTAGACGGATATATTTTGACATGTTTTCTAATGTTCTTTTTTTATGACAGTATGTTTTTCATTATGGTTTTTCCAGTTCATCACTGCCTAAATTTGGTGAAATGAAGGAATGCCACAACTTTACTGATTGAGAAAACAACGTTTTGGCTAAGGTAAGTGAAGCTCCTTTTTAGGATTTATAAAAAGTAGTAATAATTTTGCAAACTTTGTTACAACCCACGGCTCGGCACAATGATAGTATTTAAAGTTTTACGAATTACGCTAAAGCACTTACTATTGCACTGATTGAGTATTAGCTGTGAGCAGACAGTGTAAATCAATTCACTGTAGAAAACAGTTACCATAAATGAGAAAAAACAAAGTTGGAATGTTATTTAAATTAAATCAATTATTAAATTAAATTAATTAAGGAAAACAAATTATAAATCAGTTCCATATCAGTTTCCAGATGATCAATGGCTTATGCCGCGGCCACACTAGACTTTGAGCATGCAAAATGTCTTCGGGCACTACAATGATCGTGATATGAAGTGGCACCCTTTTTTTTTATAAACATGAATTCAACATATAACAAGTAGTAATGTAAAATGTAGAAAATATACAATCTACTCGACTTGACTGCAAAAATATACTCATTTTAATTCAGCCCAAAGGTCACGCCACGACATATATGAATAGAAGTCAATGGGACGTAAAGTGTAGTGACTGACCCTTTAGGACAGTGGTTCTTAATCCTGGTCCTGGGGACCCCCTGCTCTGCACATTTTGTGTCTCCTTCATTTAACACACCTGATTTAGATCATCAGCTCCAAGAACTGAACTGGATGTGTCAGGTAAAGGAAACATACAAAATGTGCAGAGCGGGGGGTCCTCAAGACGAGGATTAAGAACCACTGGTTTAGGGCCTTCATGCATCCTCGTGAACAAGATGGAGGGAAGTTAGTGAGGGAAGGGCATTAAAAATGTACTTAAACGCAGCCCATGATTCTGTTCATCACTCAAACTAAAATCATTGAATTTTAATTGATAATGGCACTGCATTGTGCAGCCTATGATTGTAAACATCTAGCAATAAATTTCAGATTAATCAATTATTTAACAGAACTAACCTCTATATAAACGTGAATAACTTTTGTCTCTCTAGCGTTTCCAAAAAAAAATAGTGCATGAATTTTTTGGAAGAACATCGTTTTGTTTGTGCTTTGGCTCTGCATGACTCTGCGGATGAATATGGTTCTTTCTCGTAACTAAAGAGAGAGACAGAGATGATCCTACTGGTCATAAAACATTCACTACTAGGTTTAATAGATATAACCAGTTTAGATGAGAAAATTCTTAAAGGAACACTCCACCATTTTTTCATATTAAACTGTTATTCCCCTAACTAAGACGAGTTGATACATACCTCTCTCATCTCAGTGCGTGCACTCAATCGCTCTGGCGCGCGGTGACACTTTGATAGCACTTAGCTTAGCCCAGTTCATTCATTAGGTACCAAACAGAGATGATGTTAGAAGCGACCAAACACCTTCACGTTTTCCCTATTTAAATACAGTTACACGAGTAGTTACATGACCAAGTATGGTGACACAAAATAAAACGTGGCGCTTTTCTTAGCGGGTAAAATGGATAACTATAATGTATGGCGGAATAGCACTTGGGAGCACTTCGATTCGGCGCAGTAATATCATCACTCCTGGGGGGAGAGGATTTTTCAGGAGTGATGATGTTACTGCGCCGAGTCGAAGTGCTCCCAAGTGCTATTCCGCTATACATTAAAACGTGGAGGTGTTTGGTCGTGTCTAACTTCATCTCTGTTTGGTACCTAATGAATGAACTGGGCTAAGCTAAGTGCTATCAGAGTGTCACCGCGCGCCAGAGCGATTGAGTGCACGCACTGAGACGAGAGAGGTATGTATCAACTCGTCTTAGTTAAGGGAATAACATAGAACAATCCTTCCTAAAACGCATTAAACTTTCGTTTACAAAGACGTGAAACTCACCGAGTAGTCAGGGGTGTTCACTGATATGCTCACACAAAAATCGCTGCAAAAGATGCTTTTGGGGTGCTACCACAGAAACCGAAAATTCTCGGGACAGCAGCATGTGTCCAAATTTCTATTTTAACCGTTCTATTTCATCAGAAACGATCTGTAAACAGGGCTTTAAGTGTAAAATACCGAACTTGTCCTTTAACATGTTTTGTTTCAATTTCCCTGGACATAATGTATATTTTGAGTGTGTATGTTATTTTTTTCTTTTTCAGAAATGTGGAAATGTAAAATTTGTGGACTTGAAGTTTCTTCAAGGTCTAAATTACTAAAACATCACAGACTGCAGCACAGACATTATGGTCGTAGTCAGAGATACCCTTGCACATATTCAGATTGTCCATGTACATTCAAGACATGGAATGCTCTACTGATTCATTTGAGTAGAAACCATCCTGCACACTCTGCAGTAAATGACAGACAAATGTCCACCTTCACTTGTCATTTGTGTGCATGCAGTAATCTTACATCAGAAAGAGATTACTTTATTCACATAAATGGTCATTTAAAGAGAAATGAAACCATCCATTGCATGTTCTCTGGTTGTAATTTCCAGTCAAATGTTTGTGGAACCTTTAAGTCGCACAAACACAGAAAACACAACCCACATTCACTCAATGATTTTAAGCCTGGTGTAGTTACCATCTCTGAACAATTACAAGAGCCTGATGAGGTTCAAGATTTTGGCAGTAGTGAAGCCAGTGATGCTTGTTTGAATGATGACTGCAATGAAGTGGTTGATGACTTGCCTGGTGTTGTTGTTCAGAATTTAGCAGCAATTCTGTTAAAACTGGAACATATTGTACACGTTCCTTCTGTAGCCATTGATGATTTTTTGGAAGAACTACATTACCTGTTAAAGTCTGTGTCTGTGCCTCTCTCAGTTGCTGCAATACAGAAGGTGTTTGAGAAACATAATCTTAATGTTGATGAATCTGTCATAAAGGAAATAGCCACTACCATCTCTGCATCTAACCCATTACACTCAGCAATAGGCAGTGGTGGTTCCTTATGTACTACATATAAGCGCAAGAAGTTATACAAAGACAGATTCAGTGTTGTGGAACCTATTGAATATAGTCTTAATGAACAACAGACTAACACCTTTCAATACGTTCCAATTTTGAAATCTTTGCAGCTGCTTTTGGCTAAGCAGGACATTGTTGACAAAGTTGTTGAAAATCACAGAGCAAGAACTAGTCCAGCTAGTTGTGACAGTCATTTTTATAGATCATTTCAGGATGGTACCCACTTCAAAGAAAACAGTTTGTTGTCTGGGGAAGACTTAACCATTTCTTTGACTTTATATGCAGATGATTTTGAGGTGTGCAACCCACTTGGGACGTCCCGAAAGAAACACAAGCTTTTTGCTGTGTACTGGGTTTTGAGCAATTTACCCCCAGGCTCTAATTCATCTCTCTCCTCAATATATTTGGCTCTTCTGTGCAAAAGTGAGGATTTAAAGCACCATGGGTATGAGAAAGTCCTTGATCCTCTTCTGCGTGACCTTTCAATTCTAGAAAAAGATGGCATATTTGTTCATCTTCTTGGAACCTTTCTTAAAGGTACTGTTTATTGTGTGGTGGCAGACAACTTGGCAGCACATGGTATTGCTGGCTTTGTTGAAAGTTTTTCAGCTGAGTTCTTTTGTCGGTTTTGTGTGGGAAAGAATTCTGATGTCCAGGCAAAAGAAGTTCGGTCTGGTGCATTCAACCTCAGAGATAAAGATCTTCATAAAGATCATGTTAAAACTGCACTGGAGAATGGAACAAGCTGTTGTGGAGTGAAAAGAGAATGTGTTTTTACTAAGCACCTCTCTCATTTCAATGTGCTATCTGCATATCCACCGGATGTGCTTCATGACATTTTTGAGGGTGTAGTGCCTGTAGAACTTGCACATTGCTTAGCTTTGCTAATATCAAAGAAATACTTTTCATTGGAAAGCCTCAATAAATCAATCCTCCAGTTTCCCTACAAGTGGGAAGACAAGAAGAACAAGCCTCATACAATTCCTTGTACATTTTCAAGGCGCTACACAATTGGTGGGAATGCCCATGAAAATTGGAGTTTGATCAGATTGCTTCCATTTCTGATTGGGCATGTGGTGCCTGAAGGTGAGCCTGCATGGCAGGTGCTAATGGACCTGAAGGATATTGTTGAGTTGGTGGTTTCCCCAGTACACACAGATGAATCCATATCCTACCTTGAGATGAAAATTTCAGAACACAGGCAGAGGTACCAAGAACTTTTCCCCAATGTCAAACTTCTGCCAAAGCACCATTTTTTTGGAGCATTACCCTGAGATGGTAAAATCGTTTGGTCCTCTTGTCAGTCTGTGGACTATGCGTTTTGAAGCAAAGCACAGCTTTTTTAAGCAGGTTGCACGGCACACAAATTGCTTCAAAAATATTCCCTACTCGCTCGCTGTAAAACATCAGCTGATGATTTCCTACCACTTGAAAAGTAGTCATGAAAAACATACACTGGAAGTTTCGACTGTCTCAACAGTTCCTCTTGATGTTTTGCAGACAGAGGTAGCTCACATGATCAAAGATAAATACCCAAATGTGTCAGGGGTCCATTTGACTAGGAGTGTCTCTAGCAAGGGCTTGAACTTCAAAAGTGGTATGATCCTGGCACATGAAACTACAAGTGGCCTCCCTGACTTTGGAGAAATTGTTCAGATTTGTATAGTTCAAAACACATTGTGCTTCATAATGAGAAGATTGTGTGGTTGGTACAGGGAACACTTCAGGGCTTTTGAGCTTAGTGCATCACCAACAAGAGAGATGTTCTTTGTTGGACATGGAGATTTAGCTGATGATTATCCTTTGGCTGACTACATGGTTGGTCCTTTGCGCTTGGTGACTTTGAAAAGACACGTACATGCATAAAAGTTGATGTGCTGTATTTACTTTTTTTTTTTTTTTTTTTTTTTGCTTGTTTCTTTATTTGAACCATTAATTTTGTTGCATTTGTTTAAATTATAACTTACAACAAATGAATCCCCTTGTATTCACAGACTTACCACAATGACGACTTCAATCCGTCTAAGAATTATTCTTGGAGAGAACAACTCTCAGAGGGTCATCCTTCAGGATGGCATGCCTACTTCTGTTGATGATCTAACCAAGGAAATTGCAAAGCAGTGTAATCTCCAAGGAAATTTTAGATTGCAATTCATGGACCCAGACTTTGACAATGACTTCATGAATCTCATGTCCACATCAGAAATCCAAGACAAAAGTACACTGAAAGTGGTATTTTTGACAGCATCAAGTGACAATAATGACTCACCCATACCACATGTGGACACATCTCGAAGTGGAAGTGCATGCTCCTCACCAGCTCTGTCAATCTCATCCTGTGACGCACTTATACTTTCATCTCCTTCATCTACTTCAACACACTCTGAATCTTCTGTGAGTTTTTCTCCTGAGTCGTCCTCTAGCATGAAGTCCTCTGCATGGCCTGCTGTTTTCACTGTGCCTCGTTTCACATATGATGCAGAGCTCAAACTGGAACAAGGTAATACAGCTTTCAAAACACGGGGCATTTTACTCAGTCCTGACCCAAAACTGAAAATCTCAATTTTAGATGGACTTGCCGAAGAAATTGTGAAGTACAAAGTCTACCCTTCTGATGCAGAATATGATCAGGTAGCTGCCGCACTCGTTCAAAAGCATCCTTGCTTGAAAGAGAGAGGTTCTGTAACTGGATACAGTGGATGGAAAGCCAGTTTAAAATATAAACTTGGCAACTATAGAACGAAATTAAGAAATCTTGGCTGCACAGAAGTTGCAGTAAATTCAGTCAAGCACAAGCCAGGTGGTATATCCAGTCCTGCATACAACGTAAAAAAACCACGCAAAGCTGAGGTGAATTACTGCCCTCCCCATCCACAAGGGGAAACGGAAGAAACTCTTGAGGCAGTCAGAAAAATACTTCTGAATGAAGTAAAAAAGAAGAACAATGAGAAAAATGTTAGAATGCTGATGGACAAGAGTTTTTCAATTAGGAGGCACGAGGTGATCAAGGAACCACTTATTGCAGACTTCAAAACCAGGTGGCCTGCTCTTTTCAGAACAGAAGAGGTAATTGAACGTTTTTAATTGAAATTTTTGTTTGCTGTTAGACTATATTGGGTATTGTAACAAATACATTTTCATGTGTTTGTAGGTTTGTGCAGAATTTGAGAGAATTACGACAATCCCATTGGTGTCAACATTCTTTGCCAAGCTGGATGGATACTCCGGAAAACTAATGAAGATGTTTGCAAACCGAGGAGGTGTCCTTGGACAAAGAATTAAAAACCTCTTGGTGCCCACTACACGGGTATGAAAAACTGCACTCAACAAAACCTTTTATTAAAACATTATTCTCTCACTGGCCACTGAGTTTTGGGGTTGTGGTCATGAGCATGCATAAAAACAACCCACAGATTTAATAAGATAAGGTTTATTACCATGATAAATACAATAAATACAAAGTATTACTGTAAACTGACAGATGTTACATATAACATTTTGTTCATCGTATTGAAAGACATTTTCAACAGCTGCTTTTCCACCATTGGACCAAACCATTCTCTTGTTTAACTGTTCCATTCTGTCCGATCCTGCCCAGCTGGTATGGATATGGTTTATATAACCATATACGGTTTAATAACGCTTGGCAACGTTGGAAAAGTGGCTAATGTTTGTTAGAAGTACATCTTGACTGCTTGCCTGTATTACCCTTAAAGGGATAGTTCACTTTAAAATGAAAATTCTGTCATCAAATACTCACCCTCATGTTGTTTCAAACCTGTATGAATTTCTTTCTTCTGCTGAACACAAAGGAAGATATTTTGAAGAATGTCGGTAACCAAACAGTCATCTGGTCCCATTGACTTCCATAGTATAAAACATTTTTTATATGGAAGTCAATGGGACCAGATAACTGTTTGGTTACCGACATTCTTCAAAATATCTTCCTTTGTGTTCAGCAGAAGAAAGAAATTCATACAGGTTTGAAACAACATGAGGGTGAGTATATGATGACAGAATTTTCATTTTAAAGTGAACTATCCCTTTAAGGAAATAATCAGGCAAAGTAATAATAGATGAATGTTATTTGCATCTTTAGACTGATGACATTGAAGTGAGGAGAGCATGCATAATCAAATCTCTCTGTGCATACCTGAACGAAGACCCTAGCAGTCTGGTTTGGGAGTATATGGTGAGTATGTGCTTTTTAAAATGTTGCTGTATTTTCAAGGATGCTTAATGTTTTGTTATAGCCTGGGAAAACCCAGACAACTTCCGGCAAATTTAGATTTGCTCTGCAAGTAGTCTGGCAAAGAGCTCATTCAAGCCCATTTCTAATCCGTCGAAAACGCGGCACCAATCAGAAACATTGGGGCGGGCTTTACACGATGAGGATCGCTCTGATTGGTTTTAGGTCTATCCAAACGCGCCCAGAGGCATTTGAGCGACGTCCGTTCAACTTTTAAATGCATTATTATATTCAAATTGCAAACACATGAGGACAGTCTCCATGAAAGACCCACTGGCAGATGAACGTGCTGCTACATTTCTCTCCTAAACAGTAGGAAATTAAATTAGATTTAATAGAGGATTTTAACTGTGGCGAGATGATTGACAGGGCAGTTTAAGTGACAGGATGCACGCGACAGATCCGTCCGATAAAGATGACGAAGTAGTGTGTCCCAAAGCTTGCCTACTTTTTTGCTACACATTCAAAAGTAAATACATTTTCTTCACAAAAAGAGTACATACTTTTATGGCGTAGTGTAACTTAGGCGAATTGGGACACAGCATATGGCTTTCGCTCACACGATGACGATCGCTCTGATTGGTTTTAGGTCTATCCAATTGTGGCCAGAGGCATTTGAGCGACGTCCGTTGGTGACGCCCCTTAGAAATGAGTTATTAATGAAGCTTTGCCAGATAACTCAGTTACTACTGAGAATGGTCTGGTTTTAACCAGGCTAGTTTTGTTAAAGTTAATACACAGGAATTTAAGAGTACTTTTTTTAATTTATTTTTTTATATCCCTTCTAGGATACAGACGTTGCCAGCACTGAGGAGGCGATCCAGAAGACTGTGATGGGAATTTATGTCATAAGACATGAAGGTGCAGACATGGAAGACAGCCCAGCAGATCTTGGAGTGGTATTAGAGGGTCAAAAGGTTCTTCAGGACCTTACCAGTGTCCCATATGCAGCAGCCATGTTGCTGGGACTGATTTATGGACTGAACCTGAGCTACCCTCCTGAACTAAGGTACACATTCGAAGTCCTTCAAAAAATAATTCTGGAGCTAGATGGCAACAAGTTGTCCAATAAAGTCCAAACACTGAAGACCAAGCTCTTCTCTGATGTGTTTGAGTAAGGACTCTAACATTCTGGCATTCCAGGAACAGTCCTTAATGTTAAAAAAGGGCAATATTTTGATTTTCTATTGCAGGTTACACTGCAGGTTTCTATTGCAGGTTACATGTATTTTTCAATGTTCAAAATTGTTGAACTTAGTTGCAAGCTGCCTATTTGTTGCTTGGTGCATCTGTTATTTTCTGTGAAAGATGTCTACTACATTTTAGCAGTAATATGTCATTTGATAATTGTTAAACGTATCGTTAGACACATTGCCATCTGGACATTTTGGTTGCATGGAGGATTTTTTTTATTATTATTGTATTGTGTAAATTTGTAAAAAAGAAAAAAGTTGTATTTCTTTTACCAAGTTTTATAGAGTTTTAATTTACACTGAATTTGCAGAAGTCTTTTGACTTTTTTTTGAACAATGTGTAAAAGTAATTTTTGATGATGTTAATACATTTGCACAAGTTTAAAGAGTTGAATGTATGGGTGAGCAGGCTGTTAAAAACTGTTTATTGCAACTGTTGAACAAATACAGTTTGATAATTTGTTACATATCTTGTCTTTTTATGACTCTACAAAACAATCACAGACAAACAAATGCTGCTTTGAAAGGAGTAACTTTAAATAGATCCTACTGAGTTAAAGTAACAAGAACTAATTGGATGGAACCACTGTCCATAATTTAAATGAGTTATTTGAAACAAATCTCCTTGTGTTTGTTGAATGTAACCTATTTGGACAGTTTTAAATAAACTACTGCATGTTCACTTAACTTAACCAATTTAAGTTACAGGGAAGCAATTCCATTGATTTAGTTCAACTTTACTATTTCACATAGATTCTTCCCCATTCAGTTGTGTTGTCGCAACACAAGGAGTTTACATAGATTCAAGCAATTCCATTAATCTTAATAAAAAGCAATTTGCTTGTGTGGAACCACTGTCCATAATTAAATTAAGTAAGTTTAAAGAATCATTTTTTTGAGTGTATATGAAAATTCATGGAATACAAAAACTGAATAAAACATTTTTTACTCAAAATTCTGACTTGCAAGTTTATATATTTAACTTGCAATTGTGAGTTTGTATCTCACAATTCTGAGAAGAAAAGTCTCAATCACGAGATATATCATAATTCTGAATTTGTTTTCGCAATTGTGAGTTATAAAGTCATAATTGTGACATATAAGCTCGTAATTGCGAGAAAAATGTCAGAATTGTGAGTTGACATTTTTTCTCAGAATTGCGATCCTATTACTTTATATAAACAGTTACTAGGAAAATCTTTAAAACTAGTATTATAAGCATTTATAGCTAGTTATAAAAACTATAGAAGTCTATGGAATGTGCCCATTTAGCTGTGCATATGCAAATCTGCTTGCAGATATATGTGGATACCTATAGACTAACACAAAGCTGTCAATCAAAACCAGTCAGTAATGGCATTTCACACACACTGGTGGTGGTCTCTAAGCCCATTTCCCAGCAGGCAGCTCATCTATGTGACATTCTAATGAGGTTAAGCTATCCAGATTTATTAAAGTAATTGCCATGTCTCATCACGATGACAGTATCATGCACCAATGACAGTGGCCCTGTCTCGTGATGGATGATTAAATATTTTTCATCAAATGATTGCTGATATTTGTAATGTGAGAGTTGTTTTGATGAATCTTCTAATGATTTTTAAAAAGCTGTATATATTGCTTATAAATATTTTAGCACATTTAAAGTGATCTTTCAGAAGTGTGTGTGAAGCTGGAAGAGAACTCAGCGTGACCTTTAATGTGACCTTAAGCATGCTGATTACTAAAAATCATGAGGGGAAAGGTTAGAGACTCTGCGTGTGTGTGCTCATATGATTCAGTATGCAACATTTATGAGTCACCTGACATCATGTTTTATTAAACAACTATGCATTTAGAAATCAGCACTGCCCAACAAATTCATTTAGAGTGATTTTTTTGACAATATAAAATAAAATATCTGTCATAGAATTGTGATAATAACAGGCACTTTCAGAAACCTAATAGCCAAATAAAAAAGGTATTAAAATCATTGCAACATTAAACGCTTGGTTTTCACCACAGGGGGAATTTAAACTTCAATAGCAAAAATGGTTTAAGAATTTGTAAGTTCATTTCACCGATTTAACGGACCTTTTGTGTCAACACTCAAAACTGTTAAGTCTTTGCATGACTTTATCAAAACATTTTTGTAAAAAATAAATTAAGGTCAATATTTATAATATAATATAATATAATATAATATAATATAATATAATATAATATAATATAATATAATATAATATAATATAATATAATCCTTGAGTTCGTTTCAGTTATTTTAGTATTATTTATAGTTTTTGTATGTGCTTTTGTAATTTTTATTAGTTTTTATATAACTATATACATAACTATATAACTACATGTATATTTCAGTTAGTTGCTAAGGCAACATTTCTAATTCCATTTCGAGGGAACTCAATGCTGTGTCAGAATGTTAACACCATGGGAACATTTCTACCTGACCTGCGTCTGAATCACTCCAATCTCACTGGCAAAGCGTAGTCACGTGACAGATAACGGTGCACCTGGAAGCTATAAAGGACACCCGGACCAAATATCGTCAGCTTCTGTGTCTTCAGTAAGCACTTTGTGTCATTGCGAGTCTTATTTGGTGTTGTTTTTATGGCAAGTAAGCAGCAGTTTAAGATCTGTGTGTCTCCATGCCCGCACTACGTTATGGTAGGTGACACACACGATCTGTGTGTGGTCTGCTTGGGAGCGGAGCACGCACAGTCAGCTCTTGAGGGAGCTGGCTGTGTTCATTGCGAGTGTTTGCCATTGAGAATGCTCCGTAAACACCTGGCTCTCTTCGAGGAGGGAGGCCAAGCATACGCCTCTCAGGGTTTGGGTCCCGCATCTGCCAAGGCAGTACGGCAGCTCAGATCAAAGAGGTCGCAAATGTAATTGGAAGAGGAGCTTTCTCAGCTCTCACCTGCCGGTTCCACTGCCTTCATTCTGGACATGGAATCACGCTCTGTAGTTTCTTCTGTGTCGAGTGAGGGTCAGGTGTTTGCAATATCCAGCTCTGATATATTGTTAGTATCGAGGCAGGGGAGTTTGAGGATTCACCATCTATCTCCCCTGCTTATGAGGAGCTTTTGGAGGTTGTGACTCGTGGTGTTGATAAACTAGAACATTGACTGGCCAGCCAAGAAACTGGAAGCTCATTGCAAGAGCAAGTTAGACAAGCGCTTCCTGTCAAGCAAATCCCAATCTCCACACTGAGGTGTCGAGATCCTGGACTAAGCCGTTTTTTGTCTGTGTCTTTGGTCCCCCGCTTTCGAATTATTCTTCAATTGTGGGACTCATTGAACATGGGTATGAGCCTATAGGCTCCTGTGCTACCAAGCCATGCAAGATAACATCGTACTTGCTGGGTAAAGACCAGGTCAGGCCGTGGCATGTCTGCAAAGAGACAGAGTGCAACGCGTCATAATCTGAAGACCACGCCCACCAGGGGGGAAAACAATCCAACCGTATCCATTGACTTTGCATTGCGAGAGGCTGCCTCCTTGTCATTTATGACTTATAACAAAAGGGAGGAAAATGCCTAAAAGCTGCTGTGTGTCAAGGTGTACAGCAAACAAGCTAAAAAACCCAGAAATAAATTTGTATAAGCTTCCAAACCGTAAAAGCCAGCCTTTAAGGAGACAAAAGTGGATACAGGCAATAAGACGTGAAGCATCAGCAGGAAGAATGGGTAAATTGTGGGATCCTGACACACAGTATGTCTACGTGTGCAGTAAACATTTTGTCACTGGTAAGTCAAATATCCAAATGTCAGTTTTATATATTATATTTATGTAAGCTAAGCTGTAGCATTTTGACAGTATGCAACTTTTAGAATGTGGATAAATCAGAAAGCTATGCAGTAACGGTTATGTTTGCGAGTGCCTTAGCTACAGTAGTAGGGTCACGTTACTAAGAATAACTTATATTATTATATACGTTAATAATATAATAGGGTATATAATTACCCATATTCATATTTTCCTTAATTATTACTAAATGCCTTAGTTACAGTAATTGTTAGGTTTGCAAGTGCCCAGCTACAGTTGCTTGCTAACGCATAACTAACACTAGTTTGCTAACTTATTTTAGTTATCAATATCAACTGCACCCCAACTTCCCTATATATCTGGCTCTATTTTTACAATATCATGTCGCGTTCCAGTGGGCGTAGTTCTCAGAGTAGTTCGAGAACTAGTTGCGCTCTGTCTTAATTGATCCACTTTTATGTCCTGAAACAACCATTTTTTGGGGTTGACAGCTTATAAAACTGTATTTCTGGGTTATTTAGCTTGTTTGCTGTACACATTGTCACATAGCAGCTTTTAGACATTGTTTTGTTTTTTGTTATAAGTCATAAATGACAAGGAGGCAGCCTCTCGCAATGCAAAGTCAATGGAGACGGTTGGATTGTCCTGGTCTCTGGGGCTATTACTAAGTAGCAGCCCTGGTTGAATACAAGTTACTTGAGGCGTGAGCAACAGAAGCAGAGTGTCACTTGTCGAGCCCCCTCTTAGAGAGACTGTGGGTTGAGACGGCACTTTAAGCCAAAGCCTTCCTGGGGTGGACTGATCTGAGGACTGTTATCCTATCGAGGAAGGCTTCAGGCAAGAAGTCCTGATGCCAGAGGGCTCCGTTTCTGAAGTGGAACTGTTCGACTGAGGCCTGCATGTGGAATTTGCCCATGATACTGGACGGTCTGTCTATGGCACCCTTTGAGCCTTTAGAGTCAGCTTTGGAGGACTCTTAAGATGGCTTTCTTCCTTGCAATTACCTCACTAAAAACAGAGTAGGAGATTTGCAAGCCCTGTCTGTTGCCTCGTCCTGCTTAGAGATTGCTCCTGACATGGTTAAAGCTTTTCTTCACCCTATACTGGGTTATATTAAGAGAGTACCTACTAATGTAGCACTCTCTGTTATCTTGCAGGCCTTTTGCCCTCCTCCTTTTCAAACAGCAGACCAAGAGTAACTTAATTTTCTTTGCCCAGTTCGGGCCCTCAGTTGTTACATCCACTGTTCATCTCAGTGGTGTAAATCTGACCAGCTATTGGTATGCTTTGGTTCCCCCAGACGGGGTTCCTTAGGATCTAAACCATGAATAAGAAAATGGATAGTAGATGCTATCTCGGTGCCGTGACCTTCCTTCGCACCAAGCCATCAGAGCCCATTATACAAGGAGTATGGCTTCCTCTAAGGCATTATTGTCAGGGGTTTCCCTTCAGGGGGTTTGTGATGTGGCAAGCTGGTCCTTTCCACACACCTTCATTAGATTCTATAGTCTGGACATGGAGTCTACCCTAAGTTCTCAAGTGCTTGCTACTTAAGCTTTGTGCTCAGTATGACTAACACCTTTTGAGCAGGCATTTGTTCACTATGGCATAGTGGGTATGAACATTCCCACTGCGTCAACATTTTGATGCAGAACTGAGTTCCCTTGAAAGGAAACGTCACAGTTACAACTGTGACCCTGGTTGACTGAGAAAGGGAACGAAACGATGCATTGCTTTGCCATACTTCCTGCATGCCCGAGAGCAACTGACTTCAGCCAAAAAGAAGATTCAGGTGACACAGGACTACATTTCGCCAATGAGATTGGAGTGATTTCACACGTGCTTCAGACACAGGTCACCCAGAAGCGTACCCATTCCGTTTTCATTTTGTTTCATTAACTTTTTTAAAATTTGATATTAATATATTATTTTATTTCAGCTTAATTTCAACAAAATAAACTTTAGTTTTAGTTATCAATAACAACACTGGTTCATTTAGCAAAAAAATTGTGTGGAAAACAAGCCTAGATTTGTTTAAGGCGTGTTTAAAGCCCAAAATCTTTTTAACTAGATTTTTTCTTATTTATTTTTGCTTATATTATATCAAGAATACTCCATATTCTGACATCTTACTCATTTGACTACTTCTGCATACTATATAGTTGTGTGCATATTTGGATGCAGGGAGTGTCTTTATTAGTACTACAAATTTTTACTAATCAGATTGACTGAACAATGATCCATCTTTCAGGGTATGAGAAGCAAAGAAATCAGTCACAAAGAGGAGATGGCACTATAAAAATGGAATTTAGAAAATAATGAAGGAATATAAAAAAGAAAATCAGCCTTCATCCGAGACAGGATATTAAAAACAGGCCCTACATGCTGAGGATTCTGGGAAAAAGCAGCAGTGCATGGCGCAAAAATTGAACATCGAAAGAGTCACTTATCAGCAGAAGACGCTGACCTGAAAATGTCTCCCGCTGGTTTGCAGCTCAGTGCACGGCAGTCACCCCTTCTTTATAAACAAGATTACAGAATGGATTAACTGCTGTTCGTTAATCCATTCCAAGTGTGTCAATCGTGCTGGGATGGTTGCGCTGCAGGCTGGTAAAGTGTGCTTCTAGACAACAACCACTCTGTCTAAGCCTGCAACCTGCTGCTGTAGGTGTCACCTACATGATATTACTTTTAGCGTCTTACCTACTCTCTCTCTCTCTAATTGAATCATTGATGTTGGATCGACTTATGCAGAGAGGAAATGTAAGAAGACTGATGCGATTATCTCTTTAACAGTTGCTGTGTGGGTATGAGCATGTGTGTGCATGTGTGAATCTGAAGGCTTATATGTTTTTCATGACGGAGACACATTGTTGCCCAAAGGGTTACTTTTCTCTGAAAGTAAACTGGTAAAAAAAAGAAAAGAAAAAAGTGCACTCGAAGGTACTGAGTCATAACTGTCATTCAAAGCTACAGTGTGTCAGTAGCCGTAGAGAAACTGACATCAGTCTGCACTCTGGCCTGCATCTTTTGACTCTTAAGTGATGTTTCATTTATTACTTAAAGAAGTCACAGTACTACTAAAATCAACTTTACCTTTTTTGAGATTCCAAAAACATCAATTATTGAACCAAAGCCAAAAAACAACAACAGCAACTTAAAAACAGCTTGTTCAGAATTTCCATATACAGTGCCGACAAAATTCTAACCTTTCAATGAAGTAAAACAATTTAAAGTGAGGGAAAACTCACATTACGAAATAAATGTTTTTCTCCAATGCACATTGGCCACAATTATTGGTACCCCTAGAAATTCTTAGTAAAATCTGAAGTATATTTCCATTCATAATTAAATTTTTTTAGCACACCAAGGTGACTAGGAGCATGAAATAGAAAGTGGCTGTAAGAAAATAGCTAAAGCATTGAAAATCCCCATTTCCACCATCAGGGCAATAATTAAGAAGTTCCAATCAACTAAAGATGTTACAAATCTGCCGGGAAAGAGGACAGGTGTCAGTATCGTCTTAAAGCACGGTGAGGAGGAACGTTTGAGTGGCCAAAGACTCTCCAAGGATCACAGATGGAGAATTGCAGAGATTAGTTGAGCCTTGGGGGTCAGAAAGCCTAAATAAAAATTCAAACAACCCTTACATCACCACATGTTTTTTGGGAGGATTTCAAGTAAAATCCTCCTCTCTCATCCAAAAACAAACTCCAGCATATTCAGTGGTCAGACACGACTGGAACTTCAAAAGGGACCTGGTTCTATGATCAGATAAAACTAAATAAAAGAGCTTTTTGAGATGGTTTTCAGGGATTTAAAGTACCCCAAGCCCACGGTTAAATATACCCCTGGATCTTTAATGTTGTGGGCCTATTTTTTTGCTGGAGGTCCTGGACATCTTGTTTAGATACATGGAATCATGGATTCTATAAAATACCAACAGATAAAAAATCAAAATCTGACCACTTTTGCTATAAACCTTATAACGGGCCGTGGTTGAATCTTCCATCAGGACAATGATCCAAAACAAAAATGTGTCACTGAGCACAAAATGAAGCTTCTGCCATGACTATCCAAGTCCCCTGAGCTGAACCCTATATGAGTGGGCTGAACTGAAGAGAAGAAGCACTAACATGGATCTGGGAATCTGAAGGATCTGGAGAGATTCTGTATGGAGGAATGGTCTCTGGTCTCTTGTCAGGTGTTCTCCAAACTCATCAGGCATTATAGGAGAAAACTCAGAGCTGCTATCTTGAGAAAAGTGTGCTGCAATAATTGGGTGCAAATAATTGTGGCCAACATGAACTTGAGATAAACATTTATTTCATAATGTGAGTCCACCCACTTTCAATTGTTTTAATTCAATTAAAGGCTAGAATTTTGTGCATTTCTTGAATAAAAGATCAAAAGAATAAACGATGCAGATTTATTTTCACAGCCGCCTTTGTTCATATTTACTAAGGGTGCCAATATTAGAGGAGGTCACTGTTTGTCTGACAAAAGATACAATGACTATGGTTATAAATATATTTAAATACATTTAATTGTGATTAAATCTCACACATTTTTTAAAGTAAATAATAAATAAAATAAAATACACTACTTAGATTTTTTCAAAATTTGAAAGAAATCGCAGATTTTCACCTAGGCTGCATTTATTTGATCAAAAATACAGTAAAATAGTAATAGTGTGAAATATTATTATATTTCTTAAAATATATATATTTTTTGTAATAATATATATTACAATTAATAATAATAATAATAATATAATATAATTTATGCAGATAAAACAATAGGAAAATGTAAATAAATTTGCAATGCGGTTTTTAGATGTGAGGATGCAATAAAAAGAGAGAGAAATAAATGGTTTATGCAATGACTTCACTCTGCAGGAATTTGCATGAGATTTGCATGTGCTATGAATATGACCCTCCACACACACACACACACACACACAGTCAACTGTATGCATACACAAACGTTTTTTCATCTACAAAAGCTCTACCTGAATCACCATAGCCAACATCTGCAGTGAGTGAGTTTGTGCATAACCTAGATCCATTCGTAATGCAGCCTACACTACAATCGGTTCAAAAAGAGAAACACACAATAGCTTGATACATACATAAAAGAAGTCACTGAGGACAGTCGGATGACAGCCACGTCCGATCTGTCAACTCACAGTCTCTGAGGATATTCTGCGAGTGTGTGTGATCAGATCATGATCCTCCGGCTATGAATCTTGTCAATGTCGATTAATCACTCGGGCAAAAGATGCCTCACATACAGCTGGGCCCAAAAGAGACCACACTGAAAAGCGGATTTAAACCTGGAAATTAACTGCATTTTCTAGGATTTTGAACAATTTAAAACAAAGAAATGTTAAAATGTTAAAGTCCCCCTGTAGTTACTAATTTTATCCCTTAAAACTCATCTTTGATCACCAAAATGACATATTTAAATTCTTCATGCCTAAAAATAGCTTGAATGTAACTCTACACTCTTGCCTCATTTAGTATACATGGTTCTATGAATATGCAAATGAGCCCCACCTCCACTCATTCACAGCAGCTCAGAGATCCACTCGTTGACGGTCACACATTGACATGATTATTTACAAGGTAGTTTGTGACGTCAGAAACACCAGCGATTTCAAACCGCATCTTTTTAGACTAACTTGGGTTCACTGCAGTTTTAAGGAGAAAATAGTTACATAGTGTACCTTTAAGATTCTGCCCTATTTCCAGGTAATCAAATATGCAAATTTTTGACACTGACCATGTGAACTCTTTGAGAATGTTTAAAAATAGCATCTTGGACAAATAATGTTGGATAACATGATTTCACACAAACTGTTCAAGCAGCTCTAGTGTTGTTGCTATTAAAACAAAACAAAAAAATGAACCAAATACTGAGATAATTTGAAATTAATAATACTTTTTAAATTCTACATTTCACTCAAAATGTTATGCTGATGATACAATTTGTAATGATATTTTATTTTATTAAACTATAAAAAATGCAAATAGAAACATTTTCCCCACTGGAATGCATTGTAAAATATACAGTGTGCCGCTGTCCGTGGTGCTGATTGAAAACAGATACAGCCATATATACGGTGGGTATGCGTTTTTGCTGATCTCACACTTCCTGTACAAAATAACCTCCATCCACCAACATTTTGCCTCTTTGGCAAACCCATATTGTAGTTCACCATACAATGTTTCCACCACTGTCTCAACCGATTTTCCCTTCACTCTCCTTTCTTCTTTTGCCTTGCCATCCGAACAAGAAATTTCTCATCTCATTTACAAATCAAATTCTTCCACGTTTACTTGATCCTATACCAACTCATCTGGTAAAAGCCTGTTTTCCTTCTCTTTCTTCTTTTATAACTCGCATTATTCTCACTTCTTGTAGCTCCGGCATTGTTCCATCATCATTTAAAATAGCTGCTATAACCCCAATTCTTAAAGGTCCCGTTTTATGCCCCTTTTCACAAGATGTAAAATAAGTCTCTGATGTCCCCAGAGTGTGTATGTGAAGTTTGAGCTCAAAATACCCAACAGATCATTTTTTACAGCATGTTTAAATTGACATTTTTTGGGGCTCAGAAAAACGAGCTGTTTCAGTGTGTGCCCTTTAAATGCAAATGAGCTGCTGCTGGACGACACAGGGGGCGGAGCTTCATGAGCTCGCGCTCAGTCTGTCAGGAAAAATTCATCTTACGGAATGATGATAATATCAGAAACTCTCAGTAACGGCGTTCATTTCGAGTCGGACAATAATGCCTACAGAGTCAGAGTGCTGTATAGAGATGAAATAGATATAGGTATGGTTTAGTAGTTTAATTACGGTTATTATAACGTATTTGTCATCTGCTTGTAGGCTATGTATCCATTATTTATTAATAGCCTACAAGTCTGCTGTCTGAATAATGATCAAACATGTACTGATGAGTTTAATAAAGTTTATTGTACATCACACAAAAGATGAAGCGTCAGTTTTACTTCAGAAAATCACCGTAAGAGCTGAGTAAACACAGTAGCCTAAGTTATAAGAAGTGCGCAAGTAGCCAGCAGAGTTGAGGGAGCATTCCTGTGGGCGGAGGTTAGTCAAGAAACGGTTCTAGTGACATCATTAAAGAAGGAAGTAGAGGGATGTAGTCCAATCGAGCCGTTTTTTGTAGTCAACTTCTGTTAAATAAAATATCTCGCTTGGCATTGAACTTTGAGCTTTATAATTTTACAGATATTATTTATGCTCTAACAGCAACATTACACACTGACTAAAGTTTGAAACATGGGATCACGCAGAACGGGACCTTTAAGAAACCTAGTGCAGACCCTAACAATTTAGATAATTTCCGTCCTGTCTCAAATCTTCCTTTTATTTCCAAAATTCTTGAAAAAGCAGTTGCAGCACAGGTCCATGCTCACCTTAGTAACAATTAACTTATATGTGTGTTTTCGGTCAGGGTTTCTTTCGAAGCATAGTGCGGTAACCGCCTTGGTGAGAGTAACTAATGATCTGTTAATGGCTGCTGATGGCGGGTCTTATCTATTCTTGTTTTGCTTGATTTGAGTGCAGCTTTTGACACCATTTCACACAATATTCTGTTGAACAGTTTATCCACTATTGGTATCACTGGTATTCCTTTCGCCTGGTTCACTTAATACCTTTCTAACAGCACACAGTTTGTTCAATTAAAACATTTCAATCCCAACCTTCTTCTGATAGCTGTGGTGTCCCCCAAGGTTCTGTCCTAGGTCCCCTATTGTTCCTAATTTACCCTCTTCCACTTGGTAATATCTTCTCTAAATTTGGTATAAAATTCCACTGTTACGCTGATGATACACAGCTCTGTGTATCATTCCATTCTTCCGCCTCCCTGTCTTTCTTACCAAAAGTTTGGTGTTCTGCCACCTTTATTAAACTTAATGGCAGTAAGACTGAAATACTCCTTATAGGCACTAATTCTACTCTCTCTAGGTCCTGCAGTTTTTCATTATCCATCCAGATGGTTCCTCTGTTTTTCCTTCCCGCCAGGTTAGGAACTTAGGGGTAATGTTTGACAGCACTCTTCCATTTGAAGCTCGCATCAATAGCAAAACCAGGTCTTGTTATTTTCTTCTTCATAATATTGCTCGCCTCTGTCCATTTCTCACCCTGCGTAGTTCCGCTTAGCGTCCTATCAAATTCTGCATTGAATTCAACATTTTCCTCCTCACTTACAAATCTCTTCATAGCATTGCTCCACCTTACCTTGCAGATCTCTTACAGTCTCTGCTCGTCTAACCACCATGGGCCATATAGGGCTTTTAGTTTTAGCCTTGCTTCTTCTCGCCTTTGGAATTCTCTCCAAGGTAACATCCGTAATTCAGACTCGCTATCTCAATTTAAAGTCAAACTCACTTATTCAGAATAGCTTATCCTTCATGATTACTGTCTGCACTCAAATCAAGCACTTTTGTTTTTGTTTTTTGTTATTTTTACAGTTGTCATGTTTGTATTTGTTGCTTTCCTCTTTTATAGTTTATTGATATTATTTATTGTTATTTATTATTTTCATATTGTTATTGTTGCTAATTCTTGTTCTTGATGTATGGAGACTTTGAGTGATTTGAAAAGTGCCTTAAATAAATAAAATGCATTATTATTATTATTGTTTTTGTCTGCAATATGCTGTCTACATTTAAACTGAATATAATGATTCAATTACCTGATCATTTATTAATATGGCTTGAATTCCCATGAATGCAGACTGTGATTTTGCACATACACATCCACACAAATAGCATGACAGATATTTAGAGCAATATAATAGGCATTTGTGAACAAAATCACCCAGGGACTGAGTGAAATTCAAATTGCATTTATTTCTCATCATTCAAGGTCTAAAAAGGATGTTTAACTAAACCAAACCTCCCTATGAGAACATTTACCAGCAGTAAAATATCTTTTTTTAGTTTCCATGAAACTTAAAAATATATGCAATTATCTTGACATCAAGTTCTCTTATAAAAAAAACAAAAAACTAATTCATTAAACAAATGACAAATTGGATAATGCACAAATTAATGCCAACTGCAAGGAATTTGATTCAATTTCTGCTAATGTTTTGTATATTATAATGCAATTTAATTTCACTCATTTGATAAGTGACCTTTGGAGTTGGCGTAAAGGGGATTATAGGTAATTTGTTGTCCATGTCAGTGTGTCAGAGACAGATCTGTAGAGAGAAATGTCATCTGGCAGGAGTGTGAATGTGTGTTCGTGTGTGTGTGTGTACCTGGTAAACCCCACGATCACAATGATAGTAATAACAGTAATTTTTGAGCTTGTGGGGACATATTTTTGGTACCCATGAGGAAAACAGCTTATAAATAAAATCATATTAAATTATGTTTTTTAAAACTGTTAAAAAGTTTTTTGAGATGGGTTTAGGGATAGAATATACAGTTTTTACAGTATAGAAATCGTTATGTCTATGGAATGTCCTCATAGGAATACTCCCAATTCACCCCCAATGGGAGGGAGGGTTGGGGGCACCAATCGTGAAATGGATCTATACCAACATGCGGATTTCCCATCTTTCAGAACATGCTGAATAATGATGATAAAGATGTTAGAGAGCTGGCCCGATCCTCCCTGTTCCTGGACCTTCGAAGATGCAAGGTACCAGGGAGTCAGAGCCCCACTTTCTTGGCTTTAAAAGAAAACCCAGTGAGAAACTTGACACCCATTCTGCTGGTTTTGGTGTCTGGTCAGACTGGCCGGAACTGAACGACCTCTTGAGTCTGAACTGGAGTATCACTGGAGTGGGTGCGGCCTGACTCTGGGACTGTGAGGGTCTCATAAGACATCATTACTGAACCCCTGACCTCTGTCAGGGCAACAGCCACATACGGCGATCACAAACACGTTAACATCCAAAGTTGCCCGGCGAACTCTCCAAGAATTACACCAATATCATCAGAAACAACACTGGACTGGACTGAAACTTCAGGGGAAACTTGCGTGTCTCTCCTCTGCTGATCACTCTGTTTCTCACTCATTTCTTAAGAATACTGCACTCAGTGAGGACATTGCTATTTTTACAGTAAAAGTCAGACTACAAGTTCTTCCAACCAGACTCAACCTTTCTATCTGGTTTCCTACAACTCAGGTACCTCATTGTTTGAATCACACTACAGAACAGATCACTGAAACATTGCCACACATCTTGAATGGCTGCCATGCTTATAAGGGAATGTGCATCACACACCACGACAGAATAGTGGACCTTATAGTGAAAGACATATCAAGCCATTCCTCATCTTCAGTAAAAATGTACAAACATTCCTGTGTAAAACCATCCATGTTTCAGTATTGTAATAGTAACTCTGAAACCTTTACACATTTGTTTGCTAATACACCAGATGCTGTTGTGATTAATGAGGAGATCAATGAGGTGTTCGTTTTGGAGGTTGCATGTTCCTTTGACTCTAGTATGGAGGAAGCCTGTATGACTAAGATTATTTAACACCATCTCAGAGTTAGGTTATCAGAGCCGTGTACTTGTGTTCATATTTGGCAGCTTATAACACACACACAGGCTGGTTGTAAGCCGGTTGTGTGTGTGTGTGTTTGTGTGTATGTGTGTGTGCGTGTGTGTGTGTGTGTGTGTTGAGAAAAAAACAAATATGGGTGATGACCTACAACAGCAAACAAGTATTTGATTACATTCACTTACCAGATTTTCTTGAAAATATTGAAATGATTGTTAAAGCTTTAAAGTACAAAAAAACATCTCAATTATTACCCCAGTAAATTCCCAACTCATCTTTTTTTATCTGCCTCATTATAAAATAATAATCAGTTCAGCAGTGAAGCAGTTTCCTAAACATAGACAAGTAGAAGTCTGACTCATTTTAGTGGAAATTATTCAATTGATCACTCAGAAGTGTTTTTGGAAGACCCTGAGCAGCACTTTGTGTTCCTTTTGTAGTGAGATAAATAGTCTTGTATAGAGATAATTAGTCTCACAGGCCGACATTGAAGAAGGTTTATCAGACACTCGGAGGTGGGGTTTTATGACTTGAGCCAGTAACCCACCAAAAACCCCTACCAGTTCTTCTGTGCTATAAATCACTTTCTTTTGACAGTTTGATCATCTCTATTCAGTTTTCTCCCCCCAAAAAATAGTTTTCATGCCTTTTTCACTATTTCATGCTTTTCATCTTCAGAAAGATCTTTTTTCATCCCCATATTGCATAAGAACCGTGACTTAATGTGGAACAGTCACTTTAAGTAGGTTTTCAATTTACCTAAGAAGACCTGGCAAAGTATTTAATAAACCTGTCTGAGGTTGATATAAATAAAACAAATATTTTCTTTGAAAAACTAAAATCTGAATGCTTATTTAACTGAAATCCAACTGATATGTCACTTGCATAATAATTTGGAACACAGTGTACATACATAGCAGACTTTTTGAGGTTTAATATTCACAAGCATAGTCCATATCGAATTCCATGACATTCAGTGTTATACAGTAAATTCCATTTTTATGACTAGAGCCTGCATTTTCCTCATAGCGTAAATCATAGGGCCCGATATTGCACTGCAAAGAAAACTGGCCAAACCAATAAGATTCATTCTTTCAGAGTCCCTAATGTTACATAAAACTAGAACTTGGTGGTGCTCACAAACAGAGTATTTTGCTGAGCGACAGTGAATATCAGAGGGACCGGCTCTCTTGTCTCTGCACTCTTGTATTTGATGTTAAACATGATAGACAGTGATAAACACCACTGTGAATACAAAAATTTGAATGGGTGTTTGAAAACACGTAAATACTTTTAATTTGACTTTCTTTCTGTCCATGACAAGCAAATGGAAAGTTGCACAGCGCTTTATGTTCGGCATAACGGGTATTTTTGATTTTCCATAAGTGCCACCTACACATTTATGCAGTTCGTTTTGTTATGCAATGGTCTGAACAGACAAATCGCACTCGAAAAATTGATCAAATCTTTACCCCGGTAGAATATGTTTTCTTTTATTTAAACTTTACCAAACAAGTATTATAAGTAAAGTTGATGCACATTTTTAAAAATTTAAATACAAAGTTCTGTCATGAAACTCTAGATGGCACAGGCTGATAGGTCCTTAACTCAATCTGCTTGCAATCACATCATTCTCTATAGGGCACAGCTGATTGGTTTCTGCCATATCAGTAGCCAATGAACTCACTGCTTAACCTTCAAATACTCAGTCAGCATTTCCTGTTGAAGTTGCAGTGCACTTTCAGAAACCCTCCACCTTCCCCAGCTCCACCTGTATAGACCTGCTACGGGTAATTCATGTATGCTATATTGTACAGCAAGCAATATCCATCAATTCACCATCTAAGTTAACTATAGACCCAATATAGTCCGGCTACGAGTAACCCATTCTAGCCAAAATAACCATGAATTTGGTTACATGTCTTTTTTTGCCAAAATAACTTGCGAGATGTATGATATATATATGCAGATATATGCAAGCTGTGAGTTGGCTTAATTTATTTTTACATGTCTATACGCCTGTGTGTCTATTCTTGAGCTATTAGACGTCTATTAAATATTCACTGACAGCCCAAATTTTGCCTTGTTTTAGCCTAGACGTCAGGGCTGTGTTTAGGTAATCCATTACCATGCCAAGGACTTGTCAGGACAGAACTAGGTTTAAAAGTCCACTGAAATGCCTTGAAACACGCAGCTTTGGATAATGCGTAATTTCCACTGAAACAGGAAGCTAAGGTGGGACATCTTGAATGGCTCCTCCCCATTTTCAAATAGCCAGTTATATCATTTAGTTTACCTCACAGACTGCAATTCGTACTTGACAGCACCATGGAAGCGAATCCGAGCACTGCTGATACGTTGAATTCATTAGTAGATGTGTGAATAAATTCTAGCCATTTCTTTCTTAACCAACATACAGTTGGAAAATGGAATTAACCTCGAGCATTTGACAAACCGAACACACATCTCCAACCCATATTGCTCTAAGCCGTGTCAACGGTCGCTTTGGCCAGGTGGTATTTATAGCATAGGGGGGCGGGACGCTTTAGATTCTAGAGAGCATTTGATTGGACACAAGATGTGATGAGAATCTGAAGTCTGTGGTGATGTCATAAAAATCAGTGATCCAGTTTTGCAGAAGTTGTAAGTTTTGTATGCTATCTCCAAAAAGCTAATTTTGTCATTGTTTTGGAACACACCAGCTTATTCATAACCTTAAGGCTAACATATTCACACTAAAGGCTAAAAAACGCCTTGGTTACGACTATAACCTCGGTTCCCTGAAGAGGGAACGAGCGTTGCGTCGAAACTGACGCTATGGGAACGCTTTGCGTGATGACGTCTTGAAGCACATGTAAAATCAGTCCAATGGTGTGGCGGAACGTCAGAGGCGGGTGACGTCACGTACCAGGAAGCTATAAAAGCCGGCCCGAAACAGAAAACGAAAGCTTCGTAAAGTCTGAAGTCGCGCTGACAGGCATGAAGGAGATATGGCAAGGCGACGCAACGCTCGTTCCCTCTTCAGGGAACCGAGGTTACAGTCGTAACCGAGGCGTTCCCTTTCAAGGGAACTCGCGTTGCGTCGAAACTGACGCTATGGGAACGTCTATACCAACGCCTCCATAGCTACAAATGTCTGTCCTGTGTGTAATCATGTGAGCAGCACTAAGAAGACAAAACATGAGACCCTGGAGCAGAGTCTAAATCCAGAGAGTAGAACCTGACGAAGGTGTGCGGTGAGGACCAGCCTGCCGCATCACAGACGTCCTGTAACGATACTCCTGATATAAGGGCCTTAGAGGCCGCCATACTCCTAGTAGAGTGCGACCGGACAGCCAAAGGAGAAGGCTGCCCAGCCGCCTCATAAGCAAGTGAGATAGCCTCAACCACCCACTTGCTCATCCTTTGCTTAGACACCGGACCTCCCTTGTTAGGAGACCCAAAGCACACAAATAATTGATCACTTTTACGCCACAGGGCAGCTCTGTGGACATAAGCGTCTAACGCCCGAACTGGGCAAAGCAAATTATTAGCCTCCTGGTCCGCATTCTGAAAGGGAGGAGGACAGAAGGCCTGCAGAACAATAGGTCTAGCCACATTAGTGGGGACCTTGGGGATATAGCCCGGTCTAGGGTGAAGAAAAGCTTTGACCATACCCGGAGCAAACTCCAAGCATGACGGAGCAACCGACAATGCCTGGAGATCCCCTATTCTTTTAAGAGAAGAGATGGCGAGAAGAAACAGAGCTTTCAGAGTTAGAAACTTCTCAGGAACCTCCTCAATGGGCTCAAAGGGGGCCATGGAAAGGCCTTGCAGCGCAACGGACAAATCCCATGGTGGCACCCTAGAGCGAACTGCAGGCCTCAGCCTCCAAGTGCCACGAAGGAAACGAGATACCAGAGGGTCTTTCCCCACAGACATTCCACCCAAAGGAATGTGGTAAGCACCTATGGCCGCCACATAAACCTTTAAAGTGGACGGGGTCAGACCTGCAGTGAACCGGTCCTGCAGGAACTCCAGAACTGTACCAATTGGGCAGTTGACTGGATCCAACCGACGGTCACTACACCAAGAAGTGAATACTCTCCACTTCAGGGCATAAAGTTTCCTCGTGGAGGGAGCTCTGGACTGTAGAATGGTCTCAACAACCTCAGTTGAGAGACCTGACTCTATGAGCTGGGCCCCCTCAGAGGCCAAGCCCACAGGTTCCACAGTTCTGGGCGGGGGTGAAATATTGAGCCCCCTGCTTGGGACAGAAGGTCCCTCCTGACAGGAAGCTCCAGAGGATGCCCGTCGAGGAGGGACACAAGATCGGGAAACCATACTCTGCCCGGCCAGCGCGGGGCTATAAGAAGTAGATGGACCCGGTCCCTGCGAACTCTTTCCAGAACTCCCGGGAGCAGAGCCACTGGGGGAAAAGCGTACAGACGTAGCCTCGGCCACGTCTGTACCATAGCATCCAGTCCCAGAGGAGCTGGATGCGTGAGGGAGAACCAAAGTGGACAGTGAGACGTCTCTCGAGACGCAAACAGATCCACTTGTGCTTGGCCAAACTCCCTCCATATCAGCTCCACCACCTCGGGGTGGAGCCTCCATTCCCCGGGCCTCGGCCCCTGTCTCGACAGAGTGTCTGCTCCTATATTCTGTACCCCGGGGATGTAGGCTGCCCTGAGTGACAGCAACTTCCCCTGGGACCACAAGAGGATATGGCGTGCCAGATTGGACAATGGGCGCGAGCGCAAACCCCCTTGGTGGTTGATATAGGCGATGTGTTGTCCGTATGCACTAACACATGGTGTCCCCTGAGATCTGTGATAAAGCTCCTCAGAGCCCGGAAGACAGCTAACATCTCTAGGCGATTGATATGCCAGGAACGATGATGGTCTTCCCACAGACCTTGAGATGAGTGACCCTCTAGGATCGCTCCCCAGCCCGTGAGGGAAGCATCCGTCGTTAGCAGTTTGCGACGACAAGGAGCTCCCAGCACTGGGCCCTGGGACAGGAACCAGGGTTTCTTACACATAACCAAGGCACGTAGGCATCGCCGCGTGACCTTGATTGTGCGAAATGGGTTGCCCCTCGGGGAAAACCCTCTGGTCCTGAGCCGCCACTGCAGGGGCCTCATGTACAGTAGTCCAAAAGATATCACGTTGGAAGCTGCTGCCATGAGACCCAACAGTCTCTGGAACTGTTTGACAGTGAGTAGCTGGCCTAGCTTTACACTTTTCACAGCTGCAAGGATGGAATCTACACGTGGCGGTGACAGGCGCGCCTGCATCGACACTGAATCCCAAACCACGCCTAAAAAAGTGGTCCTCTGAAGTGGAGAAAGCACACTCTTCTTGGCGTTCAGCCGTAACCCCAGCTCTTTCATGTGGGCGAGAACAACATCTCGATGTTGAACCGCCAACTGATGCGACTGAGCTATAATCAACCAATCGTCGATGTAGTTCATGATGCGAATACCCTGGAGGCGCAGAGGCACCAGAGCTGCATCCACGCATTTGGTGAAAGTGCGGGGTGATAAAGCCAGGCCGAATGGAAGAACTCGATATTGGTATGCTTTGCCCCCGAAAGCAAACCTCAGGAACTTCCAATGACACGGACGGATGGAAATATGGAAATATGCGTCCTTGAGATCTATCGTGACAAACCAGTCCTCGGACCTGATCTGTGGCACGATTTGTCTCAAAGTTAACATTTTGAACTTGAGCTGCATGGCTGACTCGTTCAGAACTCGAAGATCTAAAATGGGACGCAATCCCCCGTCCTTTTTTGGAACTATGAAGTACCGGCTGTAAAACCCGGTTTCCCTGTTGGAGGGAGGTACATATTCTATGGCCCCTTTCTCTAACAGAGTGTTTACTTCCTGTTCCATAACCAGAACCTGCTCGGGGCCCACCACTGTGGGCAGGACCCCCATAAACCGAGGTGGGCGTTTCTTGAATTGTATCTGATACCCTTTTTCCACGGTCTGCAGGACCCAACGAGAAACATTTGACAGTAGCTTCCACGCTGTCAAAGATTCTACTAGAGGTACCGGCGCACCGGCAGGGAACGACCGAACAGACTGCTCTAGCACCCTCCTCAGAGGGGGCGGGCATCCCGAGGCCACTACGTTTCCGGGTGGACCTTGAGATATGTGCTCGCCGGAGACCGCTGCGCCCTGTAACACCGGAGGCGGCAGGGTTGGCAGAACGGTCCCCTGAGGGCACCGAAGAGAGACGGGCACCGTGAAAAGAGGTGTTAACCGCTCTGCTTCGGGGGGAACTACCCTCATTTGTCCTGAGCCCTCGGACGTCAGGACCTTTTCCCAGCAGCCTTCTTGGCAGTAATAACGGTCCGCAGATCCGTTTTACCCCTCGAAGACTGCTGGGTTTGAGAGCGCCCTCCATGTCCCCGAGATTTTTGTGGGGGAGCACGGGAGGACACACTCTGTTTTTGAGTGGCACGATGTTCAGCGCTCTTTTTAGAGGAGTGAGGCTGCTCCCGCTCAGCAGCCTCAATGAAAGAACGGCGGGGGAGAAGTTTTTGCAGTGCAGCTGCCTGTTTAGAAGCTTCTTGAGATTTAGCTACCGCACGGTTAACTGCATCACCAAAAAGACCGACAGTGGAGACCGGAGCATCTAAGAGAACGTGTTTCTCTTTATCCTTTATATCGCTCAGATTGAGCCACAGATGCCTCTCAGTGGCCACCAGGGCTGCCATAGACCACCCGATTGATTTAGCGGTCTCCTTGGTAGCCCTGAGAGACAGATCTGTGGCTCTGCGTAGTTCGGCCACCGTGTCAGGACCAATTCCCCCGCCCTCCTCTAAATCCCCCAATAATTCTGCCTGATATGCTTGCATAATAGACATCGTATGCAGACACGCTGCAGCTTGACCAGCGGCTGCATACGATTTATGAACCAGTGCTGATGTGAATTTTACTGGCTTAGAGGGAAGTGAAGGAGCCTTCAAGGAAGATGCCGTTGCTGGAGAGAGATAGCTCGCAAGTGTCTCCTCCACCTTTGGCATCTCCCCATAACCATATTCTTTATATTTATGAATGGAAGAATAGTGGGATGTTTGTGGTGTATAAACTCTGAATGAAACTGGTTTTCCCCACGATCTCGACACCTCGGTGTGGAGATCGGGGAAAAACGGAAGGCTTCTGCGCTGAGGCTGTGCACGAGATGGCAGGAAGCGTTCGTCGAGCTTACTTTTCGAACGAACGTCCTGCCTATCCTCTGGCCACTCAATTGATAATCTTTGAACTGCTCTCGTGACAACATCGAGCAATTCCTCAAAAGCGTGAGACTGAGGTGGCGAATCCTCAGACTCAGGTTCAATACTAACAACGTCCAACTCCTCAGAGCTGGACAATTGCAGTATTGGTGCCTCCATCGGGGGGGGAAGAAACCGCAGCGCGTGCTTCCACACCCTGATGAGAGGCACTGGATCTATCAGAAGGATGTTGAGATAAGGCAGAGCCCGTCTCAACATCCACTGATAAATCCATTTGTGAACCCCAGGTCTGAGATCGACGCCGTGCCTCGGCAGCGGCGGGACCCAAGCCCTGGGGAACGTGGTCGGGATTGAACCGAGCCAAGCGGGATCGGAGCGTACGCAATGGAAGCGCCTCGCAATGCACACAGTCACCACCCTCGAGTGCTGACTGGGCATGCTCCTCACCCAAACAAACAACACAAAGAGTGTGATCACCTCCCGTTAAATAACGCGGGCAGGGATGGACACACACTCTAAACTTCTGCTTGCTCGCCATACTGAATATATATATATATGATATAGACAGACAGCACCAAATAACAAGGACAGATTCAACACAGAGCGCAACTGAAGACTCAGAAAGCTTTCGTTTTCTTTTTTGGGCCGGCTTTTATAGCTTCCTGGTACGTGACGTCACCCGCCTCTGACGTTCCGCCACACCATTGGACTGATTTTACATGTGCTTCAAGACGTCATCACGCAAAGCGTTCCCATAGCGTCAGTTTCGACGCAACGCGAGTTCCCTTGAAAGGCAACTTACATTTTGATTTCAGGAGACCTTTAACTTGATATGGCTTGAAATGGAAACAAGATGCATCTTATTCTCAACAGTCAAAGAAGTCAATCCTGTGCATGTTTACATACAAAACAGCACAGATGAACACAAGAATGCATCCTGTGTAAACAGCCTTTTACTCTCTGAGTCACAAATGGTCACAACTGTGTTGTAGCTCAGAGTGGCTTCAGGATAAACTCAATTTCATCATGTATTTGCGGTCGAGGGGTCTGTCGACTGGCTGGTGTGTGCAGAGGGCAGAGGCACTGACCTGCTGGAGGGTGGTCAACGGCTGCTCTGAAAAACACACTGTGATATAGTCTTTACACAAGGACCTCCTGGCATTTCTGGAGCTGCAGCCAACACACACACACATACATGCTAGTTAAGACACAGAAAGATACAGTGTAAACACATTCATGTGTGTAAATACAAACAAATCAGAATGCATATTCTGCATACACACATAAAGCTGCAACATTTCATCCAGCGACACATACAAAGTGAGAACATGCATGCGCGCACACACACACACACCACAGCCATCTGTCAGACACAAGTCCCCCCTGTGCTCTGGCTGTCGTAGATATAATACAGTCTGCTGATTGGTTAAATCTGTTACCACCTTATTATAAGACACAGGGACCTGTGATAAAACGCACACACATGTACAATAAATAACTTCCTTTTTCGCAGGAAGTGGAGAAAACGAAACACTTGAGGAAAAGAGAGATGACATTCAGGGAGAAGGACATGACAGACATTCACATTAAACTTTCAAACCTCTATAAATCCGTTTTTCACCTGAGTGCTATTTCAATCTCTCTCCATTTCTCTGCATCGTCTCATTCCATCTGTTTCATGCGCTTCTAATCATTCATCTATATCCAGCCTTCCAATCATTTTCCAATCTGTGCCGCTTCCTCTGGAGTGCTGTTCAATAAGGCTCTGAAATTTGACCTCTTACATCACGTTGGCACACAGGCACTCACACAGACACAGGTCCCTAATGCCCTGTTTTTTAATTAACACATTATTGCTTTGTAGTAATATTACCAGAGGAAGAGAGAAAGAGAGAGGAGGATGGTCAAGAGTCAGACTAGGACAGTGCCACCAAGTGCAGTGTGAAACAAAAATCTACCCCACGCAATGGCTTCAAATTGACATGCATACTAAATTGCAATCGGCCTTATTTTGTACATTACCATTCAGAAGTTTGGAGTTGGCAAGATTTTTTTATATATTTTAAAATGTCAATTATTCCTGTGATGGCAAAGCTGAATTTTAAGCATCATTACTCCAGTCTTCAGTGTCACATGATCCTTCAGAAACCATTCTAATATGCTGATTTGCTGTTTAGAGAAACATTTCACATTGTTATCAATGAAGAAAACGGTTTTGCCACTTAATATTTTTGTGGAAACTGTGATACATTTTTTACCCGGATTCTTTGTGGAATATAAAGTTCAAAGGAACAGCATTTATTTGAAGTCTAAAAACTTACCTAAAACTTTAACACTGTTCTTTTGCTGCCTTGCAAACTCATGTATTTCCTTCAGGAAAAGCAGATCTTGTTTTGGGATGTAACCAATCGTGTGTGGCCAGACGGTTTTTGAAGACTCTGGCTTTTATTTTTCTCCCACACAAGACGGAAATAGGCTGCCAAATTCAACAGATTTAAGTATTTTGCTGTTTGGCACCACAATAAGTTGTGTTTACACATTCCCATGCCATATGTTAACACTCATCTTTGAGGGTGAAACATTTGATAGCCAAAAAAGAAAACAGAAACTAAACCCCATTGGTGTGAGAGTTTTGTGTGAGTGTGCGCTTGAGTGAGAGAGAGAGAGAGAGAGAGAGAGAGAGAGAGAGAGAGAGAGAGAGAGAGCTACTGCCAAATTGACAGTGCTGTAGATAATCCTCAGCAAACAGGAAGTAAGTAAATGTCAGCACAATTACACACACCTTCACATTCACAAAATCAACAAACACCAAGTGGGGTTTTCATAGTGGGTTCCGGGGACCACCAGGGGTCCACAGGTAATTTCAACAGGGAAAAAAAGAAAAGAAAAAGAAAAACAATTCTAAAGACTAGATAAAATAAGTTACATTTTGATTTTCTTTCTAAAAGTTTTTAACTATAGAAAATAAATATTTGCATATGTTAAGTTTTGAGTTTATTTTTCGCTCTGTTTTTCCCGGGGTCTGTTCTTCGTACCTCACTTAAATAAATCTGAGATGATTTGACAGATGCCAGATCTTCTTATCATGATAACTGACCTCTGGTTAATTTGGTTCTTAAAACGCATTTGCGGATTTGATTAAAATATCTGGATTAAGTTGTCTGAGTTTACTGCGCGTTCTTGTGTTCATTGGATAGGGCAGATATATCCATGTTTAAAACCATCATCAGCAATGCAGCGATTTTTAAAGACAGATTAAGAAAAAAGAAAAAAAGGAAATCAGGAAGATAAGGATGCAGCGTTGTTACACCACGCCACATTAAAATACCAAGCGTTGTTATTCTCTTGAAGTCTGAACATGAGAACAGGAAGGAAATTGTACAGCTTATTCAGTCAAACTGATGTATAAGGATTATTTGTAGTGCAACCTTATGATTTGAAATTTTGAAATGTTTCTGATGCTGATTTGTTTCAGTCTTTTTGAGTGGAATTTCCCCAAACCGGAAGTACCTCCCATAATCTAAAATGCAGAAGGCTTGTTAGAAAAAACAGCCTGATCTCATGGCAATTCGTACGAATTCTACGAGGTGGCTAATTCGTACGAATTCATACGACCTCACTCGTACAAATTAGTACGATTTTTGCTAAATCGTACATATTTTACGAATTGCCCAATTCGTATGAATTCATACGAATGACCTACCCCTGACCCCGCCCCTAAACCTACCCATCACGTGGGTTTAGACAAATCGTACAAATTAGCCACCTTTTTATCACTCGTACGAATTGGTTGTGAGATAGCGTTGGAAAAAAGGGAAACTGGATGTGAGCGTGTCGCGTCAAAAGCAAATGGAACCCGTTTGACACTGGTTACAGTTTACACAGATGCCTGTGACATAGTCCATTCACTTGAGTCTGCTGACAACAGGACAAGCGGAAGAGTGAAAGAACGTTCACTTTAATGTTTGTTTGCATCTCTGACTTAAAAATGACCTCAGCATCAGAAACAAGTGGATGGTTTATTTTAATGGCGTCCCGTATCGTGTCAGAGGATTCTATGTTTGTTCGGAGCATTTTGTTTTTTAAACGAGGCACAGTGTAATGATGAATTAAAAAATAAACTTTTGTTGAAGGATGAAGTAGCCAACTGCTGTCAGGCAGATGCATCGCAAACCGCAAGTAAATGATTTCATAATGCATTTTCAGTAAATTACTGTTTTATATGGATAATGGTTAAAGTTAACCTCAAGGAACATATTAAAAATCCATGTCATAACCCCTTTAAAAAAAAAAATGCTTGTATAACTTGTCTATTAACACATCACTTAAAAAAGTAAAGTGGCAATACTGTGATTTTAATTAAAATATACAATGGGATCAGCACGATATTCTTTGAAGTACAACACAGCATTACACTGTACAATGTACATTTTTTAAGGGCGACTCATCTTCATCTAAGAATTATGACAAACTCTTTCTACATTAAAAGCCGCCGTTTTCTTTCTCTCTCTGGTAATGCTTGTTTTAGCTGGTTCCGTGTGGATGCTGTGACTGCCATTGCTAGAACAGTCCGTGTAAATGTCAGTATGCTTCCCGTTTGCGTGCATATATGTATGTGTGCAAGCGTGCACATTTACGTGTGTTCTGCAGGCTGTGAAATTAAATTTGTCAGACTCTAAAGAACCCAGCATGTCTGAGAGCCACAAATATGTAGTCAGTGTGTTACATCCACATCAGCACCTCTCATCCACCCCTCCTTAACAGTTTTATTGCACGCTGTCTTCCATCCACATGAAACGTTTCTTTAACGAATGCAGTGTGTAGCGGCACTCTCTCTTCACTTTATTCTGACTGTGGCGTGAGTAACAGAAATGTTCAACATTTATATTCATTGTCTGTGTCAGATGGATGGATAGACCTTTTAAAATATCAGCTCTAAACGCTGTTTGTCCCGCTATCCTCTGTTGGAGAATGAACGATGGCATTAGAGCTTCATCTGTGTGGGCTTGCAAATAAAAGAGGTTCTAAATGCCTGTAGCGACAAAACACAATCTCTACTATTTTGTCTAAATAAATTAAAACACTACACAATAAAATTAATCATTTTAAATGCTACAATTGAATTTAGGCATCACAACTTAACTATAATGTACAGTATGAAAAATGGATATTCAGATATTCATATTTTGATTTGATAAAGGTTTATTAACAGTGTTATTAAATTATTAGTGTTTTAAATGATTCATGTTTAGGACATCCGGGAGGATAAAAGGAGGAGTGACAACAGTGAAGGACGAGAGAGAACCAGGTCTGGACTATTTACGTTTTGTTTTGTTATGTTTTGTGCGGCAGTCGTCCTTGAGGGGCTGCTGCTTTACTTTTGTTTTGTGTTTGTTTATTTTATGATATTAAAGTTACGTTGAACCTGTTACTGCCTCCACCTTCCTTATCAGCGAACCTTGTTACAATCCGATATACACTGATGGGCCAAAACGTTATGACTAGTCACAGGTGAAGCAAATATCATTGATCGTTTCCTAACAAGGCCATAAATTAATATCTGGGTAGATTAGGAGGGAGTGTGATGTTCTGGGTAATGTTCTGCTGAGAACACTGGGTCCAGCCATTCAAGTGGACGTAAATTTGACATGTGCAAACTACCTAGATATTGTTTCAGACCAGGTACACCCCTTCATCATGACAATGGTGTTCCTTGGTGGAAGTGCCCTTTTTCAGCAGGATAATGCACTGCAGACATTATTCAGGAAAGGTTTGAGGAACATGATGAAGATGTGTTGCCCTGGCCTCCAAATTCCCCAGGTCTCAATCCAATTCAGCATCTGTGGGATGTGCTGGACCAACAAGTTCAATCCATGGCGGCTCCACTTCGCAACCTTCAGGACCTGAAGGATCTGGTGCTAACGTCTAATAGTGCAAGATACCACAGGACACCTTCAGGTCAGGGGTCTTGTAGAGCCCATGCCTCAGCGGGTCGGTACTGTTTTGGCAACACACAAAGGACCAATGGCATAGGCAGGTGGTCATAATGTTTTGGCTCATCTGTGTATTATCAATATTGATTAAAAAAAAAGAAGCTAAATTTAAAAAAGACTGACACAGTACATGAGTGACTGAAGACAGAATTTTCATTTTTGGCTGAACTGTACATTTAAGTCTGCTCTCTGCTTACGGTCTTGTGCTGCTGACTTTCATTGCCTCTTTCTTTCTTCGCTCTCCATCTTTCACTCTCTTTCTCTCTGACCAACAGGCCAAGTCTATCAGTAACAAGGTATGAAGTCAATTTTTGTTCTTCCCAAGGGAATACTGAGAAAAATAGAGGATAGAGAAAGGGATGGAAAGATAGAGCAGGGGCAGACAGGGTTCTTATAAACATCACAGCATGAGGTAAACCTCCTTTATCTGTATTAGGTACAAAGTATCTCTGTGTTCCACAGCTGAGTAACTGCACTAAAACACAAGCCATGCTGCTTTTATCTATCTAGATACTGCTGGTTACAACGTATTATTAAACACACACATTAACACGCACAACATGCACACATTTCATCATTAGCAGTTTGTCAAGCATAAGTATTATTAACACTGGTCATATTTGCACTTCAAAGATTCTGTTCCCATAGTCCATTTTTAAGAAAATCATAATATTGCTATAGTACTTTTTTGTGCTGTGCTGTGTTAATAGATAACACCAGAAGATTTCAAACTTATTGATACCAAGATTGTCCCAATATTATGATCCCATTAAGAGGCAGCTGTATATTTTAAAGACCATTTTATTCTTTTTGAGAAAAAAATATTAGCATGATATTCTAAAGTATAAGTACATAATATTGTTTTCAATTTTCAATTATATGCAATTAAGTAAAAAAAAAAAAAAAAAATCAATTAAATTATATTTTATATTATAATTGCACTAGAGCAAAAAGAAATCAAAACATTTTTTGTAAAAAAGTATATATTAGGCTATATAATATAAATTATAACATTAAAAGAATATTAATACATTATATTATTTTATGCCCCTAAATAAAATACCAAAAGAAAAGCATCACTCACAACCATAGACCAACATCCTGACAACATGCTGAAGAGTTTTGCGTACATTTTCTTCAGAAAATGTATATAATCAATATCGATAAAAAATAAATGCAAGCTTTTATCCAGCATGACTTACAAAACATCCAGTGCCCATATTTTTATTTTTAATGTGTTTCCTAAGATTGAAACTGCCATGTGCTGCCAGTCGTGCTACAGGATATCATTTAACACTCGTGTATATGCATACCCATATAGCATGTATTTGATCTGTCCTGATCAGCTTGTAATTATTTACATTACATGTGCGCATATGAATTGTCTGTAAGAAGAGGGGAAGTGGCAGCGTGTGTGTGACAGATCTGTTCCAGCAAAAAACACACACACTGCCACTTCCCCTCCTCTTACAGCTTGTCTAGTGCAGATTATCCCTGCTAACGACCGCTTACACAAATCTCTGTGCTTTAGACGGAGTAAGTGTGTGTGTGTGTGTGTGTGTGTGTGTGTGTGTGTGTGTGTGTTGGGGGGTGGAAATGTGTGCCTCAAGTGAGATGACAGACCTCATCAGACTAAACTGAGTAAGTGGCGTTAATTGATAGCAACTCCATCCCACACAGCCGAAAGTCATTGCTACAATGTAAGCTACACCAACGCAATCCCAATGTGTTAAGACGCATTTTTTAAAGTTGAACTTCTTTTAACTTGAGCACCGCGTTTTTAGAATGTAGTGTCATTCCACTGAAAAACAATGGAAAAGTAGCGCAGTGGAATGAAAAAATGCATTCTATGTGAACTGCCCCTAAGAGTGTGCATGGTTGTCAGGGCATTGTTATGTGGTTGCTAAGGTGTTCTATGTGGTTATGTGATTGTTAGGGTGTTGTGAGTGGTTGATAGGGTGTTGCTAGGTGGTTACATACTGAAACACTTCATAGGAGACAATTATGTAAAAATTAAAAATTATGACCAAAACAATGATGTTCTTCACCAAATTACACTGTTTTCCAGCAAAAGTGAATTCAGATTCATTTACAGCTGTCTTTTTATTTGTTTATGGTTTAAATTAAAACTTAATTTTTACTGAAAATATAAAACATTTTTCCTCACAAAAAGAGTTTTGGCTTGCAAAAAGGAGAAGGTTTTCACATGGGATTGTCTAGAAGACACGGTCTCTGCTGACATTCAGGGCTGTGTTTGAAGGGAGACAGCAAGCATGCATGACTAGTTAACAGACTAGCGAAATGCTAACGCGTTGTGCTAGCGATAGTGATTTAGATTAAAAGCTAGCGATGTCAGATTAATGTGATTAGATAATAAAAGACATATGGTGATGATCAAGTTATATTTAGCAATATAAACAACACTGACTACGTTTACATGCAGCCAATAACCCGTTCAAAACCGGGATATTAGCAATAACCCGGTCGCGCACGGCCATGTAAACACCGGCAAAAACCCGGATATGGTCATATCCCGGTTTTTAAAAACCCGGATATTATACCTGGGGTACCCCCTTTCTAACCCGAATATTTGGTCATGTAAACGCGTATAATGACTACGTTTACATGCAGCCAATATCCGGGTTATGGTCGGGTTAAGGTCACTATTTGGGTTTCTGAAACATTCGGAATAACGCGTTTACATGCGTGAGCAGAGAGAGTTACTCCTGTATACATGGAATTTACAATATCCCGATGTAAACGGCGACGCGCGGTTAGAGTCTGGACGTACGGACTTCCTTAAGACGCAATTGCGTCATTTCCGATTCTTTTTCCTGTATCCAAAGACAACAACAACAGCAGCAGCACGCGGATAATGAATAGTTCGGGGCAGATAGCGATCGCCTTTGTTTGCGCTTTCCTCCTCGCTCCAAAAGTGTGGTGCTGTGCTGCGTCTCGCCATGTTTACCTCTACTTCTTGTTTACTTCCGGTATACTGCACGCGGGTTTCTGTATGCGCTGTCCCTACTCAAAAGACTAAGATTCCTTGCGAATAGAACATGCGCAGAACACAAATCAATGTCCCTTTTGATGGGGATATGCCGATACGCGTTTACATGACCAAATATTCGGGTTAGAAAGGGGGTACCCCAGGTATAATATCCGGGTTTTTAAAAACCGGGATATGAGCATATCCGGGTTTTTGCCGGTGTTTACATGGCCGTGCGCGACCGGGTTATTGCTAATATCCCGGTTTTGAACGGGTTATTGGCTGCATGTAAACGTAGTCAATGATTAGAACCACTTTTAGAAGCTTTCTAAAAGATTTTTCTAAAGTCTGCAGAAAGTCCTGACTGAAATGTTTTTGTAGTTAAATTGTGCAGCGGTCAGATTCGTGAAAAACTTCTTTAAACAAATGAAGAAATTTCTTAAGAAGACAGAAGAATGTTCCTACTAGTGCAATTCTTGAAAAATATTCTCAAATACTTTTTTCTTAAGAAGACAATGACAGGCTTTGGTGTTATCTGATTGTATGGTGGTTTTTCCGAAAACAGCTCAAAGGCCGTCTTTTTTTGTGCTGCCTTTTGAGTACCATAATCATAACAAGCATCAGCATGCACACTATTCATCAGGACTGGCTTGATGGGAGTTTAGCACTCAGGAAGATGAGTTATGAGGTGTTTTGCAAGTATTTTTTCAAATATTGTGTTTATCGTACATAAATGTTTTTTTGTTTTGTTTTTTTCTGTGTACAGTATATGAACGAACAGTTACCTTAATAATTAGATGACTGGCTGTAATTTTCCAGCGAAGTTAGCCATCTTCAGTCTAGCTTGCTAATAAACAATAATTATGTGTCATCTAAAAAAACAATTACAATGCCTAGTAATCTGTCGAGTTACAGATAACAGTAAATAAGGCAATTCTTATGCCTTATTGGCAATTATTATGCCTTATTTGCTAATTCTTATGCAGCATTAGCAAATTGGGTTTTTTTTGTGTCGATACACGACAATTTAGCAAAGCTTCCCAAGCTTCAGACACAGACGACACACCCTCTGGCCAAAGGTTTCAGCCCGGAAATGTCCCCAAGCGCAGCAATAGGAGAATAAAATTAGAAAATACAGGCAGAGGACAACAATGTCTCTGTAGACAAACACAACCAAACAATTCTATTGGAGCATAATTAAAGAGTGTGAGGGATGATATATTTTTTCATATAGTCTATGCTTTATTATTTGGGAAAATCCTGCATAGTGCACTTTTAAGGCCTGGGTGTAGGGGACACAAACTAATGCAGGGCTAGTTGTAACACACATGGTTTAAAACTTTCCACACATGCCAGTATGACAAAACTTAGTGTATTTACTAGTTACCATATCGACACTATATAGAAAAATAACTGTGCCAAAATTAAAAAAGAATCTCTGGAAGATATCATTGAACATTTATTTATCCATAGCAAAAGTACATTTAAATAAATGTCTTACGTTTATTTAATTCTGATTTTTTTTTAACCTTATATCTGTTATTTAACAGTTGGGATAGTTATTTAATGCTTTGCTAAGTAGCAGAAGACAGAAGCCAGGTTTAAATTCCAGTTGTGTAGGGGAATGTTGTAACACTGCGTTACAATGTGCCCCTAATAGAACTATGCTATTCTATACTTTTATTAATTCTATTGAGAAACCACGAGAAAAAGGTGAATAAAGACTGAGAGTCAATGTTCAGAAATTATTATTATGTTTTGAACTATGCTGTATAGCTGTGTTTTGTGGTGTTTGTTGTCAAACTCAAAAATTACTTTATTTTTAATTATTAAAAAATGCCATTATTTTATATGGGGCATGTTGTCACATTTTTTCACTTCCATTTTTTTCGTGGTAAATCAAGAAAAAAGTATAGGCTACACTGTATTAATGAAACAAAACCACATAATTGTACTAGACATATGGGAAATTAATGTGGGAAAAAATAAATACTCTGAACCCCAAGTGGATTTACACAAACTGAGAAAGTCAAAAAGTGTTAGCTTGTGCCCCGCTCTCCCCTACTTCATTTTCTGCGTTCTGCTCGCGGAACAAAAATGCTTAAAATGCTGATACAAAAACGATTAAAAGTAGGACCATGCAAGAGAGCTAAACAGAGATACATTAGATTAAACATATTTTTCTTTTTAAACACTGACTCTATGCTTTTTTTCTGTCTTGCTTAACACATAACACACAACCTGTAGTCATGTGCCTCTCTAAGAGTTAAATGCATTAAAAGCCTACGGGTCTCGCAGAGCTACAGAAGAACAAGTCAGGGAAGAGCACCTCCACTTCGTCAATTATTCAATGTTCCTATTTCATAAATCTCACATGAACTGTACTTTCCCACTTCCTGCAGAGAAAAACACCTCAAGTGTTTGTGGGAATTAGCGCAACATTGACCCACAAAGCAGCATCTACACAGCGCCACCAATTTTCGAAGATGCAAATGAACATCAATATGCAACTTGACAATACAGCCTCTCTCATACACACACACACACACACACACAAGAGCTGATCTGAGGCGAGCAGGCACTGCTGACTGTTCAGCTGGACTGAAATAACTTTTTAGCTCATCAGCATCTGTATGTCATCTTTAATATGCTGTCACTTCCTTCTTTCCCCTGACTGAATAATACTCCCTAATCTGCCTTTTTGTATTGGAGACAACTGGTTCCTGCACTTGAGGGTGAGGTAACTCGGTCCACTCACCTCATATCTGAGTGTCAGCGATGCTTTACACAATAAAGGAGTAGTTCACTTCAGAATTAAAATTTCCTGACAATTTACTCACCCCCATGTCATCCAAGATGTACTTTCTTTCTTCAGTCGAAAAGAAATTCAGGTTTTTAAGGAAAACATTGCAGGATTTCTCTCCATATAGTGGACTATCAATGGGTTGAAGGTCCAAATTGCAGTTTCAATGCAGCTTCAAAGGGCTCTACACGATCCCAGCCGAGGAGTTATATTACGTAATATATATAATAATATATAGCGTAATATATAGCGCATTACGTAATCTCGTTGGAAAGGTCAGGCGGTAACCTGACGTAGGCAGAATATGTAGGGTAGGTTGAAAAACTCCATCTAATTTTCTGAGATGTTCATTTTCTCATTTCTCATCTCTCATTTCCGACATCGTTGATTTACCCCCTTTTTTTGTTGTAAAGGGCGTTTGACTTAGTCTTTGCACGTTCGCTTTGTAAACACTAGGTCTGTACTTCTGCCTACGTCACACGTGACCTTAAACATGATGACGTAATGTGTCGCAGATAGTGTAATTAGATGAGCATTTGTGGTTATATAAATGTTTATTTTTTTAGAAAACGACTGATCGATTTGCTAGATAAGACACTTATTCCTCGGCTGGGATCGTGTAGAGCCCTTTGAAGCTGCATTGAAACTGCAATTTGGACCTACAACCTGTTGATAACCGTTGAAGTCCACTATATGGAGAAAAATCCTGGAATGTTTTCCTCAAAAACCTTCATTTCCTTTCGACTGAAGAAAGAAAGACACGAATATCTTGGATGACATGGGGGTAAATTATCAGGAAATTTGAATTCTGAAGTGAACTAATCCTTTAACTCTATTTTAAAAAGTACATTATGGTATGGTTGCAGTAGTGATAAGAATACTCCACACTGTACAATTTCAACAATTTCAAATCTTTCATTAGACTTTTTTATTTTTTTATTTTCCCAAATCTCCTCTTCAGACAATCCTATAGGTAAAGTCCCGAAACCGATTATCTTGATGATTCTACAGATTATCTTACCAGATTTATGTGGTGTGATGTGTTAAGTGTTATTGAATCTACTCAGAAGAAGGTCGGGGCCGCACCGATCTCAAATCATATCCAACATGTAGGATATTTACGATCAGAAATCCTGTTAAGTGGGGGGAACCCCGAGGACAAACACATGCACTCTGTTGATTGTCACGGGAACGAAGCGATACCCATTCAGAAAGCCAGCTGACGGAAGACTAAGAATAACACAACTTCATCCAAACCTTTTTCCTTCTTTTTCTCCACAAATGTTCTGTAAAAATCAATCCAAACACTATTATCGCCATTTCTTCCTGCCCGTCGTCCGCCATGTTTGTTTACTAAGTCACGTTTGACCGCGAGAGATTTTGCGAGATTTCCCGTGTTTTACAGGCAGGATAGGAATCTGATTGTTTGTGAATGGAATCTGTTAGTGTGTGGTGTGCTGTCTTGGTCACATCTCGGCAGTCCACACACTACATCCTGTGTGTGGTCTCTCACATTTTGAAAATCTAAAAAGATTTAAAAAATCGTTTAGTTTTGGCCTACCTTAAAAAAAAAATCCACTGTTCTTCAGGAAGTCTCTGGGCAGCAGACTTAATCTCACAGGCTAAAATAAATCTCTTTAATCTCTTTTAAACTTGCAAAATGTACACTGTCTCCTGTAATTTTTCCTTTTTAAAGTCAATCTTGCGGTGTTTGGTTGTATATGTGTTGTGGTAGTGACAGATCAGGCCTGTGAGGCTGACAGCGCAGAGTCATGCCAGAGAATCTCAAAGAAGGCTGCCTTATAGTCACGTGTCTGTGTGTAAAATCACATTCATTAGTGCCAAGTGAGTCCACTGAAGTGAACTGATGGCAGTGCATTTCTGTCTTCTCTGGGTTATTACTGTCTGTTTACATTCCCTTACACACAACGCTCCACACACACGCACATCATAAATATAACCCCTGGCTTGCTTAAAGGATGTAATGTATGCTCAGTGATGCTGACAAATGAAGATGAATAAAACACACACACACCGAGAACTGTTCACAGGCAGTTGACCGCTCGTTGAGGCTCGAACAAAATACACAGAGCGAGCGATCCAGATAGGGGGGGTAAAATAAAATCCATTTTATTTTCCATCTTACAAATCTTGTCTAGGTCTGGTGTTTTGATATGGTGAGCTGCAGGAAGACATTCAAACTAACTTTTCATGAACATCAGGGAAAACAAAGCACTACACACTTAAACATAACGTTAACACTAGACAAGCAACTAAGGAAAACTCATTAACACAACAGGGAACAAGTGTATAACTCATTAACAAACATGGAAACTAGCAATGACAGGAAACTCAGGCAAACAGAGACAGAACAAAACCAAACTAGAACACAATGAAACTAACATACTCCTGACAGTCGTACTATGTGTACTCTTTAAACAGCATTATGGTAAAAATGGAACACTGTGGCAACAGATTTCTGTATGTGACAGCATTTTGCTTCAGGAACTGACAGAACAATTTACGATTCTTTGCAACATTTAACCACTGCCGAAATTCACTCACTCCCGCTATAAACGTTTACTCTTTGAATTCTTGCACCCAGGAACAATACAAGTCAACGCCATTATGACTAAAAGTTTGCTAAGAAGTATTTCCTACTAAAGAAAGACTGTGTTTAACTCTGGTTAAGCGTCTCCCACCAGACTGGTGGGAATGGCCTTGGACGGTAACATGCCCAGTGCATTATGGATGTCAGAAGCCATGTTTGATGTCGATGATGGATTTGGATTTCCTTCCCGACATAATTTACCACACTGACCAACCGTTTGAATTGTCTGTCACAGACTGTGTTACTTCGCCAATTCCTGTGGAGGTTTTTTTTTCTGTCACTAATATACTTATTAAAATTTGGTCGGCCAAGCCTCTTCTTGTCGACTAACGTTTGGTTGGCTATTAGGGTCAGTGGGTGGAGCTAAAGAACAGTTTTGGCACATTTTGCTTGTCGCAACTCTCTGACTGGTGGAATTTTCTGTTCATCGTGGGTAAAACCCATCATGGCTTTGTGCTCAGCACTTTAAAAATTATCCAACGAAAAACACTTTTTAAATACCAATGAAAAGTTTCAGTCATACAATTTATTACGTCATGGCATTTTTTTCTTCTTTTAAATTAGCAAAACAAATTGGGTCCCCCAAATTTGATTTTTGGGTTCTTATAGGGGTCTGGGGGTCCAATTTGAATACTTCTAAAACACATATTGAACATATTTCATTCCTATTCTTTCTTCTCAATCATTTTATATCATTGTTCACTTTCCTATCTAATAAAAAGTCCAAAAAGGCCTTGTGCTTCTAATTCACAACAGTGAATTCCCGGTCTCAGCATTCAAAGCCACACTTGTCCTTTATTCCACCTTTTCTAAATTCTCCTCCATCATTCTGAAATAAGAGACTGATGGCTGCTCAGATGACCTCCCTCGGGCAGCTCCTCTCCTCCGCTCCAGAAGCAGCAGAAGAGAACGCTGAAGGAAAAAAGTATCTGGGAATGCTGGGAGAGGATCCTGGCTGCCAGTGTCATGCTCCAGAGCTCAGCTGTAGGGTCCTACAGGACTGAAATGTATTTCTCATCTGTGATTAAGGGCTCTACACTTCTGATGTGAGACTGTGCTGAAAAAGATGAGTAGGACACGAATTTACCACCCAATAGGCTTGAAGTACACACTACTGATAAAGGGTCTGACGTCTGCACAGTACAGCGAAGAGGAGATCGTATGAGATCTGCCCTGAGGCAGGGGCTACGCGGAGACTAAAGTACAGTAACGGCTATCAGTGTACAGTAGCTGCAGGCACTGTGAAGATGAAGAACAATCTCTGAATGCAAGGCACAAGACTACACATATAGTTACGATTATTCAATACAAGGGCAGCACCCATAAAAACACTATTTTTGTAACAGTAACAGTACTTAACAGTAACAGTAACACACAGTAACAGTAACACACAGACATAAAGATCTACAATTAAAATACAATGCAAGGTGTTAATATACCGTAACAGTTGATCTTTTGTATGTTGAATGTTTAATTTAGTAAAAGGCTTTCTTTATCTTTATTTTGTGTGACGTTACAGTATGACAAAGTATTTCTTACTCGCTCATTTGAAAATGCATACACATTTTTTTTTTAAAAAGGCCAGCAAGTTTGGTTTATTATTTAGACGTCTCATTACTGCCATGTGCCGCACAGAGATGAACCAATAAGAAAAATAATTCATTATTTATGACCATGTATGTAGGCAGCCAGTTGAGCTATCACTCTAGATGATAGATAGATAGATAGATAGATAGATAGATAGATAGATAGATAGATAGATAGATAGATAGATAGATAGATAGATAGATAGATAGATAGATAGATAGATAGATAGATAGATAGATAGATAGATGAAACACGGGTGCATACTGTAGCTCTTAGGTTAAAAATAAAGGATTTAAAATATGAAGCATCTTTAGTTTTAGTTTAGGGGGGAGTACTTTACTCAAGATAGAGTGCAGATGGTCATTTAGACATATGAGTATGAAACGCATCAAGTCACTCTATAGAGCTGGGCTGGCCACCATATTACCAGTCACACTTAAAACAGCATCAAAGTGTTTTGGCTGACAGATGAAGAGAGGAGTAGAAAAAGTGTGACGGTAAGCCTGGCAGATACAGATTCTATGCATGCAACCTAGAAATGAAGCATTTGCAGTGGTGTGGTCTGTGGAGGTAGAAGATCTTTCTCTGTCTCGTACACAAATACACACACAGCTCTGAATAAAAGGACTGTTCAGAGTGTGAACGAAACCTGTGAAGGAGAAGCCAACAGTCTTAATGAGGAAAATGGCTTCAACATACTAAAATCAATGGGAAGTTTGCACCATGATAGAAAAAAAAATAATAATTCCATAAAGCTCTGCTTAATTTGTGTCTTTTAGAAACCTGTCACATATCATATATTATATTAATTCACGTCCTCATTCTTTCTCTTCTATTTTAAATTGCAACTCAGAACCATATACACTGGATATAACAGGAAATGTTACCCCTGCCCATAAAACCTTAAAGCATAAAATTCTACGTCTAAATCCACATCTTTTTACAGCTAAAATCTCAGATCAAATGCCATTCACACTTATTGTCATACTTGTACAATTCATGTTTAGGGGCCCCTATTCAGTCCCATTCCCCTATTGATTTTAATTTAATTTAATTTTTTAGGTTTATTTGTTTGTTGGGGTATTTAGCAAAAAATCCTTTTTGAAAAAAAAAAATCTGTTTACTTGCTTTGACCTAAATTCACAAGATTTATGTGATTTCTGGGCACACAGAGCTTACACGTGTGCCGTTTTAACACACCTTTTATTAATAAAAACATAATTCCAGCATTATTCTACTGTAAAAGTATACATAGGCATATTGTAATATGCATATATATTTTGTTACTGTATATGACCATGTAACTTACAATTGACATGTTTTTATTATAGAAGTTGTGCCCAATACTTTTCCTGTAATTACAAACATTTTTATTTTATTTTTTTACAGTGCATGTTGCTCCAAAATTAGTTGTATATGTAATGAAAGAGTTACAGAACAAAAGCAGTTATATGTACCCTACATTCACATGCACACATTTGCGCGCGGCTGTCAGTGCAGTTACGCGCTATAACGCAACACTACGTGACGTCATAATTGCCTGAGTCTGATAGCCTATAGTTAATGCTGTGAAAACAGAACGATTTATTTACTATGACGTGTTATGCTCGTGTATACCTCGGCTTTGATTAGTGCCTAATAACTTCTCCCTTTCCACGTCCCTATCTTGACGCTCCAAAAGCCTAAACGTATAAAACAATATAAAGTCCATCTGTGTGTTTAATAGGATACATCCATCCTCGTTCAACCTCTACAATTCAACGACCAGGCTTAAACAGTCAACAGTTCACTGACGCTCCTTATGGTCACTTGAGTGCGGTTCAAATTCCCCGCAGCCGTAGGATCGATTGCAGTGACATGTTGAGAATTAAACCCATTCCCACCAGATAAAACAGTGAGAGATGAGACAATAACGCATAATGGCACCACTGACATATGCTTTAATCTACATACTGGAAATCATCTTTGCAGTGGCCAAACCAGCGCGCGAGCCAAGCAAAAGCACGCACAGCGTCCAACAATTGCATGAAACTAAGCTGTCAATTATGTGCACGCTCCTTACCTCGAGAGTTTCACGGCGCGGATAAACACAGTTTTTCGGGAAAACAGCCGGGTACAAGCATTAAATCCGTAACGGTGGAGGGTGCCTGGACCTCAGCGGTGGACTCTGTTGGGGTCTCGCAGTGTGAACGGAATTAAAACCCGGCTTGCGGTGGATAGGACGTCCCCCTACTGCCGAGTCCTCTCACTACCGCGCGCGCTTCACCGTCTGCACACACAGTCCTGCTGCAGCATCAGATGCTGAGAAAAAGCCGGACAGCGATAAACCACGGAATGGATTACTGAGTCAAACCACAGCAGAGCTTCAACAGAGGAAGCTCACGAGAAGAAAACAGGGTTTATGATTTATATACGAGTTAACCTGCGTTCATGTTTTTATGACATATGCAGATTAGTCCGGTATCAACAAAAGCACAGGGAAAAGAGATAAAACATGAAACCAAATAGATGATTATAATTATATATAATTTGTCTACTTTCTTCAACAGTCTCTGGTATTTTCCTTAAACATATGTTTCACGAATTCGTTGGCCCGTATAATCTTTAAGCTAATAAGGATAAAGGAATTTGGCTTGCTGTCTGCAGTGGGACTAATAATGCTTGGATGATGAGCATATATATATATGGTTTCAAAATCCCTAAATTATGTTGGTGGAGTTGGGGAGGTGGAGGGATGCCAACACAGCTGATGATTGAAAGATTAGATGGGTTCGGTCCTCCCGAAATTACATCTAGGAACTTCACTTATTATATAGGCTACACAATGGTTAGCATAGGTAGCCTTTAGCATCACATATAAATTGTCTGCCTCATATGGTAGCTTAATCAGAATCCCCATCGGATCGTAAGGAAGTTATTTGAAAACACTCACTGGTGTCTGAAAGTGAGGTTTGAACCGAAAATTATTTTAAATATCTTTAATGTTAAAGTTAGCTGGTGGTCTGATATGATAACATGGGAATTGGACAGCAGTGTTGACCGTCTCCTGACTCAAGCCCCAGTTGGCTCGCTTTGGAAAAATGTATTCAGTGGGCCAAAAACCCCTGAGGAAGTCCCGAAAAAGCCCAGAGGAAATCCCGATGAGGCCCGATCAAGCCCCGGAAGTGACAGTGGAAACACAACTGGCCCTGGCATGCACTAGCACACTCACTTTTGGCCCGACGGTGGACATCTATATTCACGTATAGATGTCACTAGAGCAGGGGTTCTCAGCTCTGGCTCTCGACATCCTGCACTTTATCTCAAACTTGATTAAACTTACCAATCTGCAACTTTCAAGTAGGCATAATCCTGAAGACTTTGATTAGCTTCTTCCGTTGTGTTGGATTTTTGGTTGGAGCAAAACTCTGGCCCTGGAGGAAAGTGGACCTCGAGGGCCAGTGTTGAGAACCTGCACTAGATAGATGTCTATACAATGTTCACGAGTTTACACTTACATATAATTAAATAGAGTAAAGGGTATGTGTATTTGGCGTGCTGTTTGAGGGGAGGGCTCCGAGCTCGGAATTTGGCCCCAACCCAGAGTACCGGTACTCCCCCCATCCAGGTGGAGGGACGCTGGAAATCTGTCAAGGAACAGAGGTAAACATGCTGTATATATACCTCTTTTCGTTAATTGAGTTTATTAACGGAATGTGCTCCTCTTGTGTTAATTATCTGAACGTGTTCCTCCCAAACTTTGTTAATAAAACATAAGACAGACGAACGGACAGATAGATAGATAGATAGATAGATAGATAGATAGATAGATAGATAGATAGATAGATAGATAGATAGATAGATAGATAGATAGATAGATAGATAGACAGATAGATAGTGCCCTCAGTTTCAGTGGTTCATATTCCTGATCTTTGAGTCCCACTTCACGTTTTGTATGTCTCCCTTATTTAACACACCTGATTCAAATCATCAGCTTGTTAGCATAGAGCTCCATGAACTGAACTGGGTGTGTCAGATAAGGGAGAACTACAAAATATACAGATCTCCGGGTCCCCAGGACCAGGACCAGGACCAGGTTATGAACCACTGCTCTTATTCAGTGACTCCTAATCTTGATCTTTCTGGCCCATTTCTGATCTTCTATGTCTCCACTAAGGAGCTAATAAGTTTAATCAGGTGTGTTTGATTAGGGAGAAATAAACATCTAGCCTACATATATTATGTTATTATTTGTTTGTTTATTTTGGTATAAAGTTAATACATAAATTGATGTTTGTTTGTTTGTTTGTTTGTTTGTTTGTTTAGTTTTTTTGGTTGATCTCACTTCTGCTTATTGCAAAGGCAAGCTCTTCTGTCTCAAATCTTAACCAGACAGTAGAAATGCTGATATTTGTGGTTTTGAAATTTGTGGTAATTTGTGGCACACACATGCATGCAGAACTAAGAAACATGCACACACAAGGGTTAAGGAAATATAACAGCATTCAGTCTGTTGTCTGGTGTGCCCAGATGTTTGACTGTTACTGTAGGCTATGTATCTCCCCCTCACATTCATTCTCTGTTGGGTTTTCTTTTGCACACACACAGAAATGTGTGAGGCCCACTTCATCATCATTATGAGTGTGTCAACTGGCTGGACTGGGTGGGTGTAGTGGTGGCCAGGCTGGTTTAAGGGGCAACAGGGGACACAAGAAACATCTTTCCCGGGGGAGATGATGAATGAGCCGGCCTCATTTTGGAGAAGGGACAGAAAAGCCCAAAATTCACAGTGTCAACTGTTAAGCACACCGATTTACTAAAAGTATTTCTATACAAAGTTCTTATATAATTGTTTTGATATCATTAAGTAGGTTAAATGCACCCTCATTATGCGAGATTTAGGCAATTTTGCGATTAAAACTTTATCTCATTTAAACACAATACTTCAATCAAATTGATGCAATTGAGCTCATAATCATAGTAGAAAATGTGGCGTATGATTTTACACAAGTGTGTAAACACGTCAATCGCATCTATTCCACTCTGACCAAAGTGTGCATGTGCTTGTGACGCACACGGATGACAGTGTCATGTGCAGATTTGCAAAAAATATATATATATAGCGGTAAAGAATGCATAACATTTTGGGGTGATGAAGAAACTGAGTTCAGGATGATATTGTTGCACAACATAAATGTAATGCAGTAAATTAAAGGTTAAAAAAAATTCAATACGTCCATAGAAATGTGTTTTGTATTTGACATAAGCAGGCCCATATTAAAACAGTGGCCAGTTCATCATTTGTGCAGTGCATTAGGCTATGTGTATAATGGCCGTAAAAATAAACACAAGCGAATAATCAGAATAATGAAAATTGCGTGCTCATGTCATACATCATAAACATCTTACTGCAAAGTAAGTCCTTACTCTGATTATTAGAAAAGTGATCAGATGACTTAACTAAAAAAAAAGTGAGGAAACCTGTTGCCTTAAAATGATTAAGTAAATAAACTGGACGAAGCTGTCAAGTTCACATAGCTTAATTTTTTCAATTAAGCATGAAGTTTATTACTTAAAAATTTTAAGTTAAGTCAACTGATCACTTTTTACATTGAAGAAGTTTTTTTAATTTGCCTTTTCTTGTGTAATTGAAGCCAAAGGCAAGAATAATGTCCTTGAGCAAAGCAGTAAACAGAAAAATTAAGAGGGACTGTATAATGTCTAGCATTAATTTGACATGGTGCATTTTGAATATTAGGACTGGCAGTTGACTGGCCACCCTGCTAATGCGAGGCAGCAGCTCAATCAGAGATCTTCTCCTTGGTCTGTTCTCTATTGAGACAACCATTGTGTTATTGGTGAATGTGTGTGTGCACATTATATACTCTTCATTATGTCTGTAATCGCTTTAACGGTGTGACCAAAAGATGATGAATCCATTCATCTGCCTGTCCACTTGAGGTCATTTTAATTCTCCATTCTGCCACCTGTCAATCACCAGTGACATTTTTTGAGAGATGCTAAAGATTCCATAACTTAAAGATTTTCAACAACATTGTCTGCTCTTATAAAGCCATTATTACTGTATTTAAATGTGTTTTAGGAGTTTTAGAATGAAATGGCTTATCATGCACAATAAAAAGAATGCCGATCTTAATTTTATCCATTGGATTGTGAAAAGTCAGCGTTGCATACAGCAATGGTGGTGGATCTGAATGTGATTGACTTAACTGCAGCACAGCCTTGAATATGTCATTATGCCATATTGAATTTTATGCAGATGAAAATGAGGCTGTGAGGGATAGAAAGATTTACAATGGTATGCACTGTATAATGATCACGTCATTTTCAAAACTCAGTTTTGACAATACCCAAATTGTTTTGTCAGCTGAACAATTGTCACTAGTTTCTAGTTTCATGTTATGCTAGCTTTAAAAACTTTATTACTAATTCTGATATTTCATATATTCAAACATATTAGTGTTGACAAAAATGTTCAATGGTAACATTTTATTTTGATGGTCCACTTTAGACTTTTTACAAACTATAAGTAACTTTGCAACTACATGTCAACAAACTCTCATTAGACTGTCTGCTTAATATCCGCTAACTCTTTATTTTGATGCTCCCCAACAGACATTCAACTGACTATAAGTACCTATGCAACGACTTGTTTTGACTTTCAATTTGATAGATGCTTTGCATTTGTAACATAGTCAAACTAGACATCGAAAATTTGATTTCAGGTTGTTTGCCACTTCACTTAGGCTTTTCTGAATAGCATTGCTGGTGAACTTTGACCCAAATGCAGAGATCGCAGAAGGCCATCTCAATATCAAAGCAAAATCTTAAATGTCAGACTATCAAAATTCAGGAGGAAAAGAAACAAAGTAACAAAACTTGGATTTACAGTTGTGAGAAATCATACAAGACATAAAAAGTGGCCAAGGTGAAAACTGAAAACAATGCCATCTAGTTGCCATTAGGTTTCAACTCAACAACAATGGTCTCCCTTTAAAACATTAGTAAACGCCATAAATGGATCTTAACCTGTTTATGGTAACAGCCATTTTCATAATGTATTCAACTACTATGTTGACTTAAATGTAAATTTGTACAATAACAGTAATACTATAAAACACACTAAATGATGATGTAAAAACAACAAAAAAGTTTCTATAGCACATTTAAAAACAACAAAGTTGACCAAAGTGCTTCACACAACCTAAATTACACACCTTACACATACATAAAAAACAAAACACATCACTATTCAAAAATGCATCTACACTCTCAGAAAAAAAGGTACAAAAGCTGTCACTGGGGCAGTATCTTTTTTTAAATGTACACTTTTGTTTCATTTAGGTATTGACATGTAGTAGTTACTCATCTTTAATGTACTAATATGCACCCTTTAGGTACAGAAGTGAACCTTTTGAAAAGGTACCACCCAAGTAACATCTTTTGTACCTTTTTTTCTATGAGTGTAAGGACAGTTAAATGCAACAGAGATATGTCTTCAACATGTTTTAACTCCATTGAGAATTTGAGACAGTCTTACAGGTCTAGCAGTATGATGATGCTGTAACAGGCCAGAATACTCTGGATCAAGTCCATGTAATCTTATTATAATTAGATAATTTGATGAATGAGTGCATAATCATATTGCATATCCTAACTGTATATTCTCAGGCAGATTATGAAGCTTCAGTTCAGCAATTTTATATTTAATCCATAAGTTATGTCAGTGTGGCTGCCTAAATTCTAGTACTGAAATTGAACATAACCTTTTTTTCATAATTTACAGAATCATATGTTTACATTGATCTATCCATAATCAGATTGTAATCTTCCAGTCAGTCCCTTATTTTCTTCCTTCGCTTTCTCAATCATAAAGTTCAGATAAAAAAATGCAGTACTCTGGGTTCGGGCCAAATTTTGAGCTCTAAGCCCTCCCCTCGGATTCTAATTATATGTACTGTACGTGTGAACTAGTGAAAGGTTTTTGGGTTCATCCCATTCAGGTAATCAAAGAACTGCTCAAAGCTTTCTCCACGATCCCAAGATGCTTTGCAACTCTCTCTGCCGTCCTCATCTAAGCTCTCACTCTAATAGTCGTTAAATTTGAAATAAACAGGCTGATCATCCATTTATTTTGCACATGCAATTTTGGATGTTTTGATCAAATTAAGGGCTACCACAATGTTGTTTTCTATATCCTTTCCAAATAATGAAAGCATTTCATCCATAATATACAGCTGTCTGTCATGGAGATGTTTTTCAGTTCCAGAATGAGTGTCTTTATCCAGGTGTTTCAATAACAGTGAGAAAGAATGGACAATGCACCCTAAACCTCATAAACAGTCACTTTTTCTGTGTGTGTGTGTGTGTGTGTGTGTATGTATGTGTGTGGTAACAATGCTTCGGCTTTGTGTACATGACAACCTGTTTTTATTAAATCCAATTTGGATCAATTATTATGAGAGTAGAGGCAACAATAACATAGCATACACAGCATAAGGAGTGAGAATCCAAACGCAGTTTATAATCCAAAGTCACGGTCCATACCAGGCAGAGGGTCAATATAATCAGTCCAAATACACAAAGTACACTCCATTAAGGGCAGACAGGAACAAAGAATCCAAGAGTCTGGCAGAGATAAAACATAAGGAACACAAGAACTGCTTGAGAATGTGACTCAAAGCAAACAAGACTTCATAATGAATGCAGGGCAAAGGCATTTAAATAGACAGGGTAATGAACTAAGAAAACAAGACAGCTGAAACAGGTTAACTAATAATGAGCAGAGGGTTCTGGGAAATGAAGTCCGGGAATAACAGAGTCTCTGGAAACAGTGTGGAACGAGGCTTCCATCTGCTGGTACTTAAGGGTACCGCAACCGACAGATTTAGGCTTTGTTCCTTCATCTCTTAAATCTTCTATCATTTCTCTCATACTAAAGAACACAGGGGCTGATTCATCCAATTTTGATAACTTTTGTCCAATTTCAAATTTCCCATTTATTTAAACAATTTCAATCTGGCTTCAGCATAGCACAGAGACTGTTCTTGTTAAAATCACTAACAGCCTGTTACTGGCAGCTGACACTGAATCCTTTGATTTCGTCTTGCACAATATATTCCTTGACAGGTTAGCTTCTTTTGGGATTACTAACACCCAAGTCTTGTCTTAGATCATTTCTCTCTGGTCGCACTCAGAAGTTTGTCCAACTTAAATATTTCAAAATCATCTAGTGATTACCTCTGGTGTTCCTCAGGGTTCTGTTTTGGGCCCTCTTTTATTCATTATCTACTTACTTCCTCTCAGTCATATTTTTTGGAATTATGGTATCCATTTTCATTGCTGTGCTGATGACGACCAGCTCTATCTGTCTTGCAAGGGTTCCTCTCCTTCACCAATCTCTGTTCCAGTTGTTTGGCTGAAATTAATGATGGGTTTTCAGCTACATTTCTAAAACTCAATAGCGGTAAAACGTCCTCCTTCCCAGCCAACATGTGTATATGGCGCCTATATGGGTAAGACATGGGCTGAAAAACTGGGCCCTATAAAGGATTGCCCACAGGTTCCATAATGGCCCCATGCCAATTGTTCACATGGATTTCATTCAGGATTGCACTTGCCACTAGGTTTGTCCCAACTGGGCAACATGCACAAAAACCATCCTGGTCCCAGCTTTTGTAAGCACAAAATCTATTCTAAAACAATCTGATTGTTTTTCTGTGGCTATTGATAATTCAATAACTAATAATAACACATTTTTCCTTCATTGCAGATTAAGAGTCTGGGTGTCATCTTTGATAGCACTCTATCCTTCTAAGCTCATGTTAATAATATCAAGCGTACTGCATACTTTCACTTATGTAATATTAATTCCATCTCTCACTGGTCTCTCTTCTAAACTTCTTTATAAACTCCAGTTGTTTCTAGAACTTCTTCTATCAAACACATTTCCCCAGTTCTTCAGCGATTACACTGGCTTCCGTTAAAGTATCATATTGATTTTAAAATTCTGCTTCTTACATTCATTTACATTTAACATTTCCTGTATTTATTAAGCACTGATAAACACAACAGCAGTTGAATCATAGTGCTGTACAAATAAGATAAAACAATTTTTTAAAAATGAAACAATACAAAATAAAATCAGCAAATTTAACATGCGAAGTTTAAAAAGCATAAGTAAAAAAAAAAACAAGATTTCAATTTAGATTTAAACTCGTTTTCACAGATAAGGGGAGACTATTCCATAGCCCCTAGGCCCAACTATTGCAAGTGCACGATCACCCCTTGCCTTTAACCGTGATCTAGGCTGAGACAAAGAGCTGAAATGTGAAGCGTATCTTATATGTATAGAAAAACACTTTCATTTGTTCTTGTTATTTCAGATGAAGAGTTGCTCAACTCCTTTTACGCCTATTTTAGGGTTTTAAATGGCAACAAAGTTGTAAAACTGGATATAACTTGCTTCTGGATATAACTGAACATAACTTGCATTTTTGTGTAGTGTATTCCTGTCACATAAGGGTTCAGTCACTTTCACAGAGTTGGCTGTCAATGTAGATGGCTGCTCATGGGGTGCATGCAGGCCTTATGAGCCCAGAATGCACACTTGACCCACACTTCTTCAAACCATGTGTTTCCAGTGTTCCATGCACACAATGCAGAAACATTTTAATGAACTATTACAACCATCCCCCCACTAAGCAGCCATAACACAACTGTTTTAGCTTGTGTGGGTTTTAAGTTAGCATGACAAGCACTTACACCGTGTTACACTCCCCGGTCTCCCCTACGATTAAAGTTGTGCACATACATAAGTAAAGCGGAGGCGGAAATCCTCAATAAAGGAATATTCGTTGCTGTTTAGGGGCAGGCAATTATTTTAATGTTTTAATGGATTGCCAAGGCATAAATATATTTAGCATGCCCAAGCATGTATTACACAAAACTATACACTAGGGGGTAGAATTGTGCTTTATATAAAGAGAACCATCCAATCTAACCTAAAAAAAATATTTATTGATCATATTTGACAGTAATGACACTCATTGTTATCTTTTGTGTGCTGTCAGACTCTTGGTAAGTAATGTAAAATTGCTTAAATAGCTCATGAGTAACATTCATGAAAAGATGCACATACAAATGAAAGACTTATTTTCAAACATGTTCCAGTTTTTAATAAAACAGTTTTTTTGTTGTTATTTTAACAGTTGTAAGGCATCATGCATGAAAAAGGCATACAAAAGCATATGTACCTCCTTCCTAAAATAAAAGGTTGAATTACATTATTGTGCAGATTAAAAATATAATTCTTTACAAATATATGGAAGAGCTGACAGTCAATCCAAATAAAAGGATCTTTTCATGGCAAACAAACACAACCTGCACTCACAGTATTTCATTGTAAACATGAATTCAGCCAAAGAAAGAAACATTAATTCATGCTTTGACATTAAGAAGGTTTATCAGAAAGCATGCAACTGAGTCTTAATATGATTTTCACAATGTCAACATTCATTAAACACAGAGAGAGAGTGATATTCCATAATTCTTTCAATAATAATGGTTAAGAAATATGGCGATATGGCTACTAACAGACGAACAAACAGACAGATAGACGGAATGAAGAGTCATAAAAATCCCGTCCCCGTGTCGTCCGGTAGAGGGTAGTATTGGCTAGTCTCTGTCTCAGACCGCATGGGGAGGGACATTTGGCGTTTGGCACAGGAGAGTGCAGGCGTGCTCGTGTTGTGCTATACCACGTTGAAGACCATTGACAGATACTGCTCGTACGACACCTGGATCCAGCCGTCCTGATCTGTGTCGTATCGCCGGAACACGTCAGTTAACCTCTGTTGAAATAAAAAAATACCCAATCAGTTTTAGGTGTATATCACTGCATTATGGCGAACTGTCCCAAACCCCATTTGACTTTTGTTCTTATACTGAACACAAAACAAGACTGTGCTTTTCTATATAATTCCAATGAATGGGGACTCAATTGTTCAAGCTTCAAAAAGGACACAAAAGCACCATGAACTTTTTATAAAAGTGTTCTATATAAGTCAAGAGCTATGTATTGCAAGTCTTCTGAAGTTAAACGATAGCTTTATGTTAGGATTAGGAACAGACCAAAATGTAAGTTTATTCACTCATAATCTTCCCCTCCCATACACTGAACCACTGTAACTGGAATACTGAATCAGTGCATTGAACTCAAGAACCAGATCAGACTGATTCATTAATAAATGTGACCAAATATCTGAGTTAGTTTGACCCCAAAACACTTTTTGAGTTAAAGGGGCTGTATATAAAATTCAGAAACCCTTGTCATTAGCGACACCGATGGAAGATGGAAACACTTTTGCAGCGATTTACTGTTAACGGACATCCCCAACGGCCGTTCACGCAGCAGAAAGAGCAGCGGGAGTGTGCGTAAACGTCACATCCTTTTGATTTTCCAGCAAAAACAACCCGAGTCCTTCACATAAAAATCAGTCTACAGGCTTTCATAGGCAACCTAGCTGTTCATACATTGGCAATAAAAAAGCAATTAATACATGAAAATTCTTAAACCCATTTAAGCAAAAATAAAATTCCAGTTTGCAGTAGAACCATACTACTACTACTAATAATACATTATCATTAAAGTGCCCCATTACGCTTTTTCAAATATTACCTTTCATCAGAACGCTGGCTCATCATTGGTCAGCATCACACGTATGTGTCGTGGTGCTCACGTGAACAGCGTCGGCCAATGGTAAGCCAGCGTTCTGACGGAGAACTCAGAAGAGCTGCACTGTATTTACAACGTAAACAGCGTAGGAGACTGACTCAAATGAGAGAAAAATTACTTTTGTTTGTTTTTGTGCACAAAGTATTCTTGTCACTTGTCACAATTAAGGTTGAACCACTGCAGTCATATGGACTATTTTAACGATGTCTTTACTCCCTTTCTGGGCCTTGAAAGTGATAATTAAATTGCTGTCTATGGAGGGGTCAGAGAGCTCTCTGATTTCATCAAAAATATCTTCATTTGTGTTACGAAGATCAACGAAGGTCTTTAAGGGTTTGGAACGACATGAGGGTGAGTAATTAATGACAGAATTTTCATTTTTTGGTGAATCAATAGGCTGCATTTTTAGTGTATAAAACATGAAATGTGTTTCAAAAGTGACTCAAAATGATGAAGAAGCTTTCAAATCAGTTGAAAAGATCTGGGCCCGTATTCATAAAGATTCTAAGAATCCTCTAAGAAAACTCTTAATTTAGCTTAAAAACTTTTACGTAGGAGTCTTAGCTTAAAAGCGATTCGGGACCGATCTGAGAGCAACTCTGAGTAAGGAAAAGACAAAAACTTTCATCTTAGTGAGGAGGCGGGGTTGACCCCGTTGCTATGTATGACACAATCTTTTGAAGACTGTGATTGGTTGGTTGTCCAAGAAAAAAAAAAAAGAAGTGATTTTAAGAATAGGGTCTATTCTAAGCCTTCACTTTGAAATTACATGTACTTTTTCCTATTTGACCGTTCTCACACATTATATATGTGTATATAAATCCTTTTTTTTTTTTTTTTTTTTTTACCATGCTGTTAATTTCCTATAAGGTATTTGCTTGGCTTAGAATGATAAAAATTGTTCCACTCTTTCCAATTACACTGATTGCTGGCATGTCTATTTAAGTGGTGGTTTGAATGTTGGTTTTAATGTATCAAACATGGAATTTTCCCAGTTGCCAAATATCATAATGTAGTAATTACTTTCATTTCTGGCGCTATGGCATTTCTGTGCTGTGTTGGAGATGTTAGCGTGTCTCTAATAAGATCAGTCACAAACACGATCCCTGCACGATCTAATCTATAGCGTCTTATTAACTCACTGTTATTCATTGTCTGCAACACATTTCTTCTCCCTCTTCGTCTTTCTGCCATTTTCTCCTCTGCTAAAGAAACTCTTAAGCCTCTTAAAAGTCCTCGTCCGTGCTCCTAACAATTTTGACCTTAAGACCTCTTTTAAGGGTTAAGATGCTTTCTGAATTACTTTTTTCTTTACTAGGATTTTTTCTTTCATTTTAAGAGTAAACGCCCACATTTCTAAGAATTTTCTTAGAATTTTGTCACTAGGAGCTACTCTTTGCATTAAGATTCTTTATGAATACGGGCCCAGATTCTTAAGAAATATTAATTCACGAAACCTATTCATCTATCATGAACTCTTCATTGATAGATGATTCGATGGCAAATGTCAAGAGTGTCTGCGAATAACAAAAATTCAGTTTGTTGCTCACACAAAGCTATCAAATGATAGCTTGCATGAATTACTTTTATGATATGTTTAAGGTTCTTTTGCTATTTTGGAGCTTGACAGTCCAAGTACCCATTTACTTTCATTATTTGAAAAAGAATGGACAGGATATTCTTTAAACATTCTCCTTTTGTGTTCAACAGAAGAAATAAAACAACACAAGGGTGTTAAAATACTGACATCATTTTCATTTCTGGATGAATTATCCTTATAAAGTGCAAATTGCAAATGTTGCATACAACACAGATCATTACCTGTAGTACAATACAGCACTGAATGAAGTCATCAAAAGCCACTTGTCCCCTCTTCTGACGGTCAAATTTCTCTATCAGTGTGTTGTAGAACTGATCTGAGAGACGATAACCTGTGTAAAAAGAGAAGTGTTTGAAATTAGTTAAGAATTTTCCAAAAGGTTGACATTAATCATTTTTCATCAGTTGTTCCATCAGTTTATTTGTCCTTCCTTGTATTGGTCTTGTGAATCAATGCCCTTGCCTCTCCTTCCTACAGGATTTTCTTTTAAACACCTCACTGAATGCATCCATCACCTCCGACTTTCCATTAATAGCAGTCAATAAGTAAGCATTACGAACTCACCAAAGCCGGTGAGAGCCTGTTTGAGCTCGGTCTTGTCGATAAACCCTGAGTTGTCCCTGTCGTAGGTGCGGAAGATGTTCTGCCAGTCTGTGATGTACTTCCAAACGCCGGCAAACTCATTGAAGTTGACCCCGCCTTTGTTCTCCCGGTCAAACATAGCTGAAAAGAAAAGGAAGCATTTAGGGAATGTTTGGTCACATTTAATCCTCAAATTTTATGATTAATTGCATTACTTCACTTTTGAGGTAACGTGACTGGTGATTTTCTGTCAAAACCATTTACTATGTTTACAAAGTATGGCCATAGGATGCGTTCATAACATTTTGCCTACCATTACTAGACAAAACTGTCTGAGATGGATGAAACAGATGGAAATGTATCCCTGAAAGATCATAATTGAGTTGGTACTGGTTTAAAATAACACCAACATTTTCCTATTTACAAATGATTTGTCACAGAGTATACAAATAACATGGCGAAGCACTGCTACTTCTGCGGAGTGATTTACTCCAACTCTGAGCGAACTCTCTGCTCCTCACCACGGGGCTTCTCAGGTGTTGTGAGCAAATCACTCCGCCCAAGTAGCAGTGCTTCGCCTTCTGAGAATATAGTTCCCAGTATGTATACGGTTAGAAGTTGGCTGTGTCTCATGTGACCTTGTTATTTGTACACGCTGTGACTATACAAATCACAACATGTAAATAGAAAAATGTTGGCGTTTATTTTGTCACTTATTGGGAGCAGTATGCTAGCTGGAGCCATTTATCTCCAGTCTTTGTGCTAAGCTAGGCTAGCGGTGGGTGCGTCAGACAGAGTTACAGCACGCACGGAGATGAAAAGGGTATGTATGGACTTATTTAACTCTGGGGGATACGGTGAATAAGCAAAAGTCCCAAAAAGTTGTTATGTTCCTTTAAATGAGCTGAAAGAGATCAACTTATTCTTGAGTGAAGAGTCATTAAACACTAGGGGTAGAACGGTACATGTATTTGTATTGAACCGAAACGGTATGGGCGTCACGGTTCGGTGCTTAAATTTACACGGAGAATACACGGTATAAAAATAAATAAAACTTGCGTGCAAATCAATTAATGTAATGCGGAACTACTGTTAGATACACGGGTTCTTTATGCCTGGTTCAGATTACACGATTTTAGCACGATTTTGGCACGATCCGTTTGACGTAGGGTGTCGTGGGGATTCGCAAACGACAACGGGCGTTGGGACGCAAGATTCGATCGTTTCATCTCGTATAGTGTGTCATAGTGGGCGACAACCTACGTTGCGTCTGCGATGCTTCACGACATCACGACAAAAGGACTAGCATGTTTAATTTTTTAACGGTCCTCCACGACGACGGCGCGCGAGTGAGTGAGAGTGTGTGTTCGCGAGTGAGTGACTGAGCGAGTATGTGTGACTGTGTGTGCACGAGAGTGAGTGTGTGAGTGAGAAAGCATGTATGAGTGTGTGTGTGTGTGTGTGAGTGCGTGTAGGCTATGTGAGTGAGCGTGTGTATGTGCGAGTGAATGAGTGTGTGAGACGGCTCAGGATGACTGGTCGGAAAACAACGTGTAGTCTGACATGTTTCTTGTCCACGACATGACAAGATTTTTAGGAGTCAAAATCGTGTAATCTGACACAGTGACTATCGTAACAGACAAAAAAATCGTGTAATCTGAACCAGGCATTAGGGACACCTAATCTGTAGCCCCGTCTTAGCTCTGAAGCAGGCTGCGATGTAAAGATTGCAATGCTGAGAGAGAGAGAGAGAGAGAGAGAGAGAGAGAGAGAGAGAGAGAGAGAGAGAGAGAGAGAGAGAGAGAGAGAGAGAGAGAGAGAGAGAGAGAGAGAGAGAGAGAGAGAGAGGCAGAGAGGCGCGATCGAAAAGTCGCAAAGTGTTTACTTATATTTGTGTGCGTGTGTGTGAGTGAGGCGCGGGCGCGATCGAACAGTGGAAACATAAAAACATACTCCGTCATTTTGTTAATACAGGACATTATTCAAACTGCAAAGTGTTTAAGTTACTGTTAATTAAAATTTTAAGGAAAACAAATATATAATCTGAAATGTAGCAAATTAATTTTCAATTCATTCAGGTACAATTACCAAACATATCTCAAGGTCTTTTTGTCTTTTTATTAATTTAATTAATAAACTAATTATATAAAACTATTGTCAGTGCACTATAACTAAACTGGTTCTATGCCTTTATTTTATTAATAAAACTTATTTAAAAAATACAAGGCTTAAGTAATTTATTTTCGTTTGGTGGTACAGCCTGAGACATGCACAAGTCTTCTGCATTTTTGTCTGGCTTTTCCCTCCATTGTACCGAACTCGTACCGAACCGTGAAGTCTGAACCGAGGTATGAACCGAACCGTGACTTCTGTGCACCGTTCCACCCCTATTAAACACAGTCAATTATTTCTGTTGCTTAAGACAAAATATTTCCATTTTCTGAGTAACTTCCAAGGCAGATGACAGCTACATGCTTTCAGTTTGAGCTGAAACAACTCAACCTTTATAAGCTAAATGTGCTAATAGGAAACAATCTAGGTTGTCATGGAGCTCACAAACAAACAGAGGATTATAGGACAAAGAAGAAAAAGACAGAATTACTGTTTCTAAATTCTTGTGGAGACCGGTCTTGCTAGGCTACCTTAAAGAACAAACTCGGAAGGACACGAGGACACAGAACACATCCTTGTGAGAATTGATATGTTGCTCAACTGACCGTTCAGCACATATTAGGCAGTGGGACAGCAGCATTCAATGAACAATAAATAAAACATAACATCACAGATGTCATAACCTATTAAAATACTGACTGACATTATTGTTATTATTTGATATCTTTTTATTTTACTTGTATTTTTATCATTTAACGTTTACTTGTATATTTAATGCTTTGTCAACTTTAGGATTCTTTTCAAGGCTTTCTCCAGGTATTAACATCATTAAAATTATGCCAAACAAACAACAAATGTTTACTTTCGCAAGCCATCACGTACTTGTGAGCTTTCAGCGGGAATCTCTCGAGTGAGAACAGAGAAGTTTAAAGCTTACAGTACGTCGTCCGCCCGATATGACTTCAGGGATTTTTTTCGTTTTGATCCTCTCAAGTCTGCACTCAATGCATCCTCGATATCAAGAACACATCTGGGTATTTTCATGCATTATCTGTACTTGCGTTCTGGAGTATTGGAACTGAACTTTAGCGGTTGATGATGACGTAGTAAGAGAACACAAGATCACTAAAGAACGCATATCGAGAAACGGCCAATGTATATGTAAAGACAATGATAATACTCACATATAATTGATCTGACAGTCACAGGGTTGAACGGTGTCCATGTGCCTGGAGATGAAACAAAACAAATAATCAGATTCCATTTAAAACTAAAATTATTAAAGCAACAAAAGGAAGCTTGAATCAATATGCCAGTCATTCCTGTAAGCAAAATGTTGATAAATGTTATGTCGTGCACTGTTTTTAACTTATTTAAGTAGAATATAAATAGAATATTCAGCTAATTATTTTTTAATTTTTTATGTTTGTATCAATAAAAGTAAATATTCTGCTTATATTTCATTATATTGAGTAGATGTTTTGCCAGTGCCCAATTATTTTCTGTAAGGCTCTTAAACCTGTAAAACAGACCATTTTTAAGATAGCCAGCGGTCACAACACAGCTGTATAGTTTCTATTTTAAACTGATTTGTAATGCCAATGGTGAGATCACTAGGGAGTGGCATTTTGGTCATAACATGAATGTGGTAAAAAAAACATTTCAGGTACGCTTCAGTAGGCAGCCTTTACTGACCTTGAGGAACACATTTTATCGTCTATATAGGTCAGTCTCTGATCCCAGCTCAGTGAACTCTCCGTTTCTGCTTTGGCTGAAATAACACTATCATTTGTTTGAGCGTGCTTATCTTAGCACACCTACAGCACACAGTGGGCGGCGTGCTCCGCGTAACAACACCAGAAGACACAGGAATGAAACGTACAGCTGTAAAATAAAGCCATTCTTCTTCGCAATGCTGAGTCATGGCCTCACGCACACTGAAAGAGCCTCTACGAGAGAGAGGAAGGACTTGCACTGGGTGAACAATCAGGGAATAAACAGGATGCTCCTCTAGTTAGTGGGATGGGGACAGATGTGGATAGCCCCGGGACGCAGGAAGAACAGAATGGAAAAAATAACCTTTGTAATGAAAGGCCAATATATATATATATATATATATATTAGAGGTCGACCGATATGGTTTTTTTCAGGCCGATGCCGATCTTTTGAAATCCGGGTCGGCCGATGGCCGATTAATGCTGCCGATTTATTTTGGCCGATATTTGACCGATTATGTGCTTGTTTTTAACCTCTATTTGAAAGATAAAATATAACACAAATTATTACTTAAGATCGACAAGATTTCTCAACAAAAACATTTATTGAACACTTGACCAATCTGCACTTGTTGTGACCTTGAGATATGTTTGGTAATTGTACCTGAATGAATTGAAAATTTATTTGCTACATTTCAGACTAATATATTTGTTTTCCTTAAAATTTTAATTAACAGTAACTTAAACACTTTGCAGTTTGAATGATGTCTTTTATAAACAAAATGACAGAGTATGTTTTTATGTTTCCACTGTTCGATCGCATCCGCGCCTCTCTCACACACACACACACACACACACACACACACACAAATATAAGTAAACACTTTGCGACTTTAAACACACGCGACTTTTCGATCGCGCCCGCACCCGCGCCCCTCTCTCCCTCTCCCTCTCCCTCTCCCACACACCATATTCCAGCAATGCAATCTTTACATCGCAGCCTATTTTTTACAGTCTATGATCGCAACCTGCTTCAGAGCTAAAGCGGGGCTACAGATTAGGTGTCCCCAAAGAACCCGCGTATCTAACAGTACGCATTACATGAATTAATTTGCACGCGAGTTTTATTTATTTTTATACCATGTATTCTCCGTGTAAATTTATACACCGAACCGTGACGCCCGTACCGTTTCGGTTCAATACGAATACATGTACCGTTCCACCCCTAGTCTACAGTGAAATACAGTCACACATTACACTGTTTGGCCAACATTTTAACCGTGTTTAATCCAGCTACTAGTATGCTAAAGTTAACAGCTGACTAGCGTCACGTTTCTAACGTCCGTTTTCAGAGCATCCAAGAGAAGCACAGGCATAACAGTAGCACCGAAATGAAGCACAGAAATCCACATTGATATTTGGTCCGGTAAATAACGGTCGTTAAGGCACCAGTGCCGTATTAGCACCGGGTCTGTCTGTAGCTACCCAACCCTAGCGACGACGCTTGAAAAGCAAAGCCAGCCCTTCACTAACCTATGGTCACTTTTTTATTACTTATTTCTCTGCATTGAGTGACAACCCTCTCAAATATAAGACACACAAAACAGAACAAATAAAAGTATCAGATTCTCTGTTTGTAATTGCAAAATTCTTGCTTACTTATTTTGACATGATAGCAACCCTTCTGCTGTGATAATGCAACCTCAACTACGCTATCAATATCCAAAGTAGCCGAACGTCATGTCGCCTATTCATATTTTTTCTCGAAGTTGGCAGTAACATATCAAAAGGTTTTAATTAAATATAAAGGAGTTTTCTCCAAGGAACTTAGCTCCTTCCTTAGGCACTGGATGAGGTCTGCTCACTCTGCTGGAGAATGACTCTAGACGCAGCGTGCGTCGAACACGTGTTCCACAACAACAACAACACTAGGCTGCCCACAGATGCGCCCGCCTAATAATCGGCTTGATATACTGGATATTGGCCGATGCCGATTATGTTAAAAAATTCAAAAAATCGGCCGATTAATCGTCCGACCGATTAATCGGTCGACCCCTAATATATATATATATATATATATATATATATATATATATATATATATACATACATACATACATATATATATATACATATATATGTACGTGTTATATATATTTTGAGCCACCAAGGTCACCCTGGCCATATTAGGTAGGCTGTTGGAAATGGTGTGAACAGCGTGGTGCCATCTCAGAGGGAGAATGGCTGCTAGTGGCAAGGACTGGAGAGGAGGCGGGTCTGAATTGAGGCACAAAGACGCCCCTATGTGCTGCACACTGGCTCCAGTCACAGCAATGCCCACTCCGGGAGGAATCATGGAAAAACAGCAACATTCACATCACTCACTAGACAAGCACACAGCCGTCAGCCGCATACAACAACACTGCATATGCTAAAACAAGGACTTCTTTTTAAATCATATTCAAGAGAAAAACACAGCTGATAAAACACATTTTATGTTAAGAGACTGGGCTTAGAAATGGATGGTATAATAACATAAAGGGTCAAATAATTGCTTTTTACTACACCTTTCAGAGGTGAGTGAATTAAGAAATTTACTGGATGTAAAAACATTTTTATAGAACCTTTTCATTAATAACAAACTAAATATATTTTTGTCTTTGACGATAAAATTATGGCTTTTTTTTCTCTTGAGTATTTGTGAAACGGTGCACGCAGGCATAAACAAACCTGTCTCTATTTTTTTTTGTGAAACATAATTATTTATTTTTTTTACAGAAAATGTATAATTTTATTCAGCAACTATGCAATTTAAATTGACTAAACGTGACAGTGAAGACTTTTACATGATTACAAACTTATATTTCAAACAAATGTTGTTCTTTTGAACTTTCTATTCAAAAAAATGTATCATGGTTTTCACAAAAAAATATTAAGCAGCACAACTGTTTTCAAAATGAATAATAAGAAATGTTTCTTGAGCACCAAATCATCATATTAGAATGATTTCTGAAGGATCATGTATCACTGAAGACTAGAGTAAAAAAATTTGCTTTGCAATCACAAGAATAAAAAATAAAAAAACCTTTTAAAATATGTTAAAATAGAAAATCATAAAAAAAAAATGTTTTAATAATATTTTACAATTTCTTTTGTTTTTACTGTATTTTTGATCAAGTCTGATTATACATCTCTGAATCTGACCACACCACAAGCAAACAACCCTAAAAACTCCAAAAAATATGAGATAAATGAGAGCCAGGCAGTCAGTCACTATAGGCCTATAAAACAGTCAACCACAGCTAAACAGTCCTAACAGCAGATTTGAATGTTTTCATTTCCATTTAGACTTTGTGAGTAAAATTCATTATGCTCTGGTCACAGGAGTGAAATTATAATGCAACACGGCTGGAGTCAGTGAACTGGACGGTTGTGACATAGTAAATCACAGCTGCCCACTGCCACTGCTTCACTCCCCTTACAGCAATGACTTCTGATATAAATCTACATGAACAGCAGCACTACAGCAAACGCCTAGAGCAGCATTGGAGAAATTCAGGAGTGCTTAAATGTGTTGAGCCAGCTAAACGACTGAGCTGAGAGGAAACAACTTTTAATGCAAGATAATCAAATCAATTCAGACACCCTGAAAAACCACAGATGAAAGAGGGGTAGGTAATAATAGGAGGGTTTTTTTTATTTAGTTTTTTTATAACAGTGACAATACAGAAGGAAGTGTTAGTTCAACATAATGATAAAGATAAAGCTATTTATTTCAGAGGAAATTCATTAATATCAAAATATAAAGCTGGAAAATATCCTCTTAAAAAATAAAGAAAGGAGGTTTAGGCAGCGATTTTAGGTTCACCCCCCAACATTTTTTTTACGTTTTTTAAAGTCCCCCTGAAGTCAATAATTTTATTCATGCCTTAAAATAGCTTGAATGTAACACGACACCCTTTCCTCAATTGACCTTTCGCCGGCCCCTCCCCCAAAACGGCCATTGTCCAATCACACATCATAGCAACCGTTACTATGTGAGCAGGTCCGACAAACATTATCAAGATGGTGAAGCGTGCGCCCATGGCGTTTGTAAATCGGACACTAGATACCCCGAGAGATTGTCTGGAGGAGTTGTGTTCTTTCCATTCCCAAAGCCGAAAACACAAACAGTGTGGACGGCCCCACTCCCAGTTAAATGTGTTTAACATTACGAAGCATAAATACGTCTGCTGGCTGTGGTATCGATGGCTAACGTTACTTAATTTTTTTTATTTTTTTTTTTATCTGAAAAACTATCCTATCTGTAACTCAAAAAAACATAATATTGTCTGAACCGCGATTTTTATGATCCGTTGCCCCACTAATAAATATTATGGTCTCAACCGCGATTTTTGTGATCCGTTGCCCCCCTAATAAATATTATGGTAAGTGCATTATGAAAGACAATCAAGGAAAGTTATTTAGATGCAAATTAAGGCTATGTCTGGTTAAACAGTTATTGTGTGATTTCGTTTATTGTGCTTTGTCAACTTGAAGCATGAATTTGAGAAAGAAAATCATTTTTGGAAGAAAATGCACCACATACATATTTTGTCAATGATATAGGCTAAGTTATAGCTAAAAGATTGTAAAAGCTTTCAGTTCTCCCTGCCTAATTGTAGTTGAAAAGTCAAATTAAGCTTGATTAATGATATAGTGACTGATCAAATAAACTACAGCATCGGGAATATAACTCCCATGTGTTTTGCAGCATTTAAAATTTCAGTCATTGTGTTATGCGAAAAAACACACATACGAAATTATTGCTGACAGCACTTTTATTTTCATAGAGTTTTTTCTTTCACACAAAAACACAACAGTAAGTGTCTTTCAATGCTTTTAAACACTTGATTCCTCGTTCTTTGTCATATCACAAATGATGTGTGAACACCGGTAAGCATTAGCCTCGATAGAGACGTAGATAGTAGTCGTGTCTCCTTCATTGCGTATTTTTATATTTTGAATATATCCCTCCACTGCACTCTGTAACCCCTTTTGCCTCGATCTGGAGGATATCGCGGAGGTATTGCTCCAAAAATGGTCACTGACACGCACGGGTATACCTCTTTCCGTCATGGCAATCTGTCGCGCTGGTCGTGTTTGACCATTTGTTTGTCGGACGTAGCAACAGTAACTAAGGGGGGCGGGGCTCGGCGAAAGGTCAATTATTAGTATACGCAGTTCTATGAATATGCATATTAGCCCCGCCTCCACTCACTTGCACCAGCTCAGAGATCCACTCGTCGACGATCACACGTTGACGTGATTGGTTACAAGGTAATTTGTGACGTCAGAAACACCAGCGATTTCAAACCGCATTTTTGAGACTGTCTTTGGTTCACTGCAGTTTTAAGGAGAAAATACACAGCAATGCTGTTGACTTATGAATTTGTACATGGTTTGTCGTAAAGCATATTAAAAACACCACATAGACAAATAAACATTATTAAAAGCTTGGTTTTCATCACAGGGGGACTTTAAAAGAACCATTTTTTTCTTATTGTAAAGCACACTTAAGTCATTTGTTTCCCCTATGAAGACCATTTTGTGCAATGAAAAGGTTCCATGGATGTTAAAGCTCTTCATGGAACCATCGATATCTATAAAGAACCTTTATTTTTAAGAGTGTATATTGCAGAGTGCAGACATATATAGACATTTTCAGCATCATGTGTTGAGGTTAGACCCCTGGTGCGACTGCTGTGTCCCTGAGGTGCTTTCAGAGACTCCGAGAACAGAGTAATGGACTTTAGCAGTGCTGAAAGGCTTGACCTGAACACAAAACCACTAATCTATGAACAGGAACGCAGGAAAGCTCCAGCCATACACTACATAACACGTGGCATGCGATGACCTTTACAAAAGTACGCTATGAAATTCCAATGGCATACCTCTTCATAAAATCACAGGGTTACTACAATGTTACACAATTCTATCCTTCATGACGCAGTGTTGCTGAAATGTATAGAGTGTGACAATGGCCTATGTGCTATAACAACACACTGCAGCAGTGCTGACAGGAACCAGCGCTGGGATCATTGAACCGTTCAGCTTAAACTCACACAGCCAACTCTCAAGAATGATAACAGAGTTTCCTGCTAATTCTGCACCTCGTTGAGACGAGCACTTCATCAACCTTTACTGCTCAGAGCAGATAACAGCTTCTGGCAGGAGGGAGAGAACTCTGACCCACTTTGACAGCAAAGCCATATGCTCATGAAGCAGAATAGGGTAAGGAGATATTGCAGATACACGGCACAATCCATGAGTAAGGTAAACTTTGGTGTCCTATAACTTTTTTTAAACATTAGAGCACAAAAAACTATGGCAGCCTTCTTTCCGCCACATAATATAACGTGATTGCGACTTTATGTTAGGGCTGCAACAAACAATTATTTGAATACTACTCTAACTGATAAATAAGACAAGGAAATCAGCCAGCTGAATAGTTCAATCTCCTTCAGGTTTTCTGTCCTCCTTAAGCTTGGTTTATACTGTATCTGCACCAGCGCAAAGGTGCGTGCGGTAAAAATGACGTCATCGTGGTGTGAGCGGTTGTGCTCGTCGAGTGCACGAGACCTTGTTTGTTTTTTCTTACACTTCACCAAACCCATGATACAAAAGAACCAAAGAATCGTGTAAAATACAGTAAACCTTGAGATTATTACTTGTGACATTAGAACAAAATATATGGATAAGAGAACATAACACTAAATTAAACAACAATCTCTTAAATATTCTTTAATTTCATGAAATATTTAATTTCATGAACATTTTCAGTAAAACATGGACCTTTATTTTCATTAAAAATTCATATCAGATATTAAGAGAATATCTGATATTCTCTTAATGAATCTTATATATTTAGATATGTAGGCACATTTCATAAATGTAAGCAAATAATTTAGACAAGTGCATACTGGGTGGCTGTCATCATGGTACAGGCGTACCAGAATCGCCTCGAAGTCGTGCATCTTCGGAAGCGGAGCCACACACAAAGTTAGAAAAAATAACAAGGCTTCAGAAGTCACCAACAGTGACTGGTACTGTGTTTTTATGAGGCTGGAAATCGACACAAATTGCGCATTTGATTTTTATTCATAAGCTTGCGATTCTATTCAGATTTAGATTCAACTCGATTCATTTGGATATGAATCAGGTACAGTACATGAAGAGTTCAGATGCGAAAGCCTCTAAGTGCCATCTGAAATTTTCTTCTAGATGATTTTTATCAAGCTCGTATATTGAAGTTGCCAATGAAAATGACCTATTAATTGTCATTTAAGTGAAATTACTGAACTTAAATATATGAGCTTGATAAAAATGATCATTCTAGAAGAAAATTTCAGATGGCACTTAGAGGCTTTTGCATCTGAACTCTTCACATGTTAATTTTTCTCAAGTAAAAAAAAAAATCACAACAAAATGCTGTAAACTATACAGGTAACCCAGTCAGCTGGTGCATTAATATAATATTAAAGGTTAAAATTAACTCATTTGTAATTGCATATAATGCAGTTCTTATAATAATAACATTATATGTTTTTAATAAGAGTAAAAATATGATTGTATATGGAAAAAAAAAATTTTTAAACAAATAATTTTTCTAGCTAACTATCACATTTATGGTCTATCAAATGACTTTCTTCTGCTGAACACAAAAGAAGATATTTTGAAGAATGTTGGTAACCAAACGGTTGATGGACCCCATTGACTTCCACAGTATAGAGAAAAATACTATTGAAGTCAATGGGGAACATCAACCCCATTGACTTCATCAACCCCAATGGTTACCAACATTCTTCAAAATATCTTCTTTTGTGTTCAGCAGAAGAAAGAAATTCATACAGGTTTGGAATAACTTGAGGGTTAGTAACCGATGACAGATTTTTCATTTTCAACCCTCTTATGCAAGTAATTATAAGAAAAAAAAATTCAACAAATATTTCTGGGAAATATAAAAGCTTACCAATAACAACAAACACATAGTATTTAGTTTGACCAGCTGCGGTCAATCCACATTTTCTGAACATTTCCTTTCACTGGTCATTTGTTGAGAAAAGGACCCATTGTGTACTCTACTCATAGGAAGTGCACAGAATCTCCAAAAGTTGCCCTCAAACTTGGTATAATGGTTATTGCATGAACAAGAACTTCATTTAGCAACCAAAGTTACTGTGGACATCTTCATTTAGCAAAGAATATTTCCATATGGAATGTAAATTGTGCTAAATCATATTGCCAAAATAATAGTATTGACAAAACAATCAGATGAGTGTTGTCATAAAGCATTTACTGTGTACAAGAAACACTCTTTTCTGATGTAAAGGAAACCTGGTTCCTTTTATTAAGAGTCTGATATTCTCTGAAATGGATGGAAAACTCACAGCAAATTTATACTTGAGGGCCTTTGCTGAATATTTATCTTTTAATCTTTCAACTAAAAAGTAAGAAAAAAGGAAAAAAATGGGAAAAAATAAACATACCATTTGATAATGCCTGCTGAAGCTCTGTGTCTGATATTGCCCCGCTCCTGTCTTTATCTACCCTGGAGGAAACAGAAACATTTTTGATCATTGGCTAGCCAAAAATAAAGTAATTCATGTTAAAAACTTCCCTTATAGTGAATAGCTTGAAATACAGTGAGTTCTAGAACTGTAATGGGACAAATAGGAAACAACTCAGGATGTGAGCCAGCTCAAATGAAACTGAAAGTAAAAGCTTACGTGGAGAACGATTCAGAGTGAAAATCATTTTATTTCCATTAATCATTTACATCTAAAAACATTTTCCTTTCCTTTGAGTTTACATATGGGACATTTTAGAAAAGTGTGTCTTGGGAAGCCAGTTGATTTGATCTTTGCTCAACATTCTTTCATTGATGTTGTGAAGGCGCAGCCACATGCTGATCTTTTTATGATTCATTTCAGTCAAGGCATGTCAGCAATGACTTTAAAGGAGGGAAAGTCTGTCTCACGCAGAGCGGCTCGACTATTTCTGCTGTTGGGAGTGTCTTTTCCATTACACATATGCCGTAAATCGTAAAAAGGACACGTTTCCATTACAAGCCTTCTGAGCTGAATTTAAGGGAATGGTGCTCCATCCATGTGGAAATTACATGTATTAGCCTATTTGGTCTGTTTTGTAATAAAGAGATTACAGAAAAGGATTGGGTTTCACAAAATCCTGTGGTACAGTATTATGAAATATACACCATAGCCTTAGCACACCAACAAACCCCCAGTATTTAGGCAGCGGAGGGAAAAAAAACATAGAAAAACAGAAGAGACGGACTAGAGAGAGGCCTCCTCAATAATTCGGAAAGCTAAACCATTGAAAGAGAGTTCAGTCTGGGCCGTAACCACAGTAAACCGTGAAAGGAATGTCTTGTTGGCTTGTTTATCCTGCCCAACCAGGCAATATTTGAACTCGTGACTCTAATTCACACAAGGAATTCAGACACAACTGTCAACTTCAGTCACTCTTTATGTAACAGTCAATTCTGATAAGAAGTGGTTTGGGAATAACTAGGTTTCATTACTAACTGGACTGACTAAATGAGAACTTCCATTCAAGGAAAGTATGAACAGGAACATCTGGATCATTACTTGCTTTTACCTAAATGGAAAGTGGAAAAAACTCAAACTACGTCTACAGCTTAGTGAGTGAGGGGATTTGGTTTTCCCGGTGTTTCAGTAAGCTTTCCAACTGAACTTTTTCCACTCACTTCCCAATAACATCACAGCGACCATCCTCACTATAAGTCCAGGGGCTTTTAAACTGGGGTCCAGGGACCCCCCGGGAGCAACTAAAGGAAAATCGGGTTTAGAGTCGATGTAAAAATAAATAAATTATAAAAAATAAGATTAATGTGATTAACATTTTTTATTTTAATAAATAAATAAATACATCTAACATACTCTAAAAAAAATTCTGGGTTGTTTCAACCCATGCTTGGGTCAAATATGGATAAACCCAACTGTTGGGTTATGTTAACTGTAAGCTAAAGGTTGGGTTTGTCAATATTTGACCCACACTTTGGTTGAAACGACCCAGCATTTTTTATATATTTTTTTACATAATAGCAACTAAATATTTTCCAAATAACATTTTACACATAATTATAATTTATAATTTTATAAAAATTACATATTTTCCTTCACACGAGGATGATAATAATTGGGGGTGTGTGGCTTCTCAAAGATTGAAAACCCGTGCAACCACATACACAACCGGGTCATATACATCTAAAGCGATCATAATCCAACCATAATATGACACAATTCACCTCGCAGCGCAATATAGTCATGGAAACTCATTTGACTCATATGTAAGAGAAACACTGGTGACTCACAACACCTTTAGACATTCCCGAGTCATATGACCAGGGTACAATCATTTTGTTTTCATGTGATATTATATTAGTTCAACATGAATGTTGCTAGGTTACGTCGACTGAGTTGCGTCAGTTTCAGCGTTTTGGCGGCAGGGAAATGTTCTAAAGGAGCGTTTATATGCGTTCTTGAGTTCAAAACGAAAGTTGAAATACTTTTAAGTTGACAAGGCATCTCAAAATCGCAACGATTGACAACATACAGACTCGAAGGCCAGATCCGTCAGCGTGTACATAAACCACTGATCTATATAAATTATGTATAGAGATTAGTGACATAAACTAACAATATAAAATAGCGCAACTGGAACGAAAGAAGAACGCGTCCCGTGTGAACGGCCCTTAAGGCTCAATCCTCTGCAGTATTACATAATTCAGTAGGCTACTATAGAGACGAGCAACTTTGTTAAACAAAAACAACTCAAACTCCACTCACTTATATGCGGGTGTGTATTTGTGTAAAATGACACACACACACACACACACACACACACACACACCTCTCTCTCTCTCTCTCTCTCTCTCTCTCTCTCTCTCTCTCTCTCTCTCTCTCTATATATATATATACACACACACGCGCGATCTTTATGGTATTCAAAACTGCTAAAAGCTACGCAAAAGGCGTATTCGATTATTCTCGGTTGCAATAGAAACTGAGTAACTGTGTTGAATGGTTTGATAATGAAAGTCAGAAAAAAAGAGTCTGCTATCCGCTGAAAAGCAATCGAAATGCGGCGGAAGTAACTACAAAATATTACAGACATTTGCTTTTGCGAGCTATACAACCCTCTACTAGTTGCCTATTGCATTTCGTATCTTCTTGTACGTGACTTGCAAGAACATGCTCTTTCCTGCGGCGCTTGTCAAATCGACAGGCGTTCAAATGCGGAATCGCTGCTCGTGTTTTCACTCACCTCTGAAATATATTCCATAAAAAGCTCTGATCCGGCGGCGCGTTGTTATATTGAGGTGGTCTATACTGGTTCTGGTAGGCCATGTCCACGGCTTGCCCCGCTAGACGATCAAATGTGCTCTATGAGCAGCTAGATTCAACTTGCTTAAATCTGACTAAAGAATTCTTCACGCAGAGGCGTGGCGTGAAACTCCCCACTTCCCATTAAAAATTAGCTGACGTCACACGAGACAGCCCCCTTCGAATTCTGCCGGGGCTTTCTGCTGTTTTGATTGGATCTTCACATGTCAGCGTGGAGTGTTTGCGCTAAATGGGCGGGGCAAACAGTCTGACTAATGGAAAATATGAACTGTTCCTAAATGAAATATTTCTGTTTGCTTCAGACTGACAGATTTCGACAGGATAAAGATATTATTTTCCACAAAATCCAAGGGTACACAAGGCCATAGTGATAAATGTGTAATTGTTTTTAGGGTAGCATAATTTATTAGACAATCTTACAGTGAATAAATTGTCACATAAATAAATAATTTATCATTGCTGTCACCTTTTTTTTTAACTATACGTTTAGAAAATGTAAAATGTGTGGTTTTTTATCAGAGTGTTATAGTCATTTTATGTCATTAATGCAACATAAAATATTAAAAATGTTTAAAATTATTAACAATCCCTCAGGCCATCGGATGTGTGTCAAAAGCTAGTGGGCTGCCTATATAGACAGCATTTTGAGCCTCGGAACAGCGACAAGATGGTGTCTACGTAGGCAGCTCAGTATGCTTTGAGACGCAGCCTTCGTTGCATCTGTCAATCAAATCATTCCTCACAGAACTAACTGAATTAAAAACAACTCTGTATTGATTTAGCGCGTATCTGAGGAAATTCACATTATCTCCGCGTGTTTTGGCTGAAGTAAAGTGTGACCAAAGGTTATCAGATTACATTTTAAATTAGATATCGATTGCGTTCAGATTTGTGAACTGAACCGAACTCTGAGGTAAAATGTTTTATTATCCAAACGTGCTAAAGCGTCACACTGGCTGCTTCTCTACTATCTGGTATGTATACTTCATTATAAACACGATTACGAATTTAATAAATAATAATAACAATACCAACATTCATTTATTGGCTGTTAACGTTAGTTTAGCAAGGTAACTTACCACGCTGAGGTAACGTTAGCGTTTAGAAACTTTTTAAAACTTTTTAGAAACTCGCTAACCTCACAAAATATATAACTTACTCAAACTTAACTCTGTAAAATATGTACAGTTCAACCTACAGAGACACAATAAGTTGAGTCAACAGGACGTTTATGAACAGAGGAATAACGTTATGTCAAAACATTGAATGAAGTTTTGTTTGTTGAAATTAAGAACAGTGGACTATGTCAAAACATTGAATAAAGTTTTGTTTGTTGGCGTTTGTTTGTTTGTTTGTTTTGTTTTCAGGCTGGCAGCCACTAAAGGCATCAGGATTTCCAGAAGAGAGTACCTCAAGGTCAACGTCATGCGCACTTGGTTAGAGAAATCTTTGTTTCTTCTTCAAAATATCACCATATCTATGAGGGTTGATAATGTATCATGCTCTTTCTTTCAGGTTATTTTGTCATATTTTTAAAATGTTAATCAGTACGTTGTGTTTGTGTCTATATTATAGTGAGGACATTGTGGATTACGTGATGGTCCAGGTTCCTCCAAGCCATCCTAGTCTTCCCCGGCCCCGTTTCTCTCTTTACCTGTCCTCTCAGCTTCAGTATGGCGTAGTCATCGTCTACCATCGCCAGTGTGCTCTTCTGCTGGGTGAGATAGTCCTCATCTACTGTAGAAGCATTGACTACTAGTGTAGATTGTACCGTTTTGCTTAACAAGCAACCAAAACTGTCCTACCAAAACTGATCAAAGCAACACACACCAACAGTATACTATCCCTTGAGAAAAAGAAGTACACGTTAGTATACTTTTGAAAGGTAGGGTACAACGGGTACAGTGGCACACCATAAGAAAAATGAAATCATAAAAGTGTTTTTTTTGTTTTGTTTAAAAATCTTATGAATGAATAATGTTTTTAATATTGTCTAAGTTAATAATTGTTCAAAACAATCACTTAAGCAAAGTTTGGACTATTTTCTGTTTATTTTGATAAATAAAAGAATTTATTTTTGTTCAATAAATATTCATTAAATTAGTTAATTAATAATTAATTAAAATAATGTTCATTATAAAAATACAGAAACAAAACTATTAAAATGTAAAGATTCGGAAAGCATTGAATGAGATCCCATAATAATTCAATATAGATTTACAGTAGTAACAATAAATATGATCTTTTATTATATGATATATGATTCATATCTTATTTTTAAATATGATGGTTTCATCATAAATATGATGATTATCTCTAAGCTGGACACCCAACTTAAAATATGATATTTACCATCTGAATCTAACCATGTCCAAGTCCACCAGTTATTTATTATCATGTTAATGTTTGTGCCTTTTGCCCCAACAGCATTTGACCCCAAATACCATACTTTTACATATTCTTCCGTTATTGAAAATCTGTTGCTTTAAGAACAAAACTGAAAAACATTAACAAGACATTTATCTCAAAATACAGCCAATCATTTTATGGATTCTCATTTGCTACATAAATTAAATATTAGATCAAATTAGCGCAAAATAAACTTTGCGTTACTGTCCGCAATCGTGTCAAGGATCAGACAAATTTGCATCATCAAAAGCGATTGTTAAAGGGGTCCTATTATGCAATTTTATGAAGTCTTAATTTTCTTTTTGTGGTGTACTAAAATATGTTTTCATGCTTCATGCATTATTTTTCCACATACTTTACATTATTACAGCACCTCTTTCCCCAGTTTGGCTCAAACATGCCGATTTCGATAAAGCCCCTCCTTCCAAAATACAAAATGTGCTGTGATTGGCTAGCTGGCCCAGTGTGTTGTGATTGGCAGAAAACAGTGTTTCTTTGACATAGCGACAACACTGTCTTTCTCTAATGCAGCTCGGCCAGGCCTCTTGCAAATTCCGTGGGCGGGGATTATTTAAATGAGTAACATTGTGACTTCATAAGATATGGAAAAATCGTGTTGTAGTCCAAAAGAGCTGCTGAATGTAATCAGTTCATCACATTTAATGGCATGTTATTTGCAGTTACATAAAAAGGTACGGTTTGTATTTTTTATAGATGCAGTTTAGCTGAATTATTTTTTGACCCACCCAAGTAAGACCTAAGTAAATTTGTATGTAAATTCATAATTACTTCTATTGGCTTTTGTCAATTTCACACAGCAATCCCGGTAAATTACCGTAAAATTGCCAGAACGACTTTACCGGTAAATTCAAAAATGTGCTGTTCACACAAGCAACAGCGTTCTGGCTTTTTACCGGTGACAGACCATTCACACATCAGTTCCAAAATACCGGTAAACTCTGTGATGATGTCATTAACCGGAAGTGACCTCTAAAGTTGTTAGCAAATCTCTTCATCCGCCCGGACGAGGATAAGCACTTTAGTTTCGGTATCACTTCAATTTGAAGACATTTGTAAACAGTGCTGAGTAAACGCGTCATCTGCGTCATAATTTTATGAATGACCCAGAGCCGTTGCTCTTTCAAACGGCTTCTGATTGGCCCAAATCACTTCTTACGTCAGCGCGTTCTGACCTCGTACGTGCAAAATAACGGTAATCTTCATTCCGCGTTCACACAGCGCATATACCGGTAATTTACTGGGAATGTTACAACTTCCCTTACTGGTAAATTTCCAGAACCAATTTAAACTTCAGTTTTAAACTTCAGTTCTTCAGCTTTTTAAAAGTGTACCTCAGCATGTTAAGAAACATAGTCATGAAAGTGTACTCTCTTTAAGTGGCCTTTTATTTCATATTTATTTTTGTGTCATTTTTAAAAATTATACTTTTAAGATTTGAAGTACGCCATAGGTGCACATTCAATACAATAAAGCACACTTCTTTTTCACAAAGGATGTGCAATACAGGACCAACAAAACAATACAAAACATACATGCAAGTACTTGATGTGACTCTTGTGGTCTCAGCTGGTCCAAATGAGTCTGAGATCTGTCTTTACGTGACCATATGTGGGAAGCCCATATGGTCAAATAGCACACAACATTATCTTATATTGATCAGCTGAATCAGCAGAATAGAGATTTGGCTGCTTCAGTTATTAAAATTTAAAACAGCTGCCAACACTGTTTGCCCTCATGAACAGATGAATGCTGTTGTGAGATCTTCTGTCTGTAGTATAACTATAAAACACTGCCATGTATTGAGAGCGTTTAGAGATTTGAATGGAACCGATAAGCAAGGGAACAATTCAAATAAGCTGAGATTGAAATCATTCATCAAAATGACACAGAGATTTCAGAGAATAGCAGACATGCATACGCAAAGATGTACAAAGATGCACTCGCTTAAATATGGAAGTGTCTCAAAGTGGACAACCTGAACAAACAGCTTAATCTATGGAGGTATTTAATTTATGAGCAGGAGAAAAGTAAATAGAATTAATTTGAATATCAAATGACCTTAAAGTGATGTATGGAAGATTATATTTTCCACTATCTAGACAAACTTCAGCTCCCTTATCAGTCAAACCCAAATCATTTATAAAAAATATAAGCTGCAAAAACAGGCAAGAAATCATCAGGGTTATGATATCAAAACAAGTGTATTTACAAATCATCGCCTATTTAATATTCTGTTAAGTATACCACCTTGATAAATAATAAATATGCCAGTACACATAGGTTACCTAATCATTACAGAGGACATCTAGATACAGTATAAAAGTCTTAAAGGTACAGTAGCAAAACCAGCTAGGTTTATTTTGAATTTATTTGTATTTGTTGTTCATTTATAGTAAAAAAAATTATTTGAATATTTTTTATTTTATTCAAGGATAAGAGAGGTAAATAGTTATTTAAAATAAAACTACTACTAAAGTAAAAACTAAATAAAAATGTTGGTGCAAGAAACCTTGAAACATTATAAATAGACATTTAAATTAAAACATTAAATGTTTTAAAGAATATAGTGAATGCATTTTCCTTTTGTAACAAATGAATGCAGGCATAGTATTCCATTACATTGTCCGGCAATGTGTTTTTATTATATTGAAATGGAGTGAATGGTTTTGATTTCCCCACAGAGGAGGTCCAGCAGACCATAGAGCGCTTGCTTCGCTCAAAGAGACACTTGAACATTGACATGCCGGACACTGACAGGTCAGATTCAGGGTTGTCACTGTCATGTTGTCTCACTAATGTAATTCATTCTGACACAGACGTCATATTATTCTTTATACACCCGTGACAGCTGTTTATATCACTACTGTTGCTGTTCTGGGATTGTGTTTCCCTCTAGGTTGGTGCTGAATGTCCCTGACTCTCTGTTCCAGCTAGAGGAGGCTGAATGGGCACTGGAACCGTTTTTTGGAGTGATGGGGATTGATTGTGATCTGCCTAGCTCTTCCTTGTCATCTCAGGTGATAAACTGAAGCATATACATACGGTTTGCACAAATTATTCTTTGGAGCTATATCTAGAGCAGTGGTTCTCAACTCCAGTCCTCGGGACCCGCTGCTCTGCACATTTTGTATGTCTCCCTTATTTAACACACCTGAACCAGATCATCAGCTCGTCAGGAGAGACTCCATGAACTGATTTGAGTGTGTCAGATAAGAGAGACATACAAAATGTGCAGAGCAGCGGGTCCCGAGGACTGGAGTTGAGAACCACTGATCTAGAGACCAGAATATCGTAGAGAATTGGATCCACTAGCAACATAAAAAAAAAACCATTCATTAAAGTGAATTTAACGCAAACACATCACATTAGTCTAATCTCGACCTTTTCTAGGCAGTTCAGCCAGTAATTTATTGTTTATTGTCACAGGAATTTATGGAGGCCTCACCTTCTGGTGGTCAGAAAGGAAAGGAAATGACATTTCCTAAAGGTGAGATTTTGAAATATCGCAAGAACTGATGTGGGTCAAAGAGTTTATCTTTATGGTTTTCACCTAATCTTTTCTTCTCTTTCCCTTTCAAGACCTCAATGCTTCTCCTGAATCAATCACCATCAAAGATGCAGAGCTGGTGCCTGTGCTCGGCACGGAGGTGATTTTCACTCTACATGCATCTCACTCCTCCATACTGGCAATAAAAAACACACAGAGATCTATATTTGAGTCTGTGTCCGCAGCCTTTGCTCAAACCAAATGCATGACGGCACTTCTGTACCATTTGCCCCCACAAAATTCATACGGCTCTTTGTGAAGTTTTAGATGAGATCATCTACCCACATGAGGCTTAGTCACGAATAACACCAGATGATATTATTCATTCCTTTTTATCTGCGTTTATTGTATCACACACTTCATATGCTGTTTCCCAATTTCATGTTTCTGATCATTTTCCAGTTTGGTGGAGCAGAGTTACCTGAAGCCACGGCTCATGAGATTGACATGCTCATGGAACAGCAAGATCTTTTCCATCTTGGTGGTGAGATTGATAGATACATGGATGCACTGAAAGATTGACACATATAAATACTAATCTCAATTAACATTTGTCATTATTAGCCACTCACAGGCCCACAGAGAATCATTGCCCACTAGAAATGCGTGGATCAGCTCTAACTTCACCCGAATCCATTTAAAAAAAAAAAATAACCCACCCGCAACCCACCCAAACTATGATTTTCTCTGATTTAGATATTCGCACCCGATCCGCACTTTATCGTCACATTACAATTACTCAAATTCTCAGTGTTAAAGGTGCTCTAAGTGATGTCACGCGTTTTTTAGGCTGAAACATTTTTTGTCACATACAGCAAACAACTCCTCACTATCCGCAAGCTGCCTGTCCCCTGAACACACTGTAAAGAAACGCAATCTCTGTAGACAGCCCAGGCTCCACAAACGGCAACAAAAACAAACTGGCCCAACCTGGACCACGAAACATAACAAACAGTGTTACAGCCAATAACCAACAAGAATGATTTGGGGGTGGGGGTTGGGGAGTTAGTGCGCGTGCACATGAAGAGGGGTGTGAGGAGTGGAGGAGAGAGAAGCATGAAGAGGGAAGTTAGCTAGAGGACAGATGTCCTAGACCAGTGTTCCCCAACCCTGCTCCTGAAGGACCCCCAACACTGCACGTTTTCTTTGTCTCCCTAATCAAACACACCTGATTCAACTCATCAGCTCATTAACCCATGTGATAATGAGCTGATGAATTGAATCAGGTGTGTTTGATTAGGGAGACAAAGAAAACATGCAGTGTTGGGGGTCCTTCAGGAGCAGGGTTGGAGAACACTGTTCTAGACAACGACTAACGTTAGAATTATATTCTCTTGGATTTTGATATGGCCGACACACGACCAAAGAGACGACGTTCCGATGAACAAATAGCAAAGAAGAGGGAAAAGGAGAAGGAACGCGCGAATTTCTGAATTTACATCGGAAAAGCCTTCGAAAGATGGCAAAACTCTGCCGGCAGAAGGGCTTCCAATCCGACATTCAGGTGGCTCTGTTTTTGCTGGACAGGTGGGTAAATCCAGTCTGGCATTCATGACTGTTTCAGGAAGCACGGATGGGAGGGGGAGGGGACGGGATGAGGAGGAGGGAGGGTCGAGCTAGCCTCCGTTTTGTTTGACAATACTTCGAACGTCAACAAGAAGTGACATCACCCAACGTCGCTTAGAGCACCTTTAAACGTGATGATATGGTATTCTATTACACTGAAGTAGGCTACTTTTAAATGAACTTTGTTTAAAGTAAAAGTTCTTCTTTGGCAAAATTACATTTCCTTAATAGCCTAAACACCGGCTTTACTCCCTTCAAATATAAATTTTCACTGTTTCCGTCACTGAAACTTCCTAGAACACACACACGCAAGAAAATAAATATGTTCAGCCCAAGCAAAGGTTGGAACCTTTTGCAGTAGCGAACCGTGACTCTTGAACCTTTGCCCTCTCACCCCCTTCCCTTATTGGGTAAAGAGTAAACTGAGCCTAAAATTAGCCTAGCTTACCGTGTCCTCTTCTATATAATACTGCATAAGTTACCTTTGACAAGAAATGTAACAAGCAATCAGCACAGTGAGTTTGAGAGTTATCACAGCAAAATGTCAGAAATCCTCATTATCCTCAAATCCTCATTACAAATAATTGCATCACCACATAATCACAATCAGCGGAATGTGTTGACAACTGGCCGGGTTGAAAAACGTATGACACACAAAAGTAATAACATTTTATGTAAGCTGACACAATGACAGCACCAAGATCAAAGCAAATTAGCGACAGATACTTCTGCATCATAGACCGTGAACAGCGATCCTGGCATTTTCAGAGCACCTGATTAAATTAATTACAGCAAATGTGCATAATGGTCACTGAGTTGGTAAATTTACACATTGACCAATAATTCTGCAAAATGACTGTTTTCTCAAATAAAGCTTAACGTATATAAAACAGTGGCAGCGACGGCCAGAATAAAATCTGTTGGCACGTGACCTATTACATTTTAAATAACTTACCCAAACAGCAAACAATTCAAGCAGTAAAGCTTTAGCTTGTTGGTTGATGCTGTCATCCAGAGGTATCTCGTATAATTCCTGGGTTTGAAATGTTTTCAAAAGCTTTGGCTTTCTGCACCAAATTAAAGGGATAGTTCACTTTGAAATTAATTTTTGGTATGTTTTAGCTTACCTCAAGGGCATCCAAGATGTAGGTGTCTTTTTTTCCGCAGTAGTTTCAATTTTGATATTTTTAGGTCAAACCGTTCTTGTCTGTCAGTCATATAATGCAGGTCGATGGTCACTGTCTCAAACAGCATGCACAGAGTCCAAATTAAAACAATTCCCCGTCGTCCAAATTAAACAATTCCCCCTCGTAAGTACACATTGATGGCCTAAGACACGAAACGAGCGGTTTGTGTGAGAAAACGAACAGTATTTATATCGTTTTTACCTCTTATACACAGCCATGTCCAAGTGATCTGATCTGACATGTACGCAGACTGGTGCATAGATATATACACACTAGATGTCGCCTTGTCTACGGCAGTTCATTGGAACGAATGTCTTTAAGGCGACATCTAGTGTATATATCTATGCACCAGTCTGCGTACACGTCAGATCAGATCACTTGGACGTTTCGTGTCTTAGGCCATCAATGTGTACTTACGATGGGGAATTGTTTAATTTGGACGACAGACAAGAACGGTTTGACCTAAAAATATCAAAATTGAAACTACTGCGGAAAAAAAGACACCTACATCTTGGATGCCCTTGAGGTAAGCTAAAACATACCAAAAATTAATTTCGAAGTGAACTATCCCTTTAAGCTCTGCTGTCTGTCTTTCTTTTGGCAATTAATTACAGCTTTTCTTTAAAAGTTAATCTTAAAAACAGAGTGGATAATAAATTAGAAACAATGTCCTCCTCACTAACATTACTTGCGTTTCCCATAGCGAATACCGCTAGCTATTTTATCAGCGTCCCCCCCCCCCCCCCCCCACAGCAGGTGGAACTTTATGGAAGGCATTTTCTGCCAAATTTAAATAAATAAATTAAATGATTAAAATTAAAATTAAAACCAGATTAACGATTTCATTACAGAAAACTGTATGCAAAAAATGTGACAAAATTGAGAATGAAATTAAATTATTTCATTTTCACAGCATTATCCCTGTCAAATTGAAAAATAAAATGCAATTGGTGATTTCACATTTCATTTTCACTACAGTCTCGAGGCAAGACTGCCAATATTAAAATGAAAAGCCAAACGTGAAAAAGAAACTACAAATACAGTTTTTACAATGCTCTTTAGTAACGCTCACGCAATAATAGTGACACAATTCAAATACAAATATAAATTTTCGTTTTCATTTTAATTCCTCTTTTATTTCACTTCGGGTTTTATTTCACTTTCATTTTCGTTTTCATTTTCAAAGACAACCTGCATGCAAATTCTATGTTAATGAGTGGGTGTGGCTTATTCTAGTAACGGCGCTGAGACACGCCTTCTGTAAAGCGAAGTCGTGGACGTCCCGTGTGCATGAGTTGAATGTGTGAAACGAAATTATTTAAATGTGATTATATTGTAATCGAGACGACGAGATATGGCGAAATCTGTTAGTGAGCTTTTGCGGGAAGCTGCCGCAGCATTAGAACATGGAAACAACCAGCCTGACCATGTTAGTTATGATGTTAGACTCAGACTAGACCATAATCGACGATGAGGTTCATTCATGTATTAGGCTGTTTTGGAAATTCAACTATTTGGGTGTACAAAGGTCTTAGTAACACAATTTCTACAACAATTATAGCCAGACATTAATACCCGCTAGCTTTAACCGAGAACCTCGGCCAATGTTTCATATTCGCGTCGTGCCTAACAACGCCCTTCAGCCGTGACTTATTCAGATAAGTCAGATATCAGATATCATTTGGGGGTGGGGGTTGGGGGGTTAGTGTGCATGCACATGAAGGGGGGTGTGGGGAGTGGAGGAGGAGGGAGGGTCGAGCTAGCCTCCGTTTTGTTTGACAATACTTTGAACGTCAACAAGAAGTGACGTCACCCAACATCGCTTAAAGCACCTTTAAGTTATTAAGCAATATTTTTTTCTTTTGTGTTTTATATAATGAGCACTACGAGGTGCTCTAGGCATATGTTTTTTTATTACTTGGCCCACTTGACCCTCGGATCATACGCAGCATCCATCGCGATCCGCGCATACTTACTGCCCACTGAAGTCTGCAGAACGCTTTGAACTAACTAACTGTGGTACTGACGAACTAACACGTCACCTGTACATTTGTTTATTACATATTACACATTTTACCTTCAGCATCCATTGCAATATTGGGAAATATATATATATGTGAAAATATATTACCAATATAAATTGCAACTAATGTTTATGTAACATTTTACTTATTTCTTATCTTTTTTTATCTAAATATATTCCTAACCCAAAATATACTATTTTCTTGCTCCTTGGTGTACATTTTGTAATATATTTAGGCATTTGGAAGTTTAAATGAAATATATTTTGAATTTAAAATACATATTTTTTAAAGCAAGTTAAGTTATAACATATATTTAGCATATTAACTATCATTCAAAAGTTTGGGGTCTGTAAGATTTTGCTTTTGAAAGAAATTTGATCAAAAACACAGTAAACCAATAATATTGTGAAATATTATTACATTTTAAAATAACTGTTTTCTAGGGAGCCCCTAAAGGGACCTTTGCAAAGATAAAAATATACAGGCTTTCGCGTGCTCACGAGAAACACGATAGTTTTCTTGTGCGCACGTGAAAGTTTCTCGTGAGCACAGAAAGTCTGTATAATTTTATGTTTGCAAAGGTCCCTTTAGGGGCTCCGTAGTTTTCCATTTTAATATATTTTAAATTGTAATATATTCCTGTGATGCAAAGCTGAATCAGCAGCCATTACTCAAGTTGTGCTGCTTAATATTTTTGTGGAGATTTACTTTTGATTAATTGAATGCATCCTTGCTGAATAAAAGTAATAATTTCTTTAAAAAGAAAATCCTTTTGACCCAAAAGATTTGAATGGTAGTGTATTAGAAATATATTGGTTCTGCAGATTTACCCTAAAACTCAGCACAGAAAATGTCAAAAAGATACGGTCTGTGCCCATTCGTAACCCGATTACTTAGTTGACAGTAATTGCCAGCAACAAACACGTTTTTATAAAAATATGAGTCTAAAAGTCACATGTTTTCCTCTATGCTCCTTCAGATGAGGAAGATAAGGAGAGAGAGAGGGTGACAGAAGGGGAGAAATCGGGATATATGGATCCTGCTATGGTCTCTATAGAACAGTGAGTACCATAAAGATGAGATGAAGGACATAAAGATGAAATGAATGAAGGAAATACTGCTGTTGATTCAAATTTGGTTCGTCACACTGCACCCAATTCTGATTTTGTTTGTCTTTAGGACTGACTGTCTGCACTGAAATTAAGCAAGACCTGCTTGTTCAGCAAATGTAGTCAATATTTTTAAGCTTCAGCACAATGGCAAGAGTTTTTACAACAACTGAGAGTGTCATTGTGGAAATGACAACATAAGCTTGGAGGCATTACTGTAGTTTACAGATGAATGCACAAGTTGTGTCTGAAACCATGCACTTATTCACTTATTAAAATCATCGATTTGAAACCACATGTGAATGTGGTTTTCCTTGTGCTTCATCAAATATATATTAACATGTGTTTCATGTTTGTCTTTCACCAAAAATTAGTTCTTCGCTGCCTGTCTGAACAAAGCTGTTGGGTTTTTTCTATATAAACATCAGTTTAGACAGACAATGATAGTTGTTGGGCCAAATGTCCTTGACATAGATAAAAAAAAAAAAAATAAAGAATCCCTTGACTGCACAGTTTAATGGAGCCCATAATGTTTGTCTGAACTGGCCACTGGAGTTGAATGGCGTTCTCCTTGTGTTGAACCATGACTGAATGTATGTTTGCAGACTGAAGAACAGTGAGTGCATCGTGGATGAGAGGAATGGGCGTCTTACGGAGGTCACCTTAGATCGGGTCGCACTGGAGATGACCCCTCCCCCCATCACCATGCCACCAACCACTGAGGCCAGTGAGAGAGACGTCGAGATGGAGCGCTCCAGTGAGGTTTGTGTGTGAAGCCATGTCCACATTACCTTGCCCATTATGCTCTGGGGTTACATAATCCATATGTGTTCTGAAGCGTGAACGACTTTGTAGCAAAGACAGTTACATAGTCCACAACAATGTGTTTAAAAACCTCTCACTCTTCCATTTTTCCTCTGGTTTTGTCCCTCTTTTTCAGAAACTCTTAGTTGTGCATCCAAAGAGGCGAGGTCGCAACCGGCAACTGATCTTCGCCGACCAAAACACACAGATTACCCAGGATGCAATGCGACAACAAATCAGCAACCCTCTGATTGAAACCCAATCTCTGGTGGGAACTTTGTGAAAGATAACTAATCTAATCAGTAGTGCTAGAAATCTTTAGGCAAGTCAGGATTTAATTTGATGGAGTTTGAGGAAGCCGTGGTGTAATTACAGGAACGATTCTTGATGCATCTCAATTTTTCAGTAACAGCATATGAGTGCAAATCTTTAAAGAGTTAAAGTGGCTCTCTGGCTTCCTTATAGAAGCCATACTAAAACTTGTTCTTACTGCAAATAGAAATTATATTTTGGCAACCTTTGGTAATGTTTTTTATAAAATTGTCTGAAAACAGTATAAAGGATATTTTATGTCTATTTTGATGCCTGTGGTTTGACTCTATTGAACTTTAAAGAAATATAGAATCAGATAAATAATAATATAAAATAGCATAAATATTTATGTTTTCCTAACCCTAATTTAGTAAATTCCAAAATAATTTCAAATACACTAAATTAAACACAGTTTAAAATATTAATGATTTAAAAATATTTCAAAAGTTAGAAATTTTTCTAAAATTATTTCAGAAAGTCTCTTATGCTCACCAATGTTGCATTTATTTGAACAAAAAACTGTGAAAACAGTAATATAGTGAAATAACTGTTTTCTATTTTAATATATTTCAAAATGTAATTTATTCCTTTGATGACATTACTCCAGTCTTCAGTCACATGATCCTTCAGAAATCATTCTAATATGCTGATATGATCAATGTTAAAAACAGATGTGCTGCTTAATATTGGTCTTAATAATGGCTTAATGCCTTAATAATGCATCCTTGCTGAATAAAACTATATATAAAAAAAAAAATTATCTTACTGACCCCAGAATTTTAAACGGTAGTGAATGTAATATTTGAATCATATTTACATCTTTTGAAAAAAATTGCATCTATGTTTGCAGTGCATCTACTTAGGTGGTGAATCTATTTTTTTCCCCCAACCCTGTTAATCATAAATGATTTGCTAATGTGATTCTCTTTTTGTCCATCTGTCTCCATTTGTCTTTTCTTTTTTCCTTAGTCTGATGCACTCCTAAGTATTTCTGCCTCTCGGAAGGCATCAGCCTCAGTTCTGCTCAGCACACCGTGTAACAGTACGTTATAACACCAGCACCTCTCATAAATTATATGCTTGCTCATAAATAAACTTGTCTTAATATCATCATGCATAAAGTCATCAACAGCTCTAGAAAACACTTCTTTTTTTTTTTTCAACACTTATACAGCACAAATACTTCTCAACTAAACAGAGAAACTACTGCATCAGCTCCTTTATCTCACACTGGACAGTTTAATAGATCTTAATAATGAAACCATTGGACCATCAAAAGGATCAGCAGTTTTATCAGGAGTCAGGAAGCACCTTAAGGCCCGATCACATCAAGGACGATAAGTGTAACGATAAAGATATAGTTCAAAGTAAATATATCTAACTGTCTAGTCCACACCACAACTATACTCATAACGGCACAGAGAAACGACATCGCAAAAATTTCAGAATTTTTTTCAGCTGATGAGCGATAAAAACATTGACAGCCAATCAGAATCCATCATGTTTTAAAAAGCTGGAGTATTTAAAGCGGCGGACGACATAACCGCAGCGCATGCCTAGAATAAACAGAACGATATGTGACCCTGGAACACAAAATCAGTCACTTGGGTCCATTTTTTTTTTATTTTGAGTTATACACCACCTGAAAGCTGAATAAATAAGCTTAGGATATGACAATATTTGGCCGAGATACAACTATTTGAACATCTGGAACTTGAGGGTGCAAAAAAATCGAAACATTGAGAAAATCGCCTTTAAAGTTGTCCATTTATGTTCGCGATTGTGCTGTTTTCACTCACAAAAATAAATGTTTTATATATTTACGGTAGGAAATTTACAAAATATCTTCATGGAACATGATCTTTACTTAATATCCCAATGATTTTTGGCATAAAAGAAAAATCTATAATTTTGACCCATACTTTTGGTATGCCACAAATTTACCCGTGCGACTTGTGAGTGGTTTTGTGATCCAGGGTCACATATTGTGAGTTGATGTGGACACTCATACACTCCACTCTTATAACGATTGACCTTGCATTGCAGTGCTCATCCACCCTGATCTCCAGAAGCTATGGAAATCCTCCAGCGTTTCTTCCACCCTCCCCCTTCCCTCCAGGAAACGGCGGGCGCAGGAGCAGGGTGAGCAGTTGGACATGGAGAGAGTAAGAGGAACGGAGAGGAGTCGGGAGTCTAGCAGAGAGGTGAAGAAGTCATAGGTTGCTTATCTGGTCATGTCAGAGTCAGAGACTTGATTTATTAATCTTTCAGAGTTCAAGGTTATTTTCAGGCACACACATTTTATAAGCATGTTCACTATTGATGTGTAAAGGGTTAGTTCAAACAAAAATGAGAATATCATTATCTTTTCCTCGTTTGATAAATGAAAATGTATGACAGAACGATAATTAAAATAAAATGCCACTTAAGTGTACTAAAAGACAGAACACTTTCATGACTGTTTAACACACTGAAGTACACTTTTAAAAAGAGCACTTTGTAATATTGTCTAATTAAAAGTTTCACTTTAAAATATATTTTAAAACATTGTTTTAATAATCTTTTGTCGCGCTTTGAAGAAGTTCACTGAGAGCACATGTAAAGTACTTGATTTGTTATAATATTAACTGTGAAATTCAATATTACATTTAAAGTTCATATATTTGAAATGTACTGAATTGCAACATCATCATAACAAATGTGTAATTACAAATGTATTTAAATGCATGACATACAAGTTTCCATAGTTTACCAAAAATGCTTCTCAGTACATTCGGCAGTGCACTTTAACCATATTTCAAAGTAGAAATATTGATAAAATTACATAAGATAACATTACGTAAGTCCTACTTGTGTGGGTAACAACATCTGAGGTTCAGCTAACTGCATTTCATTTAAGTGTCTGAAAACATTACATTCAGTCCGCACTTAAGAATACTTTTTTAAAGTACATTAATTCCGTAATAAATGCTGTATTTAAAAGTATGCTTAAGTGTACTTTTTCACAAGATTGTCTCTAACTCGCTTTCCCTTCTGTGTTTTGTGAATGTTTAGGTGGTCAGGGAGTCTGGTGAGGCGGCTCTGCTTCTGTCTGAACTCTCAGGTGACAAACATAATAAAATCAATGCAATTTCAGTGTGATGTATAAGACAGTGTCCAAGCACTTTTAGCCTTATGCTCAAAATGTCAATCAAACTACAGTCAGGTATCAAATATCCCCACAAGGAAAGTAAAATATGATTTATTTATTTTTTTCATGAAGAAAACAGCTTATAAATCAGACTAAATTATGTTTGTTTGTTTATTGAAAATGTAAAATGCAGAGAGTTTTCTGTGTTGGTTGTGTTTAGGGATAGGGTTAGGGTTGGTGGAGAGAATATACAGTTTATACAGTATAAAAATCCTTGTCTATGGACAGACATTAAAATCCAGAATGTGTGTGTGTGTGTTTGTCCAGCTGGTTCTGACGTGCTGCTGGATGTGTCTAAAGGAGACAAGTCTCAGAGTGACCACATCACTCCCACCAACAGATGGTGAGAAATTGCTAAAGGAAAAATAAAATGCATCAAAATAGACACAGTTAATAAACACTAAATGTCAGAACATGCATCATATTCAGGACTGCAGTTGTACGTCATGCGGTCTTATGGCACATGCACACATTGTAAAAAGAACTGTTGGTGCATGGCATCCTGTGAAATAAACAATATGTGTGTAGGTCTCCTATAGAAGAGGCTCCTGTGTCCATGGAGGTGATATTAGAGGAACATGTTGAACTGCCACAGGGAGAGACGGAGCCCGGGATGAGTGACATCACCACCGCTGACCTGCTCAGGTTCGAAGAGGCACTTTAGTAGCTGAACATGTCTTTGTGTGTGTATCATCAGATTTTTTCAGTCGTTCTTTCTGTCATCAGACTGATCATTGGCTTCATCAAGCGCTTTGAGAAGGTCTCCTTCCACTCACTGCTGCCTCCAGAGGCCGAGCGCAGCACTACAGCTCATCTGTTCTACAAAATACTGGGTAAGACATGAGACATCCTGTTGGTGTTTGCTTTTTACTGTCTCTCAGTATGTATGTGACATGTGATCTGTTTGTTCTACAGAAGTGCTCGGTGCTCTGAAGTTAAGTGTGTGTCAGACTGAACCGTTTGGAGTCATCACCATTACCATGAACCGTTGAACACATACACCATGTGCAAACATACATGCTCTCAAGAAAGCTGTTAGATTGGTTTAACAGAGCAGAAATATATTAAGCCAGTTCAGAGGCTAGTTTTTGTATTCATAACAGGGCAGTACAGAAAACCTTGTACATAATATTTGAGGATTATGAATAATTGGTTTCTGCAATTATTATTTTAATGTAAATAATCTCGCATAGCAGTTGCGTGGTCTTAGAGCGATGAAGAGTGTTCTTTTTAAATGTAGTTTATATTGTAATATTTTTCACGAATTTTTATGATGTTTTAAACTTTATGAAGTTTGATGTTTTAATTTGTATGTATATGAACTTGTTATAACTTTTAATCTTTTTAATCACTTAAGAAATGGTTTGTAATAGGCTTCTGAAGTTTTTAGCTGTTCTCAAGTTATGGAAGATATGTTGAATGATTTTTATAGAATTTGTCTCAATGCTAATTTCAATATAATAAATTTATATTTAAAAAAGTGACAAAAGTTATTTTTGAATATTTGCTGTTAAAAAAAAATATAAGCATTTGTTGTCAGCTGTCAAATTATGCTCTACATTGATTTATCTATCACACGACATACAAATTATTGTTCTTACAGACCTATTAATATAGTCAAGTCACCTTTATATATAGATATAATATATATATATATATATAATAATAATAAGTAGTCCAGGCCTACCTTGTGTGCACTTAGTGTACTTAGTTTTAAAGCCCATGTGATTTAAACAACTTCACCATACCGAAAGTCAAAGAAATTTCATCACACTGAAAGGTGCTCTAAGTGATGTTGGGGAACGTCACTTCTTGTTGACGTTTAAAGTATTGTCAAACAAAATGGAGGCTAGCTAGACCCTCCCTCCTCCTCATCCGCGCACTAACCCCCCAAACCCCACCCCCAAATCCTTCTTGTCGGTTATTGGCTGGAACATATTGTTATGTTTCGTGGTCCAGGTTGGGCCAGTTTGTTTTTCTTGCTGTTTGTGGAGCCTGGGGTGTCTACAGAGACCGAGTTTTTTTTACAGTGTGTTCAGGGGACAGGCCGCTAGCGGATAGTGAGGGGATGTTTGCTGTATGTGACAAAAAATGTTTTGGCCTAAAAAACGCGTGACATCACTTAGAGCATCTTGAAGTAGCAACAGATCTTTTCTTTCGGATTTTAACATGATTCTATCCAACTGTTGTTGACTGGATGAAGATTTAAATGCGAAAACTTTGGAAGATTAAAACTTTGGTTAATTTTTTTTCTTTTTTAAATACATATGGTTGAATAACACGCATTTACAAAATAGGTTAAATTTCCATTACATTTAAAGTGTTGGGGAAGTGAAATTCAATTACCCCTTAGTCCACAGGGGGCAGTGCAGGACCAGTGTATCCATCAACCCTCCCAGCAGAAATCCCTTTGTTGACAGTGATCTCATACAGTTCATGATCTCATGCCTGCCTGACCTCACACTGTTAAACTAGAGTCATGAAGCAGTTCTCACAAATGTAACACCAGCCAGAAACAACGACAGACAGAAAACCAGCGGCCCACTGGGCACAATAAAACCCATGCCAACCTTTCTGTTGCGCTGATTATGAAATGCGTAGATTGACGTATGCAGAACAGACATATATGGTAAAGCAGTAGTTAGCATACAGATGAAGAGTCACGGAAAAACTATGAACGGTAAACAACGACTTCACACTGTCCTCAGGCAACCGCTATCCCACCCCATAGCACAGATGCTCTGAATTTCAAAAGGGCTGAGGGGAAATATTTCATATCTGGCCCTCTCATGCTCAAGGGAACTCCAATCAGATGTTTACATTAATAAGTGACTATATAGACATTAAGAATATGACATCACAAGTAAGAACATAATCATAATGTGCGTAAAAGGGTGTAAAATTCTCATTGACTAGACAATGAAGTTAAATTTAGGGCAGTATATACTATTGTAGCACTTAGTGAGCACAGTATACTGGAATAATTGATTATCCTGATCAGCTTGTAGGCATATTACTGGGGGGAAAAAGGACAGAAGTTCATAGGCCAGGCTGAAGGATCCTGCATTACTGCGATACGTGCCACACGATCATGAACATGCAGAGTTATGAGGTGACATGTTTTCTCAAGGCATTAAAATGTGGCACTTTGCTGTAAGGACACGGTAAATCGCTCAGCTCTAGTAATCACCTGTCAGACAGGAATTCAAAACTGCACTGCATGCTTAGAATGTAGTTGTGTTATAGGATCACTTATGTTATGTTAATTACTTTTTCAATTTCATAAATTAGCTTTCCATAAGATCCAACTTAAAAGAATGATTCTCCAGCAGCATTAAGTACCTGTTTTGATTTAAAAGAACTGTGAAAACATTGACATCTTTACACATTGCTGTGCCATTAAACAAGCTTCCTAACATATCTGTGACTTCATTTAGTTCATTTGTAATGGTGCAAATTATAATGCAGTGAGTTTGATTGGTTAGTTTTAGTGTTTAGTCTAAATTGTCGTAAAGCAAAGGCTCCACTAAGTTAGGTTGGTTAGTTTTTGTGAGTTTAAATAAAGGTAATCCCCACTAATTTAGTTATCTCTAACCAACCAACTATTAATATTTGGTGAAAATTTTCACCAAGAGTGTTTTACTTAGTAAGTGAATTAGTCTGTTGGTTGGTTATAGTATTTAGTGCACATTTTAATATAGAGAACCCCCAATGTGTTAAGTAGTTAGTTACTTAGTTTTAGTTAGATTTGGTGCAAAATTTAATGGGAAACTCCACAAATTTAGTTGGTTGGTTTGTTCACAATATAATCTATATAATATATAGTGTTGCCTTTCAACAACTTACACATCCCAGCATAAATGCTCGTGTTATTAATATATATGAAGCCCCAATGTGTTATCAAGCTAGTTTTAGTTAGTTTGTTAGTTTGTTGGATGTTATCATTAATATCAATGATTTTTTGAAAAATAATATTGGGTAGGCTACAACATTGAATGGGAAACCCCCGAATATGTAGTTGTTCAAATATAAGAAAGTGAAGCCCCAATTGTCACAAACTGCTCTGAGACACAAAGATTGAGGATCCAAATGCAGTTTATTTGAGTAATCCAGAATTGTAATCAAACACAGGCGAAGGGTCGAGCACAGGAAGGCAGTCCAAACAAACAAACAAACAAACAAACAAACAAACAAAACAAACAAGGGTCAGAGGCAAAAATCCAAGAATCAAGAGACAATGAAACCAGGGAGAATGCTCAGAAATGCAGTATAAATACTAAACAAGACTTCGCAGGGAATGAATGAGTGTACATGGTTAAATAGGCTGAGACTGACAAGGTAATGAGACACAGGTGGATGCAATCAGGGATGATGAGACCAGGCAGTGAGTTATGGGAAATGTAGTTTATGAGGGAATGACAAAAGTCTATAGTGCAATAGTGCCCTCTGGTGGCTCTCAAGGGCACTCCAGCTGGTGACTGTTACATCAATGTGTTACCAAGCTAGTTTTAGTTAGTTACTTATGGCGCTTTTCCACTGCATGGTACGGTGCGGTACGGTGCGGTACGGCTCGGTACAGCTCACTTTGTGGCGCTTTTCCACTGCATGGTACGGTGCGGCTCGCTTTAAATGGTAGCCTACCACCTCTGTTGAAGTTCCAAGAGTACAATACTGATACTAAAATGTGACGTGAAAACACTGCAGATCACTGATTGGTCAGACAGAATCGTCACTAACAGCGTCATTGTATTTGCGACATGAGACACCAAACCCGCTAGATTTAAATAGCCAGTAACAGCCACCGCTGTAGCACCTGTTTTTAAATTACTTGCAAAAAAAAAAAAAAAAGTAAAAAAAGTAATAAAAATAAATGGCTGAATCGTGTTCAGTGGACGAAGTGCAGACGTTCCTCTCATTGGTTGCCGCAACTATAACAATCAGTTTATAATCCCACCCACTTTGAAGCGGTGTTACCATGCAGTGGAAAAGCAAACCGAGCTAAAGCGAACTGTGCCGTACCATGCAGTGGAAAAGCGAAGCGAGCCGAACCGACCGTACCGCGCCGTACCGTGCAGTGGAAAAGTGCCATTAGTTATAGATAGATAATATAATTAATATCAATGTTCTTTTTTAAAAACATTGCAACATTGAATGGGAAACCCCACAAATTTAGTTGGTTGGATTGTTCAAATATAATAAAATATAATAAAGTGAAGCCTGAGTGTGTTACCAAGCTAGTTTTAGTTAGTTAGATAATTTCATTAATATAAATATTGCTCTTTACTTGCTTAATATTGGGTGTGGGGAAACCTCACAGATTTAGATAATTTTTTTTATATTTAGTGCAATATTTATTAATACCTCTACAAATTTAAATAGTTGGTTTGTGCGATTTTTAATTAAGTGAAATTAGTTAGTTAGTTAGTTAGTTTATATCACTAATATCAATACAGTTTTTTTGGTGCAACTATTCATGAAGTAAAAACAGATTTTAGTTAGTCAGTTGAGGAGTTATCCTTTTTACTTTTAGTTACTGGTGCAAATGTTCATAAAGCATTAAGCAAGCCTCTCATAGGCGGATGGTGAACCAACTCTAGGGTAAGGCTATATGCAAATCCTAAAAAAAAAAAAACATTTAAACAGAATGTTATGAAATAGTTACGTGTTGTCTTTCAACAACTTATATCCCATCATAAACGCTCGTGTTATTAAAGTGGTTATGTTCACAAACCACTATAATTTAAACAGGCAACTAGGCCTATATGCGTGATTTGGCATATGGCAGCCTGTTCGAATAATAAATAGCCTATTTATTGCCCTAACCTTACCTAATGCAGCACAACATGCGTTTAAAAAAATAAAATAAAAACTATTCTAAACAGATCGCCTAGAAAGCGCGCGCTTTTATAATCACTAGACTGTCACTCATTTTAATTCATCGAGATCTCACAAAGTTCTGCTAATCGGTTAAGCTGACTGTACAATAAATATCCTATTTAGCCTACATAATGTCTAAAAAAATTGTGACACGTTTAATTATAACGAGAGTATTTGAGTGTGCAGATCTCAACACTGGACACAAACTTAAACACGTATGATTGGCCATTGCGTTCAAGAAATCATCAGAAATGTTTGTGATTGGCTACACTGCTCATCGCTGCAAAAATGTAAATAGAAAAACCCATTTATATTAGTTTCGACGCTCTCAAGAGCACAATCACCAAATATGTTTATCAGTTTATGACGCGAGTATTCGCGAGCGATTAAAATTCGGAGTTCAGCTCGTGCACTGAACATAACTCCGGTGTTTCAGCGATTACTAATCAGCGCCTGGCCGTTGCATTCATGGCCGTTGATTGGCCGTTGCATTCGTAAGCTCAACAGAGTCGTGTGTGATTGGTCATTGTGTGCAACGCTAAAAAACACATAAAAACATATGATGCAGCATGAGCAGATTTAAATTTAATGCCGCAATTGACACTTTTCATTTAATTTTCATTTTCACTTTATTACTAGATTTAGTTTAAATGTGCAGGTGCATTTTTGTCCAAAGCCCCCATTTCACACGCTCCACCTTTGCAGAGCTAGTTAGATGCTAGTTAGTTTGTTCACAGATTACTTACCCACTGGGAAGGGGAAAGATGATTTAATAATATAAACAACTCTCCATACTGTAATTCGTCAGCCTATGACAGACTAATAAAGCTCACACGTCAGCGCCACATTACACACATTCACACAGACTGTTTAAATCTCCACTGGACTTCAGTGTTCTCAGAGTGTCACGCATCCTCAACCCAACAGCAGAGAGAGAAGCACCTGGGAAGACTTGTCTACATCAGGTTTTATTGGATCTCAAATTTGGAAAATCAGCTGATTTGAGGAGATCAGGGTTATCATTTCAATCACAGAGGAATCAAAGGAATCAACTCAATGATTATCATAGACGAAAGGAAAGAAAACAAAGAGGAGCAACAGCTTCCAGTTAAAGACACCAGTGTCAAGCTGGCAGGCCAAGAGAAAAATCCAGAGGTTCAGCATGGGGTCCAGCACCGGGAGAAGCAGGTGAATGGTGACGGCCCCTTAGACTCCTCCACCAATGACAAAACGGTGCGAGCCGAGCTGGACTGGACGGTGCCCATGTGTGTGCACCTGCCTATTGAAGTTCTGAACCCTGACCAGGCTTTTCCATTCCTGAACACTACACTGGCTGACCTGGGCATTGAAGAGTGAGTTTAAATTTACAGATGCAGTTTTATCTATTTCATTTTGGGTGAAATATTCCATTAATATCTTGATTTCTCTATGTGTACCCAGATCAGCGGTGAAGGAGCGTGTGGTGTGGGTGGACACTAAGCGCACACGGGTGAAGGGGAAGTCAGGGAAGCTGAAGAAGGAGAAGGAAGTGACCGTTCTGGAGGTTCGTGTGAAAGCGCAGCATCCTGGAGAGCGTCAGAGTCAGGAGATTCTCTACAGCACCGAGTCCCACACCGACCGCTCCTTCTGCAGAAGCGGGGTGGACATCCTCCCGTGGAGACACACACAACCAGGTGAGACATGGAGGAGCTAAACCAGTTTTAACTGGCAAACCACATTTCATTTTACACTTTTGTTGGATCAAAGGAGAGTATCAAGTTAATATTCCCAGGCAGGGTAATTATTATTAACTAAAACTAAGGGTACATTTACAAGACAACGGTGTATTAAAAGCGGAAACGTTTTTCTCCTTACTACTTTTCGTGTACAGACGACAGCGGTCAAAATTATCCCCATTCAAATGGATTCGCGAAAATGTCTAAAAACACTGTATGATGATGCCAGGCTAGTAGTTGGCGATGTCACTTTGTAAAGAAACGCTATGCGCCTATAGACTGAACAAGTAAGATGCATGCACATGATGTCACCGGTTTCACAAACTAGCGTTTTTGTAGTTTACATGGAGATGATAATGCTATCGTTTTCAAAAACTTGCATTTCCAGGCCCCCAAAACACTGTTGTCATTAACATTACATTAGCACAGCAGGGACAATTTAAACAACTATAGCCGCGTTTTCAACGAAATTACACGGAACAATTTTCCTCCAGACCTGTTGCTTTCTGCGTTTCCACCGCGGTCTAAAGTACGGTGAAGATTAGGCAAATTAGTCCGGTGACGTAGGACTGCACGCACCGCAACAGATTTGTAAAAATGGTTTTAAAAAAGTTTAAAAAAATGCAGCTTAACGTGTTCTGAATCGATTTTTAAAGTTCATTGAACTTCATATTCAGTAAAGCAATGGTGTTACAGTTACCTAAAATTAAACAATTGAAAATAATTTTTATTAATTGAAATAAAGCTGAAATATAAAAAATAAACAAAAACAAAAAGAAATATGAAAGAAAAACTTGTCACATTGGCAACTAACTAAAATAGGTTAGATACAAAACAAAACTCAATAAAATGACAAAAGCACCTAACAAAAAAATAAAAAATAAAAATAAAATAAACACTGAAAATATAAAGAAATAAAGTCTAATACAAATTATAGTATAATAATATACACTATAATAGTATAAAATACTAAAACACCTTCAGTAAGGTTGCTGTATTTTACAGCAGTGTTTCAGTTGAAATCTCATTAAGATGATGATTTTTCCAATGGCATTTGGCTGCACAGATTGATTTGTTCTGGCAAGTGGGTAATAGTTTCATTAAGTAAATTCTTCTAAGAAATGACTTTAAGTAATAGGCTTCCGGCACACATGAAATCGGCAACATGCACCCAAAAATCAATATTAACACTGCATAGTCAAGAAAGAGGAGCCATGTTAAATGCAACCAAACTGATTGCATTGTATATTGTTATTGCCGACTTCTATTGCACAAAAATGCTTCATCTCCACACTTAATTACAACTAGTATTACTACAATCCAGCTGAAGTGAATTTCATCAGCATTTTTTCAGTCTGTCGGTGTCCATTAGGCTGCAGTGTCAGGGCTTGCAGTAATATAACGCTTCATTCCTGACCGTTAGCTAACAGATGACAGCTGCAGATCAGTGAGGTGAGCTAACATAACGCTCGTGGCTGCTGAGTAAGTGTGTTTGGTATTCGCACGCTCAGCACACTCTCCTGCGTGTTTGTTGAACGATTGATATTCGCTTTCTCCCTCGACATACCAATTTCCCAACCTCAAAGTCTTCTGGGTTTGTGTGTAGAATTTGTCTGATGCACATTAAAATAACCTACTGTATAAACATGGCAATTAATATTCTTGTGTCTCCCCCCCCTCCCAGCGGAAAATGAACTCCAGCCGGTGGAAATGACTCTGGCCTTGGACTCAGTGTCACAGTCCAAGTCCAAATGGCAGAAGACAGAAGAAAAACGAGACTTGGCAAGCGAGGAGTGATTGGAAGATGTTTGACAGCTAGGCTAAAGCAATCTAACACCTTACACGATACAGAAGACTATTTCCATTTCAGGTTCTGGACGTTTTAAACTTGTGCAAGACAGTCTAAATTTTATGTGCTTTGCTGCAAGTGAAGGATTCTTCATTTTATTTATATTAGGTGGCAGTATAACTAAAGTTTGTGGGTAATGTTCAACAAAAAAAGGTTTCAATCTCTTGCTATTTTTGTATTTTAGAATAATCAGCATAAATTTCATCAGTGACCGCTTTACCTACACAAACTATTACCTATATAAAATCTATATCCATCTACTTCTAAAGTTTGGGATCATGAAGATTTTTTTTTTAAAGAAATGTATACTTTTAAGCAGCAAAGAATAATTAAATTGATCAAAAGTGACAGTAAATACATTTATAATGTAACAAAAGATTTATATTTTAACAAATGCTGTTCTTTTAAACATTCTATTTAAAGAATTCTGGAAAAAAATGAATCATGGTTTCTATAAAAATATTAAGCAGTACAACTGTTTCAACATTAATAATAATAATAAATGATTATTGAGCAGCAAATCAGCATATTAGAATGAATTTTGAAGGATCATGACACTGAAGACTGGAGTAATGATGCTGAAAATTCAGCTTTACCATGACAATAAATTACATTTCAAATTTATTAAAATAGAAACAGTTATTTAAAATTCTAATAATATTTCACAATTTTTTATCAAATAAATGCAGCCTTTAAAACCATTTAAAAAATCTTACCGACCCCAAACTTATAAATGGTAGTGTATCTGTGTTGGTTTAATTTGCTGATGCATAAAATGATATTACTGATGCAATAAAGTTAAAATGATACAGAATGAGGTATAATCTAATTCTGGATAACAAGTTCAACATATTCATGGAATATTCCCAGGACACACATACCAGAAATAAAGAAACAACAGTGAACAATTCATAGAAATATATTTCTTTCACTGCAAGGGCAATTCAAAGCTTCACACTCAAATAAGCCAGAATTTCATGGAATATTCAATATAGATGGGAAAGCAGCAGATTCATTGAGACAGAGACAAATAATAAAAGAAAAAACAACAACAACAAACAACAACTCTTAGTAAAACAAAATAAAAGTAACAAGAAGTGAACTTTGTAATAAATTAAGAGGAAATGGTCTCAATGTCTCTGCTGCAGTGCAGAAAGCAGAGTACGCCAGTGAGCGCATGTTCTGCTAACTGTCTCAGCCCATTTATAATGTAATAGAAAAAAATCTATCAGTTTGGCTGGCTTTCACAAGAGTGGAAGGCCTTCTGGAAGGGGAGGGGATAGATACTTTGAATAAGGGACAGGTGTTATGATTGAGTGACAGCAATGGTCATTTTGTTTCTCTGTTCATCAGGAAGTGACATTACCGCACTTTCAAATTCCTGAGTGTGTTGCTGGGCTAGACCTCGGAGCAGCATGAGCAGGCTGTTTTGTGTTTCTAAAAGAATAAATATGAGTCAAAATAAAAACGATGAATTCTGAATGTCATTCATAATATAAAATTAAAAAATTCTAATGGTATAAACACTTTCTTACCATTATCAACATCCTTCATGCCCAACAGATGAGCGGCAGCAGATATTATTGGCCTGAGCTGACTAACAACCTGGAGTGAGAAATAAAATACAATCAGTCCATTGACAGGACAAGATTCAATAAGGAGCTGTGAGCCGAGCATGCTGGGAGTGAAAATGAGTTTTTACCAGCACAGGGTTGTGAGAGTAGAGGAAGGTGAGGCAGCTGTAGATGGTCTTGTTCTCCTCCATGTCCTCTTTCAGAGGGAGACGAGCCACCAGAGCAGGAAAGACCTGCGAGAAAAGGGTAAAATGGGTATTATAACCATATATATGTTTGTTGTATCAACCAAAACTCTGACCAGGGCTCGACATAGCCTTTTCATGTGCTTAAGTAAATTGGTCATTCACTTGTCCGAGTAAAATAGGATTTTTTGTGTGTTGTAATTACAATTTATACTGAAGCAATATTCTCATCAGTCTTCAGTCAGCTTTGACATATTTAACTCTGCCTATTTATGATATTTTAACCTTTATAAAGGGCATTTTTCCCTAATCGTTTCAAATAAATCTTTCATTTTAAATTCTTAAATTTGATAAATAAATTAAATTATAATAACGAGACACTATAGGGCTGATACCAATCCAATTAAATAATTTACACTGAAAAATTACAACTGCAACCGTTTTAAATATTTTTTGAATATACAAATAAGTAGGGGTGTAACGATACACAAAACTGACGGTTCGGTACGTCCCACGGTTTTGACGTCTCGGTTCGGTTCGGTTCGGTTCGGTTCATTTAGGTGGAGTGGGGGGTTTAGAAAGCTAAAATTGTTTTTGTTTTTAAACAGATAATTTAATTAACAAATTGTGTCCTTGTCTTTAAATTAATTCAATTACAAGTAAACGTTTCGCAAGGATAAAACTAATTATCTGCTAATGCTGTAAACTATATAGGAGCCCTTACTTGCACATTACTATAAAGCTTAACAACAGAGCCAAGACTTTTAGCCTAAATTCAGTTGCTATTTATTTTTAGATATAATAATAATCAACACTCAAGTAACAAATTGTATGAAAACATGTAAACTGCACATAAGGCAGTTTTTACATTAACATATGTTTTTACTCTAATTTATTATTGAAATATAATAATTTACACAGTTGCTGTCATTTTCATGACAGATATTTTAAACATACATAAAATAATCAAGATGTCATTAACAGGTTAAGTAAAATATAATATATAGGCTAATATAGTGCATTTATTTAGTGAAAGAGTTCATTTCCTTAGCAAACCAACAAGCTGTGGACACTGAATGACTTGCCTGAGGTAAATAAAGCTATGTGAAAAAAGAAGCGTTTTATTGACATATTTCCGCTGTTGAAACACTGACTGAGCGATTACACGAGTTATGATGCCTTTCAGTAAGTATACTGTATCTTTCAACATACCTTCAGGTGTCCATTCATGTTTATTCTGTAACTGAGGAAGAGAATCGCGTTTACTCGCGCTCCGCGCTGCCGCTTGAAATGAGGAGCCTAGTAGCCTACGGTGATCTGTCACGCCACATCAAAGAGCGCCAAAACGACATTTAATGTTTGAATTTCGTCATCAAATAGACAGAATTTGAAAGATTACACCTTGCTTATTATCGAATGTAACAAAACACTTATTGCGATTAAATGTGGTTAATGGTGGTTAGGCAACGCTGTATTCGTTGTGTACACATAAGACATGAGGTCCAATGAGCCGGGACAGCAGGGGGCGGGGCAGCAGGGGGCGGGGCGGGCGTGTTCGGTACGCCATGAGAGTATCGCGATTCGTATCGTGGGTGGTGTATCGCGGTTTTTCGGTTCGGTTCGAATATCGTTACACCCCTACAAATAAGAAATGTTGGAAAGAATGATACTTTTAAACACGTATCTAAACCAGCAGTAGGTGGCGGCAGGTGACCGTCTTAATGAGTGAGTCATTGAGTGATTTATTCAAATAGCTGATTCGTTCAGGAATGAGGCAGTTGTTTATGAATGGTCATTGAATCCTTGACTCAACCGATTCGTTTAAAACGCGGAATGATTCAGTAATGAAAACGCGGTTAAGTGTTCCTGTGAGCTGCATTATGGTTCTGCATAACACATGAGAGTAAACCTCATTGGTTCTTGCTGAAGCTCAAACGTGCTGCTTAACACGAGAATGAACCTCATTGGTTCTCATGCGTCAAGCGAACATGCTTGAGCTTCCGTTTATCTTCATTTGTGTTTCGAAGATGAACCAAAGTATAAGGAACAACATGGAAGGGAGTAAGTGAATAAAAAAAAATGTATGCTAACTATCTAGTGGTCGACCGATATTGTTTTTTTGATGGCCGATGCCGATATCTTAGAGAGCAGGGTGGCCGATGGCCGGCATAAAGCAGATATTTTTATATATATTATACATATGAGCATATATATATATATATTTATTAGGGCTGGGGGAATTAACGCGTTAATCTTTGCGATTAATTTGAGATGTTTAACGCGTTAAAAACGCAATTAACGCAGCACTTTTTTTTTTGCCTCGTTTTAATGATTTCCTGTTGCGGCTCCTATTGAAAAGCCCGAAAATATGCCGTCCCGCCCCTCGATCAGGTTTCATTCTCGCGCAGCTTTCATGAGCGGGTCTTTTCCGCTCTGTGTGTGCGCCGCCGCACTCTCCGTTCCGTGTGTGTGTGTGTGTGTCGGCGCGCTGCGCTCTCTGCTCAATGTTCTGCTCTGTCGTTAAAGGCCCAAACACTCCAATCATGTACCGATCACGCACTGGAAAAGCAAAGTCTGCTCAAATAACGTGAAATTTCTCTGTAGACTTCTGTTTGCTGAGCTGGTATAGTCATGCTGGGCAACAATGGTAAAATAACCTGCTCTGATCACATGCTCTGGTAATAATAGCTTTGTAGGACTATATTTTATTTTGATTAGTAAAAAAATTTTTTTTTTTAAATCTGTTAAATTGATTATTGAAAAAGAATAATACATTGATATATTGATGTTTAATATTATTTTAATATAGGGCTATTTTCTGTTCCTTTTTTTTCCTGTGTTGTTTCATTTAATTAGGTGATTCTAAGTTTAAATATTGATTATTACAAGCTTGGGGGAAATGCAATTAATTGCAATTAATTACAGCAAATTGTGCAATGAATTAGTTTAAAAAAAAAATTATCGATTCCCAGCCCTAATATAAATATATATATATATATATATATAAAAATGCATTAGAAAACAAATCCTTTAAACAAACATGCTTATTCTTTAGATGGCAACTTCTTGAATCTGCAATCCTTTAACAGTATTTTTCAATAAAGTAATTGTTTAAAAATATATGAATATGTGAATAAAAAGGAAGTAAACACTGTAACAGGGCACTCAGTAATCTGGTAATTCCGTGCGCACTGGTAATCATATTTTTTTAAATAAAGCCAAGGTAACGCTAATTTTACATACAACAAATAGTGAAAACGATATGAATATGACACAGTGGGCAACTGGATATTGCACAGCATATTTTAAAATTAAAGTCCCTGTAAAGTCAAAATTAAGTATGTGTTCTGATTTTGTCACACCACAGAAAAATGTGTTATTAGACACCCAGCCAAATTTGAATGATAAAAAAGCAGCGAAGTAAATAAAATAAGCTATCATAATCTTGAAAAAATGAGCAGTGGTCTCTGCTCTCAAACGCAGGGGGCGTGTCCGCTGGCTGCGCTGAAACCACGCCCACTCGCGGGAAAGTTGACTCGCGGGCACGCACTGCCGATGATGGCACCAGTTGTCGGCGCGACGGGAGGATGAAGGCCGAGGCGGGAGATAGTCGGCTCAGCCCCATTCTCCAGTAACAACGGATTATCAGTGAATTCCAGTTGTCTCTGACGAAAGTTTATAAAACTATCCTGTGTAAAATGATCACTACAGAGGCGGGTGTTTGTGGTGATCCTCAACTCTCCATCAAGGTGGCTTTTCACAAAATTAATCCACCTCTTGTTGATATGATCATTGTTCGGAAATTTAAATAAGGACACCAATCTGTTTTGTAAGTGATCGCATCCAGGTAATATGCATTTCCGTGACGAAGGCATAGCTAGCTAGCAAACTGTAGGCTGTAGTAAATAATACTGACTGTAACTCGCGATTGAGCGGCGAACTGATAGGGGAGGGGGCAGCCTCAGTGGCTCCAGTGCGTCATCGAGCCCCCGTTTTAGCCCCGCCCAAAAAATCCGGAACACAGCAATGGTGAAAAACTGTTTAACGGTCTAACGCCACAATTCAGTACTTCACAGTTCACAGTCTTTGTAATATGTTTTAGCAATACATTTCTAACATTTATAATGTGTTTAGAATTATTTTTTTTTATTGCCTTTACAGGGACTTTAAGGATTTAAAGTTTTTTTTTTATCACGTTTCTTGTGAAGCTGATCTTCTGTTCACATTCACTCACTTCGCTCAGACCGACAGTCACTCGCAGTGACACGTTTATGCAGGCTACAAATGCACACTTCACAAGATATCACAGCTGGATTCGATTAAATCTGCAAGGTTTGTGAAATTAAATGTTTATTAGATATTCAGATATTTGTTTAAATTATGTAGATGTGCATTTGCTGAATGTTGACGGTAAATGATAAAAGTATTTTAACCTGATTGTTTGCCTTTTCTGTAACAAATAATATAAAAGCAACACTTTACTTTTTCGCATACCATTTACTTTCTTTTCCGTCAAAATAAAAGTCTGGAGCGGCGTCAAAATAAAATAAAAATCCAACACATTGGCCAATCAGAAACACTTATCGTCCGATGCCGATATTTTAAAAATGCCAAATATCGGCCGACATATCTGTCGACCACTAGAACTATCCCTTTAATAATATAGATACTAAAATGAAGACAGAAGTGACCTGCTCGAGTGGGACCCCCTCCACGTGGCTCATGATCATCCTGCACAGGGCAGCACACAGGTTGTCAATCACTCTCAGGTCAGACTCTTTACAGAGTAGGTTGGAGAAGAGAGATAGCATCATGGGGTAATCACTGAAGCACCGGGGTTAAGGTTAACAGAGCCATGGAGATCTGAGAACAGGTACACATGCACAAAGGGATCTGTGAAGGATACGAGGCAACGATGGGTCCGGCGGCCTGTGCGAGAGCTCCCAGTGCATACACACTGTTATTGCGCACTTCTGCATCACTGTCCCTCACTCCAGCCACAAGCAAAGGCAGGAGCCGATTGGACAGCCGACCAGCAACCGCCCTGCCTCCAGCCACACCCGCCAATGAGTGCAGGGTTTCACCAATCGTACCAACAGAGAAGGAGCGGTCTGCCTCCGTGCATGAGGATTTCTACAAAAAACAAAACAAAAAACACAGCACAGAGTAAAAAAGGGTGATGCTAGAAATGGTCAAGAAATTTACGCATTTAATTTAAGTATTTTATTAATTTCATTTTGTTAAAGAAATTTAACAATGAATTAATAATGTTAGATTAATAAAATAAATTATGTTCTTTTGAACTTTCTATTAATCAAAGAATCAATGAAAAAGGTATCACAAATTCCACAAAAATATTAAGCAGCACAACTGTTTGTAACATTCATAATAATAAGAAACGTTTCTTAAGAAGCAAATTAGCATATTAGAATGATTTCTGAAGGATCATGTGACACTGATCACTGGTAATGACTGCTGAAAATTCAGCTTTTCCACCACAGGAATAAATTACATTTAAAGAAAATGGTCCCCCTGTGGTGAAAATCAAGCTTTTAATGTTGTTTATTTGTCTATGTGGTGTTTTTAATATGCTTTAAGATAAATCATGTGCAAATTCATCAGTCAACACCATTGCTGAGTATTTTCTCCTTAAAGGGACATTGTGTAGGAATTTCTCCCATCTAGTGGTAAAATTGTATTTTGCATTCAAACGAATAATGCTCTCCAGCGCCTCACTTTTTCAAATGCGCGTTGCATCTACGGTAGCCGTTATGTACCTAAAAGCTATGACAGGATGTCTTATAATAGCACTTCGAGTTTTTCTTCGGGTGAACATGTTTGTTATTTAAAACAAAATGAAACTTGAAACAACGAAAAAAAGAATGTTACAGTATGAACTACTGACTGTCAAAAACATTAACTATGGTAATTAGTAGTAATGCCTTCTTTACTCGTTATATTTTTTGAAGTATGTGCATTGTTAGATATCATCATCATCAGAGCCTTCTCTAACGTTACTTTACTCAATAGCTGCTATTCATCAAAGAGCCTGTTTAACTTTTAACTATAAATGTTCGACTGTCTATATAATAAAGTACACAACCAAGCAATGAAAAAAAAGCTTGTAATTAAGACTGTAACATTGACTTACCTGTCGAGAAGAAAGCAGGCAACTTCAGGGTCTCTTTTGAAAGCTTTCTCCTGCATTAGCTATCCTGACAGTAACCCTTGTTTTTGTAATCTCCGGTCACGTTTCCTTTTACGATCTATTTTGGACTTTTTCGACGACGAGGACTCCTTATCCTGTGACTCATATGTATGTATGAATGAACGGTGTATAAATAACCGTGCAGTGCAGCCTTTTAAACTTGCCGCGGCAGTGACAAGCGCCTCTCACTGCTCTGCTCCTCCGCTTCTGCTGGCTTCAGTCACGTGACGCTGGCTCTGAACGAAACGCGTTGTGGAAACGCGTTGGCCTAGTACTTTTTGTCCCTCTCTGCTATTATAGTTTTTCAAGATGGCGGAACTACATGGAAGCCTCCGTGGACTTACCCGTCCCATGTATATAAAGATAATAAATTCTTTGTTTACGAGGATTAGTCTGAACATTGGCATAGGTATTTGTACACCATTGAGGGCATATTTATGAATAAAAATATAGATTTTAGATAATAAAATACCTAAAAAGCTACACATTGTCCCTTTAAAACTGCAGTGAACCAACGATGGGTTCACTGCAGTTTTAAGGAGAAAATACTCAGCAATGGTGTTGACTGATGAATTTGCACATGGTTTATCTTAAAGCATATTAAAAACACCACATAGACAGTCAAAACACGGTTTGAAATCGCTGGTGTTTCTGACATCACAAGCTATCTTGTAACCAATCACGTCAACGTGTGATTGTCAATGAGTGGATCTCAAACTATGAGTTTTAAGGGATAAAACTATTGACTACAGGGGACTATTTCACATTACCAATTTTTTTATCAAATAAATGCAGCTTTGGTGAGCATAAAAGACCCTACATTTTTTAATGGAAATATATTTCACATATTTTTGTAGTTTTGTTTATTATAAAATATCACTTAAAATCAATTTCCATTTAAGAAAGAGTAAAGCAAACTTTAATTCATGATGGAAATATTGACTACAACTAAAAGACATCTAAAAAAAGAAAAAAACTCACTTAGCAAAAAAAAAATAAAGTATATATACTCCTATATCACCTGTGCCTTAATTTAATTCAGTCATTCATTCATTTCAGGAGAGCAACAACATATCTAGTACATTTCTGCAATGCATTACATTGCTTTAATTTAAAGTAAAATATTTAATTCATTCTCAAATGCAAGTCGCATCACGCTCTGTCTAAGAGACTGCCGATTGATGATGCTCTTGATTTGAATAGGCCTTAAAGTATGACCTTCATCTGTAAATGCAGAATGAGAGAATTAGAGACTCACTGCTTTGCTCATGATGAGGGGCAGAAGGTCATTGAGGTGAGGGTAGAACGTCTCAGCCGGTACAGCCGAGGCTAAAACAGGAATCCCTTCACCGGCAAACTCCTGCAGCATGGCATCATACTCCGCCTGAGACACAAACACTCAATTATTCCACTGTCACAGTCCTTTTAGGTTAATTGTATCATTGCTGACAGTGAACTGTGACTAAATGATAAAAACTGAAATGCTCAAATAAACACCTGCTGCTCGTCATCATCTGCTTCATCCCCACCTACATCCTGACACACGGTCTGAGCAAGACAGAAAGAGAAAATGAGATCACAAGCATAAGAAATAACCAGCCACCCCCTTATGACTGCAGACTTATGTAACACCTTGAAGAAGTGAGAATAAGCTGCTGTTTGAAGCCAGTTTGTGTCAGCGCTATAATTCATTTAATTATTCGAAACCAATTTTTTTGACAGTATAAGCCTTTTTCTTGGCTTAAAATAATTACAGAGGATGATTATATACAGTTTTTCTACTGCCTTATACACATTCCTTTTTGGTTCTCACAACACACAAGCTACGTTCAGACTGCAGGTAAATATGGGCCAAATCCGATTTTTTTGCTCATATGTGTTTTTGTCATGAGAGTGTGAACAGCACAAACCACAGTGAATCTTATCTTTCAATTCTGATTTGTGCCACTTCCATATGTGGTACTACATCTGATACAGGTCAGATGTATTGCAATGCTTCTAAAAGTCTAAACAGTCACTCATAACGGAATTCATGCGACTTTTACATCACTAGATCAACATTCGTCACAATTCTGCACTCATGGGAGTCACTTCAAAGATTTTACATGTCCAAAGTTATCGAGACAGTTGCGAAAGGTAGTCAGTGGAAAGACAGTGATGTTTCAGAACCAATAAGTATTACAGTGACGGCTCTATATAAAAGCAAAACTCTTTTTTCGTATATTAAAAAAATAAAAATAAAATAATAATAATAATCGGATCTGAGCAGTAAGGCTTGCAGTGAGAACGTAACCAAAATGACTTCATAAAATGATGTTAACCGTTGATCATGTTACTTCTTAACGTGTTTTTGATCTCATTTATCTAATGACAGTATATTATATCATACATGAAGTGGCTGTACTTTTATAAGTGTAAGGGGACTTTTAAATGTTTTTATATGTACTTTATGACGGAAAATAGAAAATCAAATATTGATAAAGGAGTTGTAGTTAGTGCTATATTTTTGGATTTTAAGAAAGCTTTTGAAACTGTAAATCATGATATTTTGCTTTCTAATATTGGAGTTCCACAAGGATCTATTTTAGGTCTATTGTTGTTTAAAGGAACACTCCACCGTTTTTTGAAATAGGGCTTATTCACCTTCTTTCCTACATTTAGATAGGTGGGCAAATGCATTTTTGTCTCAGTGCATGCATTGTTTTAGTTTGACAGGGTCGGTGCTAGCTTAGCTTAGCATAATGAATGGAATCCTTTGTTGCCAGCTAGCATGTCCTGAGTAAAAGTGATATAAATTTTTTTTAAAAACCACCTAATTACTTCTTGTGGCCTGCGTATTCACAACAAGTACAAATAGCGATGCAGATTAACACTAGACGATTTCCTATGCAGATATTGACTTGGGACTATATTAGGGGGAAGCACAGGTGAAGCACTGCTACTTGGGCGCAGAGATATCACGCCCAAGTAGCAGTGCTTCGCCTGTGCTTCCCCCTAATATAGTCCTTAATATATAAGTCAATATCTGCCTAGGAAATCGCCTAGTGTTAATCTGCATCACTATGTGTACTTGTTGTGAATACGCAGGCCACAAGAAGTAATTAGGTGGGTTTTTTAAATTTTTTATATCACTTTTACTCAGGACATGCTAGCTGGCAACAAAGGATTCCATTCATTGTGCTAAGCTAAGCTAGCGCAGACCCTGTCAAACTAAAACAATGCATGCACTGAGACAAAAATGCATTTGCCCACCTATCTAAATGTAGGAAAGAAAGTGAATAAGCCCTATTTCAAAAAACGGTGGAGTGTTCCTTTAATATGTCTACCACCATATGTTATTTGTCAAATTAATGCTGATCATGTTGTTATGCATGTACATGAAAAAAGTTGGGCTACAAAAATAATCCCAATGTCACAATTACTTGCTAAATCATGTTTACATCTTAATGTTGAGAAAACAGTTTGTATGTTCTTTACCAAAAGGGCATATCCTGATGTTAAAGCTGAAGAGTTTGTCCAGGGACAGAATTTTTATCAGATAATATCTGATCAGATAACAGTATTCATTTCAGGGCTTGATACCCAAAGAGGTCTTAAAATGAAATCCTGACCTTTTTCTTCAGTACGTCTTTGATGGCGTTACTTATTTCAGCCAGTCTCCCTGGAGCCTGCAGTGCCTCCCCCTGGCAGGATTTAATCACAGCATTCATGGACTCCAGTACAGCCATCACCACCTGTCTCTCTCTATCTTGTCTCACCGCCTCCAGAAAACAAGGCAACACCACCTGCAACAGCTTATGCAGAGCTGGAGAGATATAAAGAGAGATATGTAAGAGTTGATCAAAGGATTCAGGGTAATTGAAAACTACATTGACTGCAGCTCATTTAATGAAGAAGTGGGTGGAAAGGAAACGATAAGAAGTGAATGAATGGTCAGAGTTAAAAGTTAATCCTCTTGACAAGTGGCGCTCCTAATTCTTTCTGAGACATCATTAATGAGACAGACACAGAACAGATGAAAGGAAGCAGAGAGAGCATGATGTGAATATAAAGGAGAGTGCAAATGAAAAATCAGAGACATGTAGATGCGAGTACCAGAGGTGGGAGGTTTGAGCTAAATCTTCTAATGGTAACAGTATACATAAAAAAAAATTTTTTCTGGAAATTCAACTCGAAAATGTTTCATTCATACAAATAAGCATTACTATATAGTTACGGAAATAATCTAGTAAATCCATCTTATTTTATCAAGTTATTTAACTCGATTGACAGAAACCAACGGATATTACTTCATTCTAATGATAGTCAAACAATGTATTACATACTTCAAGATAGATGAATTGGTATTTACTAGAGAAATGGCAATAACTGTATTCTTTATTTAGTAACAGTAAAATGTAATTATACTAGACAACCTAAATTTACCAAAATATAGTAAAAAATAAAATAAAAAAAGAAATGTATATTTATATATATATATACACACATTTTAATATTACACATAAAACATTACCATACAGAAGTTTGTGGTCTGTAAGTTTTCTTTTTAAACCATTTTTACCAACTGACACACTGCTACCATCCCTCACTAAATGTGGCCATACTGCCCAGACCTATTGTGTAGAGTTGGTTTTAACGTACCCTGGTGGTTAGCCTCTGTTGGGTTTTCCTTCCACACTTTGTGCTGAGCTCGGCAGAACTGGCCCATGGCACCAAAGGCAGCTCTCCTCACATCCTCATGTGGGAACTAATGGATGCACAAGCACAAAAGAGCACAAACATCAGTAACTCAGCATTATGTGCAAGCACTCATGAAACCACAAGCACGGCACCAGTCACTCACATCACTGAGCTCAAAGACCTGCTGGAAGCTGGACTCCAGGAAGGGCTGGAACGCCACTCTGAGAGACAGAAAAATAACCTGGATTCTAAGAACTGTGTTTTGTACCAAAACGAAACATTTAGTATACTAACCAAAGCCACAAATTTGAGGGAGATTAGTATCAAGAACTACTTTCGTGATACAATAAAGCCCAGCCCAACATTATATCCTGCTCATAAATACGCTACTGTGGAAGTGTAGTTTGTTGTGAATGCCAGATCCAAGAGAAATTGAGCATTACATACCCTTCAAACGTTCAGTGGCAGTTTTAATGAATTTGAAACAATTCTCTTCTGCTCACTAATGCTGCATTTATTTGATTGTTTGATTGATGCAATTTAAAATAACTTTCTATTTTAATATATTTTAAAATGTAATTTGTTCCTGTGGAGTAATGATGCTGAAAATTCAGGTTTGCCATCAGTCTTCAGTGTCACATGATCCTTCAGAAATCATTCAAATATGCTGATTTGCAGCTCAAGAAACATTTTGATCAATCGAATCAAAGTTGAAAGCAGTTGTGCTGCTTAATATGCGTAATTGGAGAACAGCATTTATTTGAAATAGAAACCTTTTTTTTATCAATTTAATGCATCCTTGCTAAATAAAAGTATTAATTTGTTCCAAAGATAAAATCTTAATGGCCCCAGACTTTTGAATGGTAGTGTATATGCACCTAATATAAGCCTCTTGTTTGTAAATGCAAATGCATGACAGTTTGTGTGCATTATGTAAAACATGCCTCATTACCCTGTGTTGAAGGCGATTTCACCCAAAGCATCACAAGCATCTTCTTTCTCATCTATGTAAGCATTTTCCACGCTGAATCTGTGAGAACGGAGGGAATCCTGATTAATGCTCTTACATAAGAGAACACTAAAGAGACAGAATGAGAGAGACATAGACATACCCTGCAACATCACTGTCATCAATCTCAGTTTCTTCCTCTTCATCTAAAATGACATCACCCTCTTCACCTTCATCATCATCTTCGTCATCCAGGAGCACAAACTGTTTGTCTTCCTCCAAATGAGTCTGTGAAGTGGATAGGAATATTCAACCTTGGGCGTCATAATACTGACGCTTTTGACATTTCGTCTACATCGAACGCACATGGCACCCTTTAGCGTCAATATGAGACGCACAGAGCTTTGTTCGGTTATGGGTAGGTTTAGGTCTAGTGTAGGGATAGGGTTAGACCGCTAGGAGGCGCCTTCTGGCCCATTTCTATCTGAGTCTCATATTGACGCTAAAGGGTGCCATGTGCGTTCGATGTAGACGAAATGTCAAAAGCGTCAATATATGACGCCCTAGGATGAGAACGGGCTGGAATATTATAATAATTATAATGTACAGAAGATGATCTGTGAGTAAAGTCCAACACTGACCATCACACCCTCTGTGGATCTGAGTGACAGCAGCATCACCGTGGTGATGGAAGTTAGATGAGGAGTTAGACAGTCAGGACTCATTTCAGATAAAGCAGAGAATAAGCTATACCTGGAGAGAGAGGCAGAGAGAGAGAGAGAGAGAGAGAGAGAGAGAGATTCTGAATGCAATCTGCTTAAAATTCAGCCTCAATCTTCCAAAAACTGACAACAATGTTATCAATTTAAAACGTATATAAAACCTAAATAAAAACAAATAGAACAAAAAATAAATAAACCGAACATAAATAACAAATCTGACAACAATTGTCTCAGTTTAAATAAACCATGCTTTAAAAAATAAAAAATAAAACAAATAAATATATAAAACAAACAAATAAAACAGATAAATAAATATTTATTTTCAAGTTGGTCCAAACAAACAAATAAAGTTGGAGTAACCAAACTGGTGACACCCCTTCCCAAAAAAAAAGGCTTTTTTAAAATGAAATGTGGAATTTCCATTCATAGAGCTGACAAATTGAATGTTAGGATTTTTCCATTACTTTCCCTATGAATCTTCCCTTTATAGTGTCTATAAATGCACATAATTTTCAGAGCAGACATAAAGGATTCCAGAGGTCATACGTGCAACGGCGCAGGTCTGGATCATCCACTGCGTCTGTGAGGTTCAGACCTAACTGCACACACTCCGCTGCCAATGGACTAAACGCATCCTTACCAACAGTGCGGGCCAACACGGAAAGTGTGTCTATGAAAGATATACAGAGAAAAAGGAGTTATGAAAGACTAGGTTAGGCTGCGTGCCTCCTTTTGCATGATGATAGTTTTTACCTAGTGCCTGTGTCTGCAGAGCCCTCATCTCCTCTCTTGTGTCCGTCAGGAATCCCTTCAGACTCTCAATAATTGGAGGAAAGTAAGGCAATAGCATCTCCTTGGCTGCGTTAGCTGAGAAAGCAAGAGATCTCATAAGTCTGGGCATTACTATAACAGCATAAAATTATGTGTTAATGGAAGGATGAAGTTACCGATTGCTCCGATTGCACTGACAGCTAGCTCTTTCAGTTTAAAGTTGTCTGCATTGTTAAGGGCTGACAACATGGTTTCCATTAGAGTGGGCAGATAAGGCTCAATTTCTTGACCTGATCATGAGAAGAATGAAAAGGAATAAGAGAGAAGGTTAGGCAAGGGTGAAGGGCAAGAAAGAAATAAACAAGATAATTTAATACAATATTAAATCAAACAAATAAATAAAGTATATTATTTTGATAAAGCATTTATAATTATACAAATCTACAAAAAATCTTGAAAGGTACATATTTAATTGTGTCTGCATTCTAACCTAAGTTCTCTAAGAAGTTTTCTAAGGCATAGAAGGCCTTCGTCATGTGTCCGATTTTGGTCTGATTCACCGCCGACAAGTATCCATGCAACAACGGCATCAGTTCAGCATGGAATTTACTGACATCTGGCTGTGAAAGACAAATTAACTCTTTAAACTCAAACCAAGCAAATTATTAAACATAAAAGGCATAACGTATTGATAATTTTTTTTTTTTTTAAGTCTTGACGTTTCAGTCTGACCTGCAAGTGTTCAGAAAACTGGCCAAGGGCAAAGAGCGCTGCACTGCGGACCACCTGGTTATTGTCCGATAGACTGCTACACACTGTTTGAAGCATGGATGACAACATCCTAACACATACACAAAGGAAAAAAAATGCATTTAGCTGACTGCTTTTTTGTGCATTTGGAAATTCTGTGCAATGAATTTGGCTAGAAATCTGTGTATAATTGTAAAGTACAGCTTACTTGGTGCGGATGTGATCTGCACAGCCCTCGGCCAGCACTGCCATACACATGAGACCCCCCTTACGCTCATACGGGTTCTCACTTGACAAGCAAGCCTGAGTGAAAGGCATCTGCAGGACACAAAATCACAAATACATTTTAATAAAATCACTGGATTGAGTCTACTTTTTTCTATTATGGCCAATCTTTACAATAAGTGTTTTTGTTTACTAACCAGCTGGTTGAAGAGTTTTTCTGGTGGCATGTGAAGAGCCATTGTGTCAATAACCTTCAGGGGAACACATATGCAAGATAGTTATTTGAACATGCAAGAGAGTGACAGTATAGGGCAGTGTTTCTCAACCGGTGGGTCGTAAGACTGTTTTAAGTGGGTCATGGTGTGTGTAGTAAAATAAACAACAACAATAACAACAACAAAAGTAATTATTTTACTGATGTAAGACTTTTATTTTGAAAGACGAGTTTGAAAGCTGTTCACTTTTCTGTCAGACGCAGTGCCTGAGAAAATGGAGTTGCCCTGACTCAGTATCTGGGGCCCGTTTCAATAAGGAGGTTCAACCAACTCTGAGTTAAAACTTGAACTCTGAGTTGACTTACCCTGAGATGGTAAACTTTCGGTTTCAGAACAGCTGAATTAAGTAAGTTCAATTAACTCTGTGCAGGTCGACTCTGAGTTAAGCGCGCGCACCACGACTATGAAAAGCCATGATCAATGGAGCTCTGAAAGTACGATTCACCATGTCAACAGCACGCGACAAAAAGACATCTGCATACTTCCGAGTCAATATTTAAGTTTAATTCTTACTAACTGTAATTTATTAACAAAAACTAGTTTGTGACTGCTATTTAACAGCCTTACCTTATACTGTTTATTCATCAGTGTACTGATGGTTGAACACTTTAAAGATGGACGGTACTTGTGTGTGTCAACCATTTTTGAGAAATAAATACTTGATTCATGCCTGGTTTCACAGACAAGGCTTAAGCCTAGTCAGAGTAAAATGCATGTTTGAGCTGTCTTAACTGAAAGCAGCTTAAACTGGCATGTCTTAAAATATATCAGCGCCATTGTTTTGTCTCAAGATACACACCAGTGATGTCTTTTTTCTAAGACACATTTCTAAAAGCCATTTAAATGTCCTAATTGAACTAAGGCCTAATCCTGGCTTAATCTAAACACTTTCTGTGAAACCAGGTCTCAAATTCCTACAAAATTGGGTTGTGGCTTAATGACAATGGGAAAATATTGAGTAAGAGAGATAAAGCATGTGAAGAGACCCACCTGAACAGCAAAGTGTTTGGGATTCTCACTGTCGCCCTCAGTATCAGTTTCCTCATCCTCTGGGTCCTCTTCTCCAGGAGGCGGCGCTGCACTCAAGATTGGAAACACTACTTGCAGGATTGGCTGCAAGAGTTTATGCTTTAATACAGCCTAGAGAACATATAAAAAAATCAGAAGTGCTTATTAGAAGTAATAATTTAAATCACACATCCATTCATGATTGAGTCTACTTTGAAAGCTGTGTGGACACGACTGTGTTTGAGACAGAGTGGATTGCGGAAAATTAAGTATACCCCGGGCCCTTAGTAGGAAAAGCAAAGGCAAGAAGTGAGAGTTACCTTGTTTTTAAGTCTGATGAGACCAGCGATACATGACAGGGCTTTTACACGCAAAGAATCACTAAGGGAGACGTCTGCACTGATCTAGAAGAGAGAACATAAACTTTCTTACCCAATGGCTCCAAATCAACATAATCCCTTTGAAGAAGTGTGGACAAACCTCAAGGCAAAACTGGACAATTTCAGCAATGTGTGGGACAATGATGGAAACCTCGCTTTCCATCAGCTCATCTAAAACTTCCATTGCTTCGCTGGCCTGGTCCTTAAAAGAACAAAAAACAAACTTATGAGATAAAAATTTAAGTTTGAAGGAAGGTCAAAGCCATTGGGCCACTTAAAGGTTCATAAAGGCAAACTGATCAATCAAGCGACGCAACTCACACCGTGATTAGCACATCATTGAGTAACATAATGGAAACAGTGATTGGAGCATTACCATACGAACACAGCAAGAGTGTTATCAAAGTGTCCTCACCTGGTCTGCCTGAATGAGGTGTTTAAGAGCAATGAGCAGTTTAGGGATCAGAGATCGCAACAGGTTCTGAAAGAGAGAAAAACAACATTTTGAACATGCTGAATGTAGCATTAAACACTCATTCTTATATCCAAGGGCAAATTACAGCAGTCAGAGGAAGCAGAACAGACCATCTCCTCTGTGCCGGTGTAGGTTGTGATGGAGGTAAGGGTGAGAATGCAGTAGTAGAGAGCTGTAGGATTGTTCAGGTCTTGGAGAATAGTCCCAAACAGCTGGAGAAGTTCCTTGTAGTGGGGTTTAAAGGGCTCTGGGTTTGATCCCACCACCTTACTGAGCAATAAAAGACCCACCTGAACAGAACAATTAATTTATTCAAAGTGTTGTTTTTTTTTGTGGTGTTTTGTATGACAAGAATGGTACAACAGTGAAAAATAAAGGGAATTTCTTTTATTAATCCCCTCCAATTCCAACTAACTCAAATGGACAGAGAATCAAGCAAATAAAAGCTAAATAAATAATTTAAAAAGACAGCATATTGCTTAAAAGGATAGTTCACCCAAAAATTAAATTCATCATTTACTCAACCTCATGTTGTTCCAAACTTTCTTCTGTTGAACACAAAAGAAGATTTTTGAAAGAATGTTGGAAACCAGTCAGTTGACAGAATTTTTTCTTCTTCTATGGAAATCAAAGGGATACCGTGAACCTTTTGATGACCAACAATTTTTCAAATATCTTTTTTTTAATGTTCAACAAAAGAAAAAAAACCTCATGTTTAGAACAGAGTGTGAGTAAATGATGACATAATTTTTTGGTGAACTATCCCTTTCACACAAATTAAATTCATCTCCATCATGTGCTGATGACAAAATGACTAATACAGTAATAACAAGTTTATTTTAATAAAAAGTCATATTCATTAATAAATATATAAATGTAATAGCCTATATTACGATTATATATATATATATATATATATATATATATATAAAAAAAGATATATATATATATATATATAAAATGTATTTCTTTTTCGATCTTTATAAAAACATTGTGATTTACTATTGAAATAATTATTAAAAATGTATAAATATTATCAGAGTCTTTGCAGTCGAGAATTTACTAAAAAGTACCAAGTTTTCGAACATTGTACTTCAAATAATACCATGAAAAACCATAGTATATGAATTTGATAAAGATCTAATATCATAAATGTACCATGGTAGTGACAGTACTTCTTTTAACAAGTTAAATGGGGCTACCTGTCTATCCTGTGGGTTATTGCTTTTAGTAGACTGGTTTAATAGGGTGAGGAGAGCGGGCCAGCGGTCTGGGGTCTCGTGTTTCACCAGGACGGCGCTCAGCTGAGAGAGAGAGTGACGAACTGTGTGTCTGAGGAATGGAAATAATAAAAGAAAATTAACACCTGCATGAAAAATTAAGCAAAATGTATACACCCTGGTTTATTAGTAATATCTGTTCCTTAAAGCTGACTATGGTAATACCATAATATACTACATAGTACAGTGTTAACGTAGTTAATTATCATACACTAACATAGTTTACATTATTACATCATGTATCATGGCACCACCAGACTCACTCTGTTTCTTGCTGTAAAGCCTGCAGCACCACTGCCTTCAGACTGAGGGAGCAGGATGAAATCATATGAATCACAAATCAGAAAACGTCCATCAAAATAGATGAAATTATATAAGTGAAAAATATATCCAAAACCTTTCTCGGTGGTCTGGACTGATTTTCTTCCAATGTTTTCGAACTCTCATCCTGAGCATCACTGCAGCGGACTGACGGACCTGAAGCAAGAATGATAACATTAAAGCAAGTCTTCGAGTAGGACTACGAAAACTTGACAAAGAATTAAATGAATAACCTTAACTTACCTGTGGGTTCTGAGATCCAGTCATGACAGCACACAAAGCAGGAATGATAGCTGGATCTTTAAATGCCTGTTTCAACTCAGCTGTGGCCTGATAAAATAAAATAAAATTACTCTCCTTGAACATCATCATGGGCTTAGAAAGTCCATGTAGAACAGTTAGTAAACCCCACAGAACATTAAAAGACATGTATTAATTAAACTATTCTTTACAGTTACACGCTGAAACGACCATTAATTCATATAATCAATATTAAATTAATAAAATATACCATAAAGTCTATTTTGGCACAGTATGACAGTTTCATATAACTTAAGTATCTAACGTTACCTGCTGAATCACAGCGTTGTCCGGTTCTGTCAGCCGCACCAGGACGCGCTCGAGCTCTTCTGACATCATTTCTACGTTCAACGTTCAAGTTATTTATTCAAAATTACCAAATAATCTACACCGACCACCAGACCAAATCAGATGATATGCAGTTGACAATATTCACACAATATTTGGTTCAGATGACACTCGTAAGAATATTAGATAACTATGTTAGTATCACATAAATAAACTGTCTTGTGGAAATATTATTTAACTGCACGAGCGCTTATGTGCGGAGTTCCCAAAGTTACCACGCTGGACAGAAGGAGAAAACGCCGCATGAGTTGGACGTTAAAGGGGCCACAGCCCTGAAAACAACCATGTGATTCAGACAGACATTTGACGGCAATATAACAACAGCGCCTGCTGTGGTAATGGAGGTCGAAATTCACTGTGCAAAGAAATCACGTTCTGAAAGAAAGATAAAAACTGTGGTTGAACCATGTGAAACTGTTGTTTGTGTGCCATTCAAGCAACAAAGTCTCTAAAGTTCTTCATATTTTGCTTCTGTTTGTTTTGAAGTGGATCATGTTTAGGCAGGCGGAAGCTTGCTAGAGATGGTGAAGCGCTAATGGGTTATTTGCATTTGAATCTCCGTCAGAAAGAGCTGCAATGGACAGATGGCAAACAACGATTATCATCACTGAGAAAACTGCACTACAGAAAAACAAGTAGAAAAATCTGAAAACAATAAATAGTACAAATAAGTGAGGAGGACTGCATTAAATTAATACATGTATACACAAACAAAGCCACAAAATAAATTAAATAAATAAATACACGAATGGTGAAAAAACAAATAGGCCTATCTAAAACAGCAATAATAATACTAATCTGACAACAATGGTATCATAATTTAAACTCAAATTATCTTGATATATATATATATATAGACAGACAGATAGACAGACAGACAGACAGACAGACAGATAGATAGATAGATAGATAGATAGATAGATAGATAGATAATCTTATAACAATGGTATCTATTTAAATGGTATCTATTTATAAAAAAAACACTTAAAAATAAATAATCTGACAGCAATGTTATCAATATAAATTCAAATCATGCTTTAAAAAATAAAACAAAATGTATATAAAAACCTGAATAAAATCAAAAACAAATAAATACAACACAAATAACTACAACAAATAAATAAATAAATCATCTGACAACAATATATCATAATTTAAACTCCAATAATTTTCTAAAACAAACAAACAAACAAAAACCTAAATAAAAACCTAAATAGAACATAAATAAATAAACAGAACATAAATAAAATCTGACAACAATGGTCTCATAATTTAAACTCAAATTATCTTGATATATATATATAGACAGACAGACAGACAGACAGACAGACAGAGAAAGACAGATAGATAGATAGATAGATAGATAGATAGATAGATAGATAGATAATCTTACAACAATGGTATCTATTTAAATGGTATCTATTTATAAAAAAAAACACTTAAAAATAAATAATCTGACAGCAATGTTATCAATATAAATTCAAATCATGCTTTAAAAAATAAAACAAAATGTATATAAAAACCTGAATAAAATCAAAAACAAATAAATACAACACAAATAACTACAACAAATAAATAAATAAATCATCTGACAACAATATATCATAATTTAAACTCCAATAATTTTCTAAAACAAACAAACAAAAACCTAAATAAAAACCTAAATAGAACATAAATAAATAAACAGAACATAAATAAAATCTGACAACAATGGTCTCATAATTTAAACAAATCATGCTTAAAAAAACAAAACGGAAAAAAGCAAATCAATAAAATACTAAATAAATAAATGCCATTGAAGTTTAACTCAAACACCACAATGATAATACATATCTGGAATATGTAAACATTGACCGTACTTGTTTAAAATTTCTAAATTATTTTGTCTGATTTGCTGAATTTGTAAACAAGTGCAAAAGGCAATGCATGCATTGCTGCAACTGTTACACCTCCCCACCCTTTCACACCTCTTTTAACATAAACAGATCTGTGGTCTCTCTAATCACCCCATGATTAGCTCATATTTTCACCTCATACAGAAATATTTCCATTCTAATGCAGTAGCCTAGAAATGGGTGGACTACAAACACACCTATTCAGGTGGTAATTTTAATGCAAACCTGCTTAAGGCATTCAAAAAGTCCAGACAGTACATTCCATAGTCCACACACATTTTCGAAGTTAAATAGCTCTAGATTGGTGCACTTTTAGGGTAACTTGTTCACATGAGGCTTTGTAATGTTTTATAGGATTAATCATGCTAATCTAAAGAAATTATTGGTAGGATTTACTCTGAAAGTAACTGTGGTAAACATGTTAAAACAGACAATAGATTAGAGGGATGAGAAGGAACTGCACTAATTAAATGTGAAAATGTAGCCCATTTTAGGTTTACAATACTGATAATCTTTCTATAATCATGTAGGCCTACATTACAAAATCATGGGTGTTGCTTACATCACAAGTAGCATAATAATTGTATTTATAGGCTTATTAAATATTTCTCACTTTTTTAATGTGTGTTAAAAATAGTAATAATATTTTTTTAAATGCGTATTTTCTTAATGATGAGTTTTTAAGATTAATAGTTCTCTGTTTTAATAGAGTTTTATGGAGTTAATTTTATATATATATATATATATATATATATATATAGCTAGGAGTTTCAAAATAATTTGAGTCAAAAGTTTTTCATTTCAATTTCGTTTTCAGTGTAATTTCAATAAATAGTCTACTTGTGTAATTTAAAAATGTAAAACGCTAAATGAAAATATGCAAATAAATCATGTAAATGTGAGAGTACCTGTCTCAGCTGATGTGCAATGAGGGTGTGGTTTCCAGCTCTCAGAAGCTGCACCTGATTGGTCCGCGCATCTCTTCGCAAATCCGCCCCGCCCACATCCACTCACCTGGCCTTATAAATCACCTTCTCCTCGCGTTTTTTAATCAGGTCATGTCAAGGGTTCTTTTTGCGTGACTATGAGGAGGAGAGTTATTATCGGCATCTGTTTTCAAGGGTAGTCGAACCCTTTGGGTTTTTGTAGTTAGGTTCTATTAGTAGGTCCATCTCTGCACATTTGGTTTTTTCTCTGCGTTCATCCGACGAGGGAATGGCGGATTGGAAGATACCAGTGAGTTACAACTTCAACCCATCTTATCATGCGTATGCGTACGGGCTCATGTACCCGCAGGTGTCTGAGCACGGCCACCCGAATCTGAACTGGGCCGAGGCCGCGTACGCTCAGTCCGGCGGGGTCACCGCGAGCTATTACTCCGCTCAAACCACACAGCAGTCGCCACCCTGGAGCCCGGAGAACGGCAATGCGAGCAACTACGGCAACTACCCGAGCCACACGCAGAACGGACGGCTCTTCATCTCCTATAATAAGACCGAGCCCGAGCCAAAGGTCAAAGATGCAGAGCAGGCCAGCAGCGATACACCCAGTGACACAGAGTCTCATACCCCAGGTAACCCTCCTCTGATCAAGCCTCATTCAACGAAAAAAAGTTGAAGTTTACAATCTGAAGTTGTTATTGAAGTACATTTTCTGTCTGTTAACTTTTACTTAAATGTATGGCTACTTAAATTATTTCAGTTCAAGGCAACATTTTAATGTTTGTTTTTCATTTAGCTTAATTTCCATGATCAAATTATAATTTTTTTTTAAAGAACACTGTGAATAAACCATGCTTTCAGGAAATGCAAGCAAATTTATAAACTCATTTTAAAGGTTTATCAAATTCTATGTCCAAAATGCCATGGTCCATGAAGTAAAGCTTTTATCTTCCCCCATTTGTATAGATTCCTGGAGCTCAGGGAGCAGTCGTGAGGGGGGTGCTCTGACCGACCTCAATCACCCGTCCTGGAAAGATCGGGACTATGAAACGGATAGTGGCAGTCCTGACAGCGGAGAACCGGTCTCAAACTCCGTCTCTGCTGAAGGAGAGGAGCCGGTGAGTCAGAATTTGGGAGTGGATGCCTTGCCGCCTCTGCCCACGCTGACCACATCTCCAGCCCGGCGTCCAGCCCAGCCTCGCAAGACCCGTGCTGCCTTTTCTGAGGAGCAGATGAATGCTCTTATCCATCGGTTTAATGTCCAGAGATATCTCACGCCCGCAGAGATGAAGACACTGGCTGGAGGGACGGGACTAACGTACAAACAGGTTAGTGATCTAAGGAGACTGAAGACCGTTGATAGAACTAAAGCTTTAATGGATTGTCGTCAGTGTCATGATGAATAACGCTTTCTTTCCAAAGGTGAAAACGTGGTTTCAAAACCGTAGGATGAAACTCAAGAGGCATCAAAGAGATAGTAGTTGGATGACCGAGAGATACGTCGTTAATGCCGTACCAAACACATCAGCTGCGCATTCTCAGGTGAGTGCGGTTTCATGCAAAACCACGTCATTCCAAACATGCATCTTTCTTCCTGAGGAACACAAGATATGAATGTTTTAAACATTTTTGTCCATGCAATTTAAGTCAATGGGTTCCAAAATGGGGTCTTTTTTTTTCTCTCCAAAAAAAAAAAAGATTTTCTTTCCAAAGAAAGTGACATGAAGTTTCTCTGTTGCGGTGTTGTTGGTGGATGAACCGTAGATCATGACATCAGTGTAGATCTAGAGCATATAAAGATCTTGATGGTGTCTTAAAGGCACAATGATACAAATTACCCATAGGCTGTAATAAATAAATAATTTAAGGTTTTTTTTCTGTGGAACACAAAAGCAGATATTTTGAAGAATGTTCAAAGTGATTATCCATGCAATGAAAGTCAATGAGGTCCAAAACAACATGGGATCCCATTGACTTTCATTGTATGGGGATATTTTTCAAAATCATCTTTTTGTTCCACAGAATAAAGTCATACAGGTTTAAAACGACGTCTACACTGTTGCTTGTTCTGTCTTGTTGGTAGCAGAACTGATCAGTGTGGACGTAGAGAAATTTATCATCTACAAAGGAGGCATTTCAGTAGTTTGGATAATGTCTTAAAGGCACGATGATACAAATGACCCATCATTACTTTTAGTTTACTAACAATTTAGCTTTTTTTTTTTTTTTTTTTGGGTTAAGTTTCAGACTGAAACCGCTCGAGCGAACCAAGATCACTACAGTAACCCTCAGGTGAGAGAGCCTCTGTTCAAGAGGAGTCCTCAACAAACGCCCTTCTACCCCAGCTACCCACAGCCACGCTCTCCTCCTCAGGGCACTGCGAGACCCCCGGGAAACTGGCCTCTGCCCCCAGCTGTGACGCACTACGAGTTCCCCAACCCTACTAGCTACATGCAAGCCCGTGCTGGTGGCAATGCAGTGAACAAAGGAAGCAGCCCTACTCAAATGGCATCCATGCCTAGTGCCCAATGGTCAACAAAAGGAATGACTTTGCTGTGAGTGCAGCTGCTTGTTGTATATATCCATTGCTTTCAGCCCTGCACGCAGCCTTGGGTGCTCCCCGTATCTGTAAATAGAATCTTTTTGGCAACAAACTGTTGGATATTTTAGGCGCTGATGTCATGGGTTGCCAATTGGGGCCAAGTGAGACATGTCTCAAAGATTTTTTTGAATCTGTAAAGTTTGCTTTTTTTAAACTCAGCGCGTTTTATACCGAGATCTATTTTTATAACTTCATTGTACCTTTTCAGAGTATTTAATATCTTGATCCCTCTGCTCTTCCCAGGTGCTCGTTCTCTTTTTTTAGATTTAGTCCGGACAAGTCGATTTTCTTAAATGAGTTCCATGAATTTGAATGCAAGGCACTGCTCTACATCTGTGTACAAGAAAAGGTGGTCTGCACTGGTTTTTTTTGTTCTGTGTATCAATTGCCCTGCGTTTTACTGCTTCTGTATGTGATCTGTTACATTTGTGCATTTATGAAATTCTTGCTCGCCTGTATCTGGTCTTTTGTAATTGACACTCAAGCTTTCAAAGTACTCCTGCCCACACAAAAACAGTGTGACTTTGACCCAGTTGAGCAATAAATGTTTTATCTGTTCCTAAATTTGTGGCTTTTTTTTTTTTAGCATGTAGTTCTGTATTCAAGCATTATTTGCCATGTATAGGTCTGCTCAACACTTAAACGTACTGCTTTTAATGTGTCCTTTTATAAGTAACTGTTTCTTCAGGAACTGGTCATAACTGCAGCCTTGTGGCGGTGTCTTGTGAGTGAGGGTGTGTTTACATGACAACGATGTACAAAACTTTTGAGCAGATGACATTTGTTCACACAGATCCTTGAAAATGACAATGCTGTTTTATGCATGCCAGGTCAGTTGGCAATTGTCACTTTGTAAAGCACCTGGGCACACGCATTCCTATAGACTGAACAGGCATGACATCCCCGTTTTTGTAGTTTACACAGACGGTTACAGGTTTCAAAAACTTGCACTTTTGAAACTACTTTTTTTTTTTTTTGATGTTCATGTAAATGAATGGCCAAAACAGTTTTTAGTTAGTGTCCTGTAAATGTCCCCAAAAGGTATGTTTACACAATGTACTAAAAAATTAAGTTTTACATGTACAGACAACGTTGTCAAAATGATCCCCGTTCACAAGGATCCGTGAAAGACTAATAAGGCTGTTATGCTGCCAGGCCAGTAGTTGGCAATGTTACTTTGTAAAGAACTACACTCCTATAGACTTAAGTAATATGCATGTACATGACATCACCTTACCTTTTTTTTTTTTTTTTTACAGGGGGATGACTAATAAAATTATGTTCTTCCACAAAATGCATGCGTTGTTTAACTGCAAAGGGGCTAAAGCTATTTTACAATATTTTTATTTTTTTATCAAATGCAGCATTGGTTATTTTAAGAGACTTTCTTTTTCTAAAAATCTTGCTGACCCCAAACTTTTGAAAATTAGAAAAGATCAAAAGGGCTAACCATATCTGACGGTGAGCTTTAAATCCTTTCGTCTTTTCAATTTATATGACAGACACCACAATCATTGCATTTCTCCCACATTTATTTCTCTGTAATAAAACTGACTTTATTGAAAACACCGTATATTTACATTTCAGCAGATCACAGTTGATGGCGACTTCAGACAATGGTATTGCTTCCATAATCTATTCATTTCTTCAGCTTGCTTGTTAAACCTTCCTTACAAAACTCAAAATACGCATATTGCACCATGTACACAATATGGCACATCTCTTTTCCTCAAAAATGATAATATCCTTCCATATAACCACACATCCACCTTTAATCAAGTAAACTCACCTACAATACATAAGTGCTTTTTCTTCTCAATGGTCTTCTGAAACAAAGTATAAAGGCCTCTTATTCTTGTCCCCTTATGTCTTGAAACTGACATTTAATCATTGTAGTCATATTCACTACATTAACAAAATTCAAAACAGACTTTCAACTTTCAAGTCTTGGATACATGGTAAGCAACATTTTGAAGTATGAAAATCTGACCCATTCAGCAGCACAAACGATCCAGCTGACTATCAAATACTTCTGTATTTGATGTGCAGATAATATAGCAACTATATATCTATGTGAATTTTAAGTATCAGGGTGTTGGTGAGCAAAATGGAATATTAAATTAGTCGCTTTGTCTGTTCCCTATTCCTTTTTAGATTGGCATTGATAGTTTAATATACTTCAGGAACACAAAACCTGCTCATGCAGGGATCCATCAGGAACTGGTCCATGAGTCTCTTTCCCCATTTGAGGGGGGGGGGGGGGAAGGGGGCATTTTGAGAGGAAACACCCATTAGTCCATCTTAAGGCTACGGTAGATGTAACGAATAAAAGCCAGAGAAGCCCAGAAGGAGACTGTTCCCAGCATGAGCGAGAAAACAAACGCAGTGAGCAAAGAATATCCGAAGAATTCCACGCTCTGTACAAGGCCGCTCATGTTGGAGCGATTGTGGTAGTAGAAGAGAGAGTAAAGAAATATAAAGATGCCAGTGGAGCCGGTGCTAAGAACACTTCTCCACCACCAGCGGTAGTCCTCGCCTGAGAGCAGGAAGTAGGTGAGGGCCACAGAGATGCAGGCGCCCACCGAGAGCAGGATAGCAAACACACACAACAGGATGCCGTAGAGTGTGTAGTGTTCACGACCCCAGGCAGTGGCAAAGATGTAGTACAGTTCTACTGAGATGGCACTGCAAAGTCAAGAGGAGAAAAACAGATGTAGAAGGGGATATAGATATAGAGTAAGATATAATATAATATTAATATCATTTTTTTTTAAAACATGTATATTAAATATAAAAGTAATTTAATTATATTATCTTGTGTTAAAATGTTTTCTATATGACTTAAACATTTTTTTTTTATCATTTTTTCATTATTTCTTTGAATATTATATTAGCAAGATTTCATAATTTTTTTCCTTATAATAACATTTTATTATATAAGAAACATTTTCAAATATTATATTCAAAATTATTTCTTATTTATATAACACAATTTTTTTTAAATGTTTTTACTTATTATATAATATAAAATGATTTTTAAACATTATGTTAACATATTTTTAAATAAAAATTATTATATATATTTTTTAACGTTTTTAAGTAATATATATGTATTTTGAATATAATACAATATTTATAAATATTTTTTATATAATACATAATATAAGGAAATGTTTAAAAAACATGTTTTCTTGCATATATATATATATATATATATATATATATATATATATATATATATATATATATGCAAGAAAACGTGTTTTTTAAACATTTCCTTATATTATGTATTATATATAAAATATTTATAAATATTGTATTATATTCAAAATGTAATATATACAGTAGTGGTCAAAAGTGATGGAAAATTGAAATTTGTATTCAAACAATCCCATTCAAATATTATTTTAAAAAATTTAAGCATATTGTGTGGTTGTTCTTGGAGTTTATCTGTGATAATAATGAAATGAAACATGCCAAATTGGGTGGACATAATTTTTGGCAAGGCTGTAATACAATTTTAAATTTAAATGTTTTCTTAAAGTTTTCTTTTTTTCTTCCACTGTCTGGAAATCATCTGCTAAGACTCACTGCTCTTACCTGAAAGGCAGGAAGCCGCCGATGGCCATGTGCACAGCCGTGTGTTTGTACCAGGGCTGCTGGGGGATCTGGCGAGGTATGTTACGAGTGCGACACGGGGCCTGGAAGTTGCCAGCTCTGTTCTTTCCAACGATCCCACCGATGACGGTGAGGGGGAAGCCCACCAGCACCCAGGCGCCAAGCAGTAGAAGCACGGTGGTGGCCGGCAGGGCCTGGGTCGATCCGCTCCACCAGTGAACGGAGTTCACCACACTCCAGGTGAAGAAGAGGGGGGCTGAACGAATCGTGATAGAGAAGAACAAAGAGAGCAACGGTGAGTGGGCGAAGTGTCAGTTACATTTGCTGATAAAGACACTGTAATTGTGACAGACTATATTTGGAATGGAATACTAGCATACTGCACTCAATATATATGTTGAGTCAGGTAATATGCATGTTGAGATTAACATCTAAAATAAAACTGGACATGGAAAATCATGTTGAGCACATTGCATTGTGGGAAACAATCCTCCACACAGTGTGCTCCTGTTGTATAAACCGTCTATGCGTATAAATACAGAAGATTGTTGTGTCTCACCAGAGAAGAGCGCGGAGGTGAGGATAATGTTCCAGACCCAGCGCTGGCCCTGGATCTGTGTGTAGAAGCTGCAGGAACAGTAACCTGACACACAGCTGGTCAGAGCGTACAGTACAATCGCTGCCGAGTTTATGGCACCATGACGATGGACATTAAACATCCCCAGCAGTGCCATGACAATGATTCCTAAAGAAACCGGGAAACAGGGTTATGTTCTTCCTATCAGCAACTCTCTTCTCATATTCATCCCAATTTTATCCCAAGTACCTAATTGACACGACTGTTTTACACAGAATATTGCCAAATCATCAATGCAAATTAGTGACAGACAAATTGAGGTGCCAGAAATGGTTATAACATAACATAAATAGGGCTGTCAAAGTTAATGCATTAACAGGATTAATAAAATGCTGAACCATGTTATTTTTTGTTTTACACCATAAATACATTTATACCATTATTCAGTTATTAGAACTGAACAGATTGAGGCTTAACATTATTAGATATTAATATTAATATTTTTAGAATGGAGATGCCATCCTCAAACAAGGCTGTAACCGTGTCTTGGACGAAAGTTTTTTTTTATTTTGCAGAAATTTAAAAACTATAGTTAAATAAATAAATATAATAATAGGAAAATAAATAAAGGAATAAATGACTTGATTAAATTATAAAAAAAATTGGTCATTTTATTTAAAGAAAATAATTAAAGGATTAATAGGGATTTAAGGGAATAAAGTAAAAGTTAAAAAATAATAATAATTATGATCAATTTAAACTATTTGCAAAAAATATTTTATTTTAAAATATGCACACATTTACTCTTATTTTTTATGTCTAATATGTCGAAAACGTTGCCGAATAAAGCGGAGTAGTTTGCAGCTGGATATACTGTCAGTCGTTTAACATTTCTATCGTGAAACAGTTGTCAAATATTTAATGTTTGGCTACTTAACAGGGGTTGGACAATGAAACTAATACCTGGTTTTAGGCCACAATCATTTATTAGAATTGTGTAGGACCTCCTTTTTGCGGCCAATACAGCATCAGATCGTCTTGTGAATGACAGATACAATGACAGTGGCCAGAGGGATTTTGAGCCAATCCTCTTCCAGAACAGTGACCAGGTCACAACGTGATGCTGGTGGAGGAAAACATCTCCTGACTCGCTCTACAACTCGTTCAACATCTTTCCGGTTTCAGTTTTCAATCTGATCAAGTATTTATATGTCCTATCGGACAGATTAGAAAACGTCTAAAGCACCCGTTACGATCCAAATGAAATTTCAAGTCAGATTTGGTTCATTCATTCCGATTGCAATGTTGTCATGTGACTTTTATTCAGACTGTGCTACTAGTCCGATTACAAATGTATTATTAGGGTCCATGTAAACGCAGCTATTTACAAGTGCTGTTAGACCACTGAAGCAGAGCAGCCAATAAATGTTATCGAATTGTTGTCATCCTAACAACAAACAGAGCAGTGCGTTATGGAGAAGAGCAGCATTATAAATCTTAAATATTGGGGGGACAATTTGGGTATTTATAATTATTGGAAACTTATCTCCCTCAGTGTCTATGGTGGTTACGGCCCTGTCCTCAAATAATCTACGTGCATGCTCACACAAGCTCATTTGAAAACAGGCATTCATTTTTTTATCATTTGATATATTTCTATACTGCAGCATGTCATACCTGTGGCCAGAGTCAGAAACTGCGCCCCGACCCCTAATACAGCACACATGAGGCTCTTATACGGTGGGAAGCGAAAGACATCTGTGTGGATGATTTTCCACCCGTTATCCCCCTGATCCAGATCGTCACAACCACCATCTTCCTCCACATTATACCTGTAGACACAGTTCCATCAGTCCATTGTTCATTAATGATCCCTCCCCTTCCTCTATATAGATAATTTACTTATAAATACTGGCTATTTCATTGCTTTCACCTGACTTACGATGATAATATACATTATACAAAATCATCAGAAAATAAAAGGCAAGAGTTACACAATCATTTAAACGTTTGGGCTCAGTAAAAAGAAATGAATACAACATTTTGCTAATAAAATAATAATATTAATAATCAGACAAATAAAAATGAGCAGTTTTGTGGGCAAAATTGGACAAAAGAAGATTGGAAAAACGTTGCCTGGTCTGATGAGTCTCGATTTCTGATGCGACATTCAGATGGTAGGGTCAGAATTTGTTGTAAACAACATGAAAGCATGGATCCATCCTGCCTTGTATCAATAGTTCAGGCTGGTGCTGGTGGTGTAATGGCATGAGGGACATTTTCTTGGCACAAATGGGCCCATTAGTTCCAATTGAGCATCATTTAAATCACAACCACATCCTACATGAGTATTGATGCTCCAACCCGGTACTAGCAAGGTGTACCTAATAAGAGTATATATATATAGCCTAACTATAGGCTGCTTTTGGTTGCTGAGTTACATTGCAATTTGTCATAATAGAAAAAGAGCTCACAGGTGTGTTTTACAGCATTATTTTACAACACTTTCAAATGCAGCTTATACAATCAGAATTTAAAGTCCATAAGTAAGGGCTGAAAACTTTTAGCAAGAAAAACTGTTCGTTATTAATTAATTATGTAATCAACCAAATTTGCATATGTGAATGTGACTTCAGATCCCTCCTCACCTGGCAAAGTCATTCTTCAGCACTCTCATGAGGATGATGATGACGAAGCCCAGCAGTAGCACCACCAGCACTAGTGAGTTGATGATCGACAGCCAGTGGATTTCCAGAGTCTTGGGAAAAAAGGAATAGTCTCTGAGGCGATCCGCTCTGCGTGAATGGGGCAACGTACTCTCAAACCAGCGAACGCTGTAGGTGTGTGTGATGGACAGACCACCACTGCCGACACCAGCACTATGGCCTGCCCCTCCTTCCTCTAACGGCTCCGGCTTCACGTCCTTCACAGACACGTTGGCGAAGATCACAGAGTCGCCGTTGTACTCTATATTGAAGTCCAAGTGCGTCCACAACCCCACCTGATGTGCAAAAAAAGGGAATGAAGAGAGACATGATGCTTTATTCACTGAATTAGCATATCAAAACAGTCAAATAGCCCACAGCAGCCTCAAAAAGATGTGGACACTTAATGTACATATCTAATATTTTATAAATGTCTAACATAAATTAACATTCCAAAGTTTAGGGTTGGTAAGATTTGTTATGTGTTCACTCTCTTATGCTCACCAAGGCTGCATTTAAAGATACAGTAAAACATTAATATTGTGAAATATTATTAGAATTTAAAATGACTTCTATTTTAATATACTGCTAAATGTACTTTATAACTATGATGGCAAAGCTGAAATATCCGCATCATTACTCCAGTCTTCAGAATCACATGATCCTTCAGAAATCATTCTAATATGCTGATGATTTGGTGCTCAATAAATATTTCTATTTATTATCAACATGGAAAATATTTTTTGGAAACTGATACTTTTTGGAAAGATTCTTTGATTAATAAAAAGTTCAAAAATATTTTTGACCAATTTAAAGCATAAATTGCATACCATGTATTTGATAACATGACAAATTGGCAGTTTATTTAGCAATTATACAAGGCCATTTCACGATTTCAATCATCATACAGTACCCAGCCGACACCCCCCAACCTTTTTTCCCCCAAACTTTATTTTATATACTTTCATTTCAAGCTGGAAAATATGGACATCCATATAAATATGGGAAAATCCCATCCCTGGATGTTTTTAAAACTAACAAACGTTTTTGGTAAAACAACATCCCTTGTTTTGATATATTCTCATCTTATGCAAAGAAATGCATACATTTATAATTGCAGAAAAGTGTCCAAACACTTTTTGGGGCCACTGAATGTGTGCGAGTGAGTGAGTGATGGAGACATAGAGAAACACCTTGTGGCTGTGAGGCAGGAATCCACTCTCTTCCATGTATCCCACAAAACCCCAGATGGGAATGTCATCAAGGACAAACTCAAAGTAATAAAGCTCCTCAACAGCTTCCCGCAACTGATCCACCTGTAGTTTCAAAAATGCATAAAATATAAGACATCTGAAGCCATTTCTACACATCTCTGCCGTTTCCTCTTCTTTGATATTAAAATGTGTTAAATCCTGTTCCAGGAAATCTGGCTTCCTGCACAGTTTAGTTCCAACCCTCCACCACACCCATCTCTCAAATGAACCTGAAAACCCTGACTAGCTGGTTCAACCATGTTTGATTAGAGCCTGAGTAGGATAGAGAAGTCCTGCCATACAGGCAGGGCGGGATTAAGAAGTCCGAGGCCCCTGGGCACAATGTCTTGCCAAACAATTATTACAATAATATAATAATGATTTATGACGTATAATCCATATAGCCTATAAATGTACTGTATAAATGAAAATGAATATTTCAAAAGTATATTTTACATTACACTTTAGGAAAATTACAATACTTTTGTCCTAATTTCTTCACTTGCAAGAAATAAACCCTTGAGCTTTTATTTAGGAGAAAACACCAGATCGCCATGCTGATCGCGTGAGCAAAGTGCACACTTTTCCTTAAATCACACAGCACAAACAGAATGGCTATATAGGCTACTTAATTAAAGTCTTGTGCTGTTTTATAAAGGCACAAAGCAATATCACGGTTTCGAGAGTGCTAGAGACCTTTATGTTAGGCTATAAATTTGGCATCTCATAAGTGTTGGGAATAGGGAGAAGAGCGAGTTCGGCAAAAGGCGGAATCGAACTTGGGTCGAACGCGTCAAAAGCTACTTTCAAGCACCTCACGACCTACGCCACTGTAGATATTAGTGGTGGGCGTCTTTTTGCCAAAAAGACAGGAACTTAGTGCAAATATACGCTCCGTTATCAGAAATGTAAAAAACTAAGGATTTTTTTTCTTCCACTTGCTTGGGCCCCATAATGCCCATTGGATAATCCGGCCCTGGGTGCCCCCCTATTGGCTGGTGCCCCAGGGCACTCGCCCAGTCCCGTCTATGGATAATCCGGCCCTGCATACAGGGAAACGGTTCGTTTTGCTTATAATTTCCCAAAATGTTGCATTCCAAGTGCCATTAACAAAATCAGGAACTTAAAATCCAAAAAGTCTTTCATGCTCTAAATAAGGGGCTGTTTACATGACACCGTTTTCAACTAAAAACGTAAAACCTTTTATGCGTTTTGGCCATTCGTTTACACGACTACCGCGTTTTGGGTGTCTGAAAACGCAAAGTTTTAAAAATGGGTTTCAAAGTACAAATTTTTGAAAACGGTCTCCGTGGAAACAACAAAAACATGAATCTCTGAAGACGATGACGTCATACACATGCGTATAACGTATAACGTGTTCAGTCTTTAGTGTTTCATATCCATTTAATGGTCTGTCAGCAGAATACAGCGTTTTTAGCCGTTTTCGCGGATCCTTGTGACCAGGGATCGTTTTGACAATCTGTACGTGGAAAACTCAAAGGAAAAGCTTCTCAGTTAAGCATATTGTTGTCGTGTAAACGTATCCTAAGATTGCATTTAAAAAAAATTCTGAATGACTGCATTGCTACCTCTTTCTCAGAGAGAGTGAGCTTGCATAGCGCCTGTCGCTCTGTGTTTTCCTTGAAGCGGATGTTGTAAAGAGACTCAGCCATACGGTCACCATCCAACACCTCTCCCAGACTCAAGGCTTTATGATGGACCTGCAAACAAATCAATCATCCACAAGGTGATAGAGCTGAACTAACAGTAAATCTTATTGACATGTATTGCACCAGTCATAAAGCAAGCACACTAATATATCCAGATAATACAGATTAGTGTACACTCACCTCTTTAGGTCTGCAGACTGGCAGAGTGTAATAGTGATAGGTTTCCTGTGGGTTGTGATACGGACCGACTTTGTTAACGTACAGGGTCACCGGATCGCCTTGCTTGTAACTGACTGCCCAGCCAAAGTGAGGCAGCAGGCACAGGACCAGCACACAGAGCCTCATGGATCGACCAGCGACACACAGGCCTGAATGTTCCAGTCTTGCTGTCATGACAACACCTGTTGGTGAGCAAATCAAGACTGTAAAAAGGGGTCAGCAACTATGCAGACAACAAAAAAAACATTTAAATAATTATTTTAAATGGCTTATGGTTGACAGGTTTGACATGCTAGACTCCATCTAGAACCTTTTTAAACAGCTGATTCTTTTATAATTATTATACATTTTTATGTACACATTTGACAACATGTAATTTTGTACTAAAAATTCAAATAGATTTGGAAAACACAAGAGAGGTTCAAGGGATAACATTTGAATGTTGGTAATCAAATAGTTGGCAGCACCCATGGAAGTCAATGGCTACCGTCAACTGTCTGGTTACCAACATTCTTTAAAATATCTTCTTTTATGTTCAACTCAAAAGGAGTTGAAAGGAACTCATACAGGTTTGGAACAATATGAGGGTGAGTAAATGATGACAGCATTTTCATTTTTGGGTGAACTATCCCTTTAAAATCATGATTTCATTTTGAGGTGAACTTTCCTTTTAAGTGAAAGTTGTCACATCACCTACAATATTTTTTTTTTCTTATTCATATAAATGTAATGATTAAAATGAATAATTCATATAAATTTGAATACTGATAACAAAAGTTTAAGGATATGCATTAACTATCCGTAATACTTCACATAATGACATAGGCCTAATTATTGAATATGGAAGCAAATATAGGTGTGTTTGTAAATGTAGTGTAAAGTAAAGTAAAGTAATGTAAAGTGTGGTGTAAAGTCACTTTGTTTTAAGGTTTACTTCCTTATTACAGTGTAATTTCACAAATAAGTACTTAGTAAAAATGAATTAACAACATATAGCCTACTTACTATAGAGCTAGTGTTTGGTTTAGTTGCTTGTAAAATTATACGTAATTTACTGTTATTACTATAGTAAATACATATAATATGTGTAACGACACTGTAAAATAAAGTGTTATAGAAATCAGTTCTTGTGGAGTCTCCTAATGGAAGAATAGGACCATTTTTCCAAAGTCCTCCGCTAGATTAATAAAAAAATAGTTTTGGTTAAATAAACAGAAGTAGCTAGCATCCTTCAGACATAAACAAATGAGAAACAAATCGACCAGTCTCTGCACTTTGATTTAAGAGCACTATAAAACCTTTTGCCTACTAAGATGCTTAACATACTTCCGCATCCGAGAAATGCACCAAACCTGTTTCAGATGCTTCCTCGGATTCCTCAGAATCGCTTCTTTCTTTTCAAAATCCAGTCAACAGCACGCGCGTATGTGTAATGTCATATCTGACCATTGCTGGTGCTTGAAGATATCCAGTCTTTGCTTTTACTGTACGCGATGAAACAGCCAAAAGGTCGAGAGCAGCAGCGGCGCACAGCGAATCCACGTCACCTTAAAAAATAAAAACACCCTTTTTGGGATCTTCCGGGGTGGGCGTGGCTACAGCGCAACACCTGCACCTGCTTCAAAAACTCTCAGATTCTTTAAATTAGAACTTTGAGTGTGGGTTCAAGCGTTTTTCGTGCATGTTATTAGGTGATAACCATTACCAGGAACATCGGTGTCATTTCTTCCTTCTCGTTGATGTTTCGCCAGTCCTGACTAATCGCTCGAGATGCACGTTCCGTTGTTCTTCCTTGCGAAGGCTGAACTAGACAAATATGATTCATCGATTCCATCGATTTCACAGGAATTCGATTACTTATGCCTTTATTTGGAATTCGCGCGAAATTGACGACGCGTTTGCTCGTGGTGTCGTTTGTATGTGTATGCCTGTAAAGCGAGAAACTAAAATAAACATTTCATTGGTAAGTTGACCATTTTTTCTGCGTTTTGCAGTCTGTAAAGTGTTGTTACATAAATGCGGTGCGTGCATAAGCCGCTTTGTGAAATTTGCGGGCTTTTAAGCTTTGTTTTGCTTGCAGAGACCAGCTCATCAGTGTGGATATTAATTTAGTATCCATTCTGATTTATGAACTGCTCTGTGTTGGTCTTTATTTTGGAACTAATATTTTCGCCTTTATGGATTTTAATCCCTTTAGATATCTAATCATAACATAGTTCATCACTATGGGAATTCACGGTCTTGCAAAGCTCATTGCAGATCACGCGCCTTCAGCCATCAAGGAGCAAGACATCAAAAACTACTTTGGTAAGGCCTCCTATCATTTAAATGAGATTATGATTATTATTCCAAGTAAAACGTGTGTGTGTAACGTTATATATTTTTATTTTTGTATTATATTCGCATGTAGGAAGGAAGATTGCTATTGATGCATCCATGTGCATCTACCAGTTTTTGATCGCTGTCAGACAGGACGGAAATGTTTTGCAAAATGAAGATGGAGAGACCACTAGGTATGTATTGTTGTCTACTATCATTTGTGCACGACTGAAATGAAGACCGAGAATCTGATTGAGTTCAAAGTGTAGATCAGTGGTATTCAATTCAAGTTCCAAGAGGTCCGGAAATTTGTTTTGGAATGTGCAGCTGGGAAGCAGTAGTACTTTGTAAAAGAAAAAAATCCTAAATGGTCATCAAAGGTGAGTATATTGGGCCCTCAGAGCCAAAGCAATGGTTTCTGAGTGTAAAAAAAAAAAAAAAATTCCCTTTAGCTCAATTGAATATGAATATTAAAGGGTAAGATCTGGGCCCGTATTCATAAAGATTCTAAGAATCCTCTCAGAAAACTCTTAATTTAGCTTAAAAACTTTTACGTAGGAGTCTTAGCTTAAGAGCAATTCGGGATCGATCTGAGAGCAATTCTGAGTAAGGAAAAGCCAAAAACTTTCATCTTAGTAAGGAGGCGGGGTTGACCCCGTTGCTATGTATGACACAATCTTTTGAAGACTGTGATTGGTTGGTTGTCCAAGAAGGGACAAAAAAAAGTGATTTTAAGTATAGGGTCTATTCCAAGCCTTCACTTTGAAATTACATGCGTCATTTTTTCCTATTTGACCGTTCTCTCACACACACACACTCACACACACATTATATATGTGTATATAAATCCTTTTTATTTTTATTTACCATGGTATGGTAATAATGTATCATGCATGCTGTTAATTTCCTATAAGGTATTTGCTTGGCTTAGAATGATAAAAATTGTTCCACTCTTTCCAATTATTTACCACTGATTGCTGGCATGTCTATTTAAGTGGTGGTTTGAATGTTGGTTTTAATGTATCAAACATGGAATTTTCCCAGTTGCCAAATATCGTAATGTAGTGATTACTTTCATTTCTGGCGCTATGGCATTTCTGTGCTGTGTCGGAGATGTTAGCGTGTCTCTAATAAGATCTGTCACAAACATGATCCCTGCACGATCTAATCTATAGCGTCTTATTAACTCACTGTTATTCATTGTCTTCAACACATTTCTTCTCCCTCTTCGTCTTTCTGCCATTTTCTCCTCTGCTAAAGAAACTCTTAAGCCTCTTAAAAGTCATCGTCCGTGCTCCTAACATTTTTGACCTTAAGACCTCTTTTAAGGGTTAAGATGGTTTCTGAATTACTTTTTTCTTTACTAGGATTTTTTCTTTAATTTTAAGAGTAAATGCCCACATTTCTAAGAATTTTCTTAGAATTGTGTCACTAGGAGCTACTTTTTGCATTAAGATTCTTTATGAATACGGGCCCAGATGTTTTATCAATCTATTCTTAATTTTACATTTAGATACCCATGTATGGCAGAAGGCCATCATGTGACAAAGATACGGTGTTGGGGTTCAGGGACCATTTTATATTTTGTTTAAAATAAGTATCTACTAAAAACAAACAAACAAACAACATGCATGCATAATAATCATAACTCCCTCATCATGAGCAGAAAACATAGCTAACTACTCATTTCAAAGTTAGTTACCTTTTCTTGCCGTCTACACACAAAAAAAGTCTCTATTATAACATTGTTATGAAATGCTCTTAACATGCTGATTATTAATACTAAATGTAGATGTAAAAAAATCGTCTGGTCAAAAAACTTGTTTATTTGAATGATCAGAGTCATATATATGAGGTGTTTTTATATATATATATGTATATGTATATGTGTGTGTGTATATATATATATATATATATATATATATATATATATATATATATATATATATATATATATATATATATATATATATATATATATATTCATATATATCTCATTTTCTGAGGTGTTTTAGTCAAGTTTGATCAATCTGGTTTGTTGCTTACTGTGTTTCTGCTACTGTTGTCAAAACCGCATCCTGTGGCGCAGAGATAGAAGCAACGCCCACAAAATGGAAAGAACTTGAATGAGGCACGTTTGGCTCTAGATAAAATATTAGGATATAGCACTGCAATAAAAAAGTTCACTTTAAATAGTAGAAAAGGTCAAATGGTGCTACCATCGTTATGTCTCACGGTCTGGTTGGAACCAAGCCAGGGTCCGGAACTGGACCGTGATCCACTAGTATTTGAGGAATCCTGGGTGTAGTTTCTGTCTGAGTATATAACCATGTGCCACTTTATCTTTGCATGATCGTAACATTCATACATGTCATTGTCTCCGCAGTCACCTCATGGGCATGTTCTACAGGACCATCCGAATGCTGGAGAACGGCATCAAGCCGGTTTATGTGTTTGATGGGAAGCCCCCTCAGATGAAATCAGGAGAGGTGCGTCAAAGACGTGCAATTACTCTAAAGAAAATTGTCAATATTTACTCATACTTGTGTCATTCCAAACCTTTTTTTTTTCATCCATAACATACTGAATTATAATTTGCTGAAGGGAATACGTAAAAAAAAAAACTTAAGTTAAACAAAAAACAATATTACCAAAACAATAAAAACTGGAAGCTGTGGTTGCCAGAAATTCACCGTAAAAATACTGTGACACTGTTTTAGATATTACGAGATGGCATATTTGTGCCTGTACATTTCACAACTTATAACGTTATTTCATTTAAGTGTTAGTTCACCCAAAAATGAAAATTCTGTCATTAATTACTCAAAGTTTGAGAACCACTGGCGTAAAGTAAATAGAGCAGGGGTGTAGTCACATTTAAGCTATTTTAAGGCATGAAGAAATTCTTTTCACCCCAATTTTTTTACATTTGTTATTTTGATTGTCAAAGATGAGTTAAAAGGGATACAATTATTGACTGCAGAGGGACTTTTAACATATATTTATTTGTATTTTCTTGCAGCTGGAGAAGAGAGGCGAGAGACGAGCAGAGGCTGAGAAACTTCTAGCTCAGGCACAGGAAGCAGGTACAGACACTTTCAAAACAGCATGTTTTCTTGAAAATAATTCTTTCAAATGGATCCTAATTCCAAAAATGTTCACAGGTGAACAGGAGAACATTGACAAGTTCAGTAAGCGACTAGTGAAAGTCACCAAACAACACAATGATGAATGCAAGAAGTTACTTACTCTGATGGGAGTCCCATACATTGAGGTACAGCCCCAGTCACTGACTGCCAACTATATAGAATATCATTATTATATTAATATTATTATGCAGATCATTATTTTGTGGATTTAAGCAAAATTGTATACATTTCATGTTAAGGCTCCATGTGAGGCTGAGGCGAGCTGTGCTGCTCTGGTGAAATCAGGGAAGGTTTATGCCACCGCAACAGAAGATATGGACGGTTTGACATTCGGAACAACAGTCCTGTTGAGGCATCTAACAGCCAGTGAAGCAAAGTATGTTTGGATACGCTTCAGATCTGAAATCGTTTTTGTATTTGTTATGGAGATGGAGAATGTTTGGGCATGCACAAATAAGTGGTTTTCTCTTTTTTTTTTTTTTCATTTTAGAAAGCTCCCTGTCCAAGAGTTTCATTTCAATCGTATTCTACAGGATATGCATCTGACAAATCAACAGGTGAGACCTTTGCTTTCTGTACATCCTCGTTTGTACATTTGTAGAAGTGTCAGTTCTTTCTAATTGCTGTGTTTGTGTGTGTTTGAATGTCTTCCTCAGTTCATTGACCTGTGTATCCTTCTGGGCTGTGACTACTGTGGCACTATAAAAGGAATCGGACCCAAGAGAGCCATCGACCTCATTAAACAGCACGGCTCTATTGAAGAGATCCTTGACAATATTGACCCAAATGTAAGTTTATTTACACTGTTTAAAGCCATTTACTAATTATTGAATTGTAGGGGAATTTATAGTTAAAACCAGAGGAGCAGATATGATGAATGTAGACCAGGAGTCAGAGATGGGGACGTTCCAGTTGAGAAGACATGTAGTTCTACAACTACTTAAATCTCATAAGCTTGAAGAAGTCATTCAAGTCATTTAATATTTAGAAAGATAAATTTTGATTAATAACTTGATTACAAACCACTCAAAAAGGATATAAATTGAAGTGGTATGGGATTCAATAATCCACCCCTACAGAATTTCACATTGCAGGTCGGTACATCTTCAAGATGACATTTAGATTAGTGTTGCACCCTTTCAAATCACACATCCAGGATCATGTACTTGGTGAATTGTGCCCTCTAGTGGTCAGTGCATTGCTTCGGTTGAAAATAACTTTTGGCAACATGGCAACTTTACCATTTTTTTCCCCCCATAATTTTATTTATTTATGTATTTATTATGCATTTAATTATTTTTACTGCCCATTGCGTAATGGAAAAATTTGATTAATCTTTTTTTTTTTTTTGTGAAGACCCATAGTGATTTTGTTCCTCATTTTTTGTGAGGGGAAAAAACTTATACAAAAATATACACTCAGCAGCCTCTTTATTAGGTACACCCATAGACTAAGGGTACACCTGTTACACTGCTCATTAATGGTGCATTCACGCCATGTTGTTATTACTGTAATTAAGAGATTTCAACTTGTAAAAGGTGTTCACGACACGTCGTGGTAGAGCTCGTAATTACAGCTTGTAAGTTGGGAATTGTCTGAGAGCTCATACTTGTACCATGTGACTGCTGTACCTCTAAAGAAGAAAGAAGGTATTCCTCTCAGAAAATGTAAATTTAGTCAGTCTGTATTTTCAGTTAAAGCCACAAGGAAATGGAACTCCATCCCATCAACAGTTAGAAGACTGGATACATGTGGTTATGTTTTGTCTTAAAAACGGTTACTTGCTACTCAGCACTGTCAACATTAGTATTTTATTGTAGCCTCTTTGTAATAATTGCTACTGGTTATTTGCTTACCTCTTATGTAGCACAATATATGTTTAGATAAAATTGTCTGTTAATGTATTTTAGCACGATTTCTGCGTGGAATCATATACTTTTATTTTTTATTTGATAATGTAAAAAAAAAAAAATCTCTTTTGTGTGTGCATTAATATAAGATGCTTTGTTTTTTGTTTTTAGGGTGACTTTTTAACATTCTGTCAAGAGTCTACAGATGAAAAATAGCCTTTTTGCTAAGTCTGGCACATTTACAGCCATGTTTATTGTTGCGCACTGCCCTTGTAAACAAACGATTTAATTATATTTTAGCATACATCGCTAGGCAGGTAATGAACAAACTAGCTAACATTTATAGTTTATTTACGACTGAAATGTTGCACGTATATTTAACATGCAAAGTGTTTATAATGTATTTCATGTGAGCTTAAATGTTCAATTCTCTATACCTGTATCAGCTTTATATTAACTAACTTCACAACTTTTACTTGCACTGACATAAGATTTTTTCTTTTGCTCTGTAAATTTGCTTACATTTTTCAATCTCGTAATATTCTGAAGAAGACAGAAGTGAATCTCGCTTCTTCTCTCATGAAAAGTGAATTGCAGTTTCATTGTTACTAAAAAAACCACAACATCCAGCCTTCATCTTTTAAGTAGGCTTACAACATATTGTTTGTTTGTTTTGTGCTGCAGAAGCACCCGGCTCCAGAGGACTGGCTGTATAAAGAGGCTCGGGATCTGTTCTTGGAGCCCGAGGTCGTGGACGGCCCATCTGTCGATCTTAAGTGGAACGAACCTGACGAGGAGAAACTAATTCAGTTCATGTGTGCTGAGAAACAGTTCAGGTACAAACCAACTTAAATCTCTACAAATACTACTCTCTGCCAAAAGGGTTCTGGACTGCAGCGACTCCTAAAACATGCCAGTCTCAAACCTGGAACTACTAACATCACAAAAGTCAGTTTAAAATAAAATTATTTAAATTACAAATACTAGTTACACTTTATTTGGTAACACTTTCCTTGTTACACGCTACATGGAGTTAGTATAGTAATTATTATAAATTGTGCATAATCACATGCAACTAACCTAAAACTACACCCTAATCCAGACCCTATAGTAAGTACATGTAGTTCATCATTAGTATTATTCACTACTTAAATGTATAATTACACTGTAACATGGACACCTTAAAATAGGTGTCTTTTAAGTTGTCATTGTTACAGTGTAATTACACTCAGTACTGTGTAATATTAGTTAGTATGTACTCCCTATAGAATTAGGGTTTGATTTAGAGTTTGTCATTTAACAAGGTCACTGTAAAGTGTTAATTTCATGTGTGTAAATAAACAGCTATTACTTTATTCATAATATATCTAAATGACTACAAACCATTGCAAAAGCAGCTTGTGATGCCACATTAACGGCTTTGGATATGAAATGGCTTGTACACAAAGGCTGTGATTAGGGCTGCAACTAACGATTATTTTGATAATCGATTAATCTGTAATTTTTTGATTAGTCGGATGAAAAATCTAAAAATTATCATTCATTTAATAATTATATTTTAATTTAAAAAAATGTTTAATCTATTTTAAACACTGTTATTCCACATCCTGCCCAATGCTGTCCTCCTAAACAATGTGTAATATAAAGCCTATGAAAACAAATATTGTGAATATCTATGTAGGCTATCCTGTACATTATAAACAAAAAAGGGTTAAAATACAAACATTACATTCTAAACTTAAAAACAACCGATTGTTTTCTATTTAAAGCAGAAATTAAAATAACAATTAAAATGACAATAAAAACAAAAGCACAAGATATTCACTTGTGCAAGGTATGAAGAAACACATTCACTATAAATTAGGGTTGTCACGATACCAAAATTCCAGTAGTCGGTACCAATACCATTACAATTTTACAGTTCTCGGTACCAATTTCGGTACCACAGCAAAATCTGTTGCAACTATTAATTTTAACTATTTGAAAAAAAATATTAAATTCAGTTAAATTCAATGAGTTTATTTATGATGGTAATCATTATAAGTAAATAATACATATAAACATTTGAATGCCACATGCTGTTTAAAAGTAGTGTTGTTTTTGGCGGCCTGTTTTAATTTTAGTTTTAGTCTAGTCTTTGTGTCAAGCTGTCGTTTTAGTTTTTATTAGTTTTAGTCACGTTCATACTCTTTTTAGTCAAGTCAAGTTTTAGTCGACGAAAACTGATGACATTTTAGTCTAGTTTTAGTCAACGAAAACTGATGACATTTTAGTCTAGTTTTAGTCAACGAAAACTGATGACATTTTAGTCTAGTTTTAGTCAACGAAAACTGATGACATTTTAGTCTAGTTTTAGTCAACGAAAACTGATGACATTTTAGTCTAGTTTTAGTCAACGAAAACTGATGACATTTTAGTCTAGTTTTAGTCAACGAAAACTGATGACATTTTAGTCTAGTTTTAGTCGCAAAAACTGATGACATTTAAGTGTAGTTTTAGTCAATGAAAATTGTATTTTAGTCTCTTTTAGTAATGCAATTCTATTTAACCCAGTCAATATAGAATTTCAAACAAGGTTATCTTATTATATTTAGTATATTTAGGGCTGTGACGGTGGCAGTTTTTTTATTTATTTTTTACCACCGCGGTAATGGACCAACTACCGGCGGTGGTGGGGTTATTTAAAAAATAAAAAATAAAAACTCGTTTTATATTTCCACACAAAGACGCGTGATATAGCCTACACTCTGCGCTCTGAGAGGGATGTGGGACAGGAGCAGGAAAGAGACCATCGATCTCTTCATGATATCTTCGTGTTTTCTACTTGATGTGAATTGGTCTGAAGAGCGAATTTTATCCTCCACAAGGGCGAGATATTTAGGCTATGTTTGAGATTGCGCTGCCAGAGAAAGTGAAACTAAAAATCACCCGCGCGTGTGAAACGCGTTTTACAACTAAACTTGACGCGCCCTGTCTAATATAACAAGCACAAACTGTGTTAAAAAGAATTTGACATGCAAGTACAAATGTAGGCTATCTATCCTACAGCGTTTTTCTACTTTACCACAGTAAATAATACGAATATAATAGGCCTAATTAAATGCGAGCCAATGAAGAAACGTTTATAATCCCTTTAGAAAATGGGTGAGACGTGAGTGAAGATTTGGGAAAAGAAACAAGAGATTCCATGCAGGGATGAGTCACGATTTTTGGATATTCGATTAGTTTATTTAATTATAGAACATCGAATAGGTTGTGCGATTATTCTCTAAAATAAAATCTCCATGTTCTGGTGCTGATGCGGTGACGCGTTCATGTAACCAGAGACGCTGCCAATAACATACAGCTGTCACAAAGAACCGGCAAAAGTAATGATTATGAATGTGTCAAATATATCAACGAGACATTTTAATAGAGTAACTAATGGAGTAATATTGTTAAATTCGCTGATAATCGGGTGACCAGGTCGCAAACCAGAATTTAAACCCGACAAAGCTATGGGTTCACGCACAACTCTCTCATTCGTCGTGACGTTATAACATTTCGTCTCGTCTCGTTTTGGTCAACGAAAATGAAGAGACATTTTAGCATAGTTTTTATTTTGCAAACCACATTTAGTCTCGTTTTTATTCGTCAACGATATTGCATTATACATGTATTTTAGTCATCGTCACATGACCAGCATTTACGTCTCGTCTCGTCTCGTTTTCGTCAGGTGATAACGGTTCGTTGACGACAATATTTCGTCATAATTTTCGTTGACGAAAGCAACACTATTTAAAAGTAAACTGTTTATAAAAAAAGATTAAGTAAAACCAGAGACAATTTATGGTAAAACATAAGCAACCCTCTACACACACCTAGTAATAATAATTATTATTAGTGTTAGTATTAATTATTACATTGAGAGACATGGCTAAATCTACTGTACAACAGTAGCCCAACATATTTCTGTCAATTTCTTCAAGTTAAACCAAACTTATATTGACGGGTTGCCGTGAAGACCTTGAGTTTCTGTGGGTGTATGATATGATGATTGTTTTTTCTCTCAAATGAAACTGTAAAATGCTCATGAAGTGATTCAGACCCAGAGCAGCTCTGGAGACGAAGTTAGTTCATGCATTCATGTCCTCATATAGTGAGGTGGAAGAGGCTGATAACACAGCGAACGTCACGCATGATTCAGTGTGTGTCTGTGTGTGTGTGTGTGTGTGGTAATTGAAACCGGTATTGTAATTCACACAGAGATGCGCAGAACATCCAGGAATCATATTTAAATAGTCTTTTTGTGGTCAGTTAGGCTGGAGCTCTGCGCTTAGATAAACACGGAAACGACTGAAAGCAACTGAATATATCCGGTACTCCGTACTACCTGTAAAGCTGCTTTGACACAATCTGTATTGTAAAAAGCGCTATATAAATGAAGGTGACTTGACTTGACTACAGAAATACAGAAATGCTGGTATCGTCATATTTTAAAAATGTCAGTACCGAAGTACCAGTACTTTTGACAACCCTACTATAAATTATACATTATAAAATTATTATATTACATTAATGGGCTATACCAACAATAGTGCCTTTACTATTAATGCTCTCATAAATATGATTACTTGTTAAATGTAGAATTTTAAACCTACACTTAATTTTTAACAAAACATATTTTAGCATGAAATAGTGTTAGCATGTGTATAGTAGACAGAAATATTGCACTCCTATTCTACTGCGCTCTGTCTGTTTGACGTTCTTCCTCCACCAGCGCTTGTTCATTGAACACTGAAGTTTAACAAGACTCACTTGTCAGAATATGCAAACACTCACACTGAAGCCTTTTGTGCAAACACTCACACTGAAGCCTTTTGTGCTCTGAGGTTTGAGATGAAACAAATATGAAATTGTTCTTTTGTGTGTTGTTAGTGAGGATCGTATCCGCAACGGCTGCAAGAAGATCATGAAGAGTAGACAAGTGAGCACCCAGGGCCGGCTGGACACGTTCTTTACTGTAACCGGATCAATCTCTTCTAAGCGTAAGGTAGGGTGTAATGACTGGATCTAACTTGTAATAGCTAGTTGAAATAATTAAATACTCTGAAAAATAGTAATACTTTCATGGTTGAGTTTATGGTAATTGTGTGGATTTAATTGCTTCATTGCAAAGTGATTTGTAAAATATTGTGTTTTTATTACTTAGGAGCCTGAAATAAAAGGATCTGCCAAGAAGAAACAGAAAACAAGCGCAACACCGGGCAAATTTAAGAAGGGTAAATGAAAGCGATTTCAGCCAGAGGAGTTCAGAGCTCGTCATAACAGTTATTTCATTTCATATTGACGAACAAAACATGAGAACATTATAAGTATTTTAATAAACTTGGGGGAAATAAGTTTTAAATGCCCTGTTTTTCTGTACTGTCTTGAATAAAGATAACTATTTAAAACTATATTATGTTTTGTGTGGTTTGTTTTGATGAAATTCTGTCTGGTTTTAAGATATTTAAACAACAGGCTGATTACATGAATATATTTGTTCCCATCCCTACTGTAGGTTAAACCTATAAACTTTTGGTTCCTATCCAGATCTCTAACCTATGGAAGCTTGTTTCCGCCATAGAATAAAAATAAATAAATTAATTGTGACTTTTTATCTCACAATTCTGACTTTGTTTTTGCTTGCAATTGCAATTTTACAGTGGTGGTCAGAATTAATGGCACCCCTGGTAAATATGATCAAAAATGGCTGTAAAAAAATAAATCTGCATTGTTTATCCTTTTGATCTTTCATTCAAAAAATTCGCAAAAATCTAACCTTTCGTTGAAGTAAAAGAATTGAAAGTGGGGGGTAAATCACATTATAAAATAAATGCTTTTCTCCAAAACACGCAGGCCATAATTATTGGCTCCCTGTTAATAAATACTTTTTGCAACCTCCTTTTGCCAAGATAACAGATCTGAGTTTTCTCCTTTAATGCCTGATGAGTTTGGAGAACACCTGACAAGAGATCAGAGACCATTCCTCCATACAGAATCTCTCCAGATCCTTCAGATTCACAAGTTCATGTTGGTGTTTCTTCTCTTCAGTTCAGCCCACACATTTTCTATAGGGTTCAGTTTAGGGGACTGGGACAGTCATGGCAGAAGCTTCATTTTGTGCTCAGTTACCCATTTTTGTGTTGATTTTGATGTTTGTTTTGGACTGTTGTCCTGATGGAAGATCCAACCACGGCCCATAAGATTTCTAGCAGAGGCAGACAGGTTTAGATTTTTTATCTGTTTGTATTTGCTAGAATCCATAATACCATCTGAACAAGATGTCCAGGACCTCCAGCAAAACAATAGGCCCACAACATATAAGATCCAACAGTATATTTAACCGTAGGCATGGGGTACTTTTTTATCCCTGTTTGCACCAAACACATCTGGTGGGTTTGCTGCCAAAAAGCCCTTTTTTTTTGCTTCATCTGACCGTAGAATCCAGTCCCTTTTGAAGATCCAGTCGTGTCTGACTGAATATGCTGGAGTTTATTTTTGGAGGAGCATGGAGGATTTTTCTTGAAACCCTCCCAAACAACATGTGGTGATGTAGGGGTTGTTTGATAATTTTTTTTTAGGCTTTCTGACCCCCAAGACTCAAGTAATTTTTGCAATTCTCTGTCTGTGATCCTTGGAGAGTCTTTGGTCACTCAAACTTTCCTCCTCACCGTGCTTTCAGACAATATAGACACGCATCCTCTTCCCGGCAGATTCGTAACATCTTTAGTTGATTGAAACTTCTTAATTATTGCCCTGATGGTCAAAATGGGGGTTTTCAATTCTTTAGCTATTTTCTTACAGCCACTTTCTATTTTGTGATGCTCAACAATCTTTTGATGCACATCAGAACTATATTCTTTGGTTTTACTCATTGTGATGGATGATTAAAGAAATGTAGCCTTTGTGTATTCGTCATATTTAAACTCCTGTGAAACGAAGTCATAGCTAGACAATTTCATGTTCCTAGTCACCCTGGTGTGCTAAATGTAAATATTAATGGGAATATACTTCAGCGATATTTTACTGGTAAAAAATTCTAGGGGAGCCAATAATTGTGGCCGACGTGTTTTGGAGAAAAACATTTATTACATAATGTGATTTACCCCCCACTTTCAATTCTTTTACTTCAACGAAAGGTTAGATTTTTGCAAATTTTTTGAATGAAAGATCAAAAGGATAAACAATGCAGATTTTTTTTTTTTTACAGCCATTTTTGATCATATTTACCAGGGGTGCCATTAATTCTGACCACCACTGTATATCTCGTTATTCTTTTTTCTCAGAATTCATACATAGTTCTTGTACATAGAAGATAGTTCTAGTATCGTCATAGTTTATATCTTTATTTCAAGCTTCCATATGATAAAATGCACTATTATTTCCGAACAGTAATCATTAACTCTGTACTAAAGCTTATCTGTTCTTTGCTGATGGGTTGATAAACAGGTTTGCATGAGGAAGTACAATAGACTGTTGTTTAATGCATGCAGACAAAAAAACTGTTATATGATATTCTAGTGAAAAAGTACAGAAAGTATTTAAATGTAAAAGGTCATTTGATAGTCTATATGCATGTTTTACAGACTTACAGACTAATTTGAAATGCTTCACCTGTTGAAAGTACGCATTGGGGACTCCTGGAAATAGTTAACCTCTGCATCATTACTCTTGTCTGAAAACTAGAAGTCATATCACAGAAATCCTGTGAGGAAATTGTGCTGGACTTCTGTTTTACTCTGAATGAATGACGGACTGCACTGCTGGAGGTGAGGCTTCTCTGTCATTTTGTTGTCTTTCTTTAAGCACATTTCAGACTATCCAATTAAAAATTATTCACATTAAAATATAATTTAGAAAATATACCTTTTTAAGAGTCAAAAGAAAAAGTGACATCTGTGTGAAGCATTTTTGTAGATTGGAAACTCATGTTTTCGTGTTTGTACCTACAGCACTTGAGATGTCTGTCTTTCCTTTCATGGTTTTTCTGTTCTTCTCCAATGAACTTGTACTGGTATCTTCAGGTGAGACAGCTATTGCTGTACTAAAATGAAAATAATCGGAAAAAAATTGTATTACAGTAATTATGTGAAACAATATTTTAAAGTGTCTTTGTATGTTTGTTACTTTCTTTTCAAAAATGTTGTATTTTGTAAGTAAATTAATTTTGCTTCAATTTTGTACCCTGTATTACACTCATTTTGCAAAACAAGATATTTTAAGGTGTTTGTGTGTTTATATTGCTGTTCTGTTTTCAGACACTCCAGTATATAATGCAGAATTGCCAAGCAGCATAACAGCACTGAGCAGCTCTTGTGTGCAGATACCTTGTACATTTGAAGTGCCAGAGAACGGACTGAAGAATGCAGAAAGTATATTTGGCTTCTGGATAAAGCATTATCATGCTTTTCTCAGCCCAGGGAGTTTGGTAGTTTATAATGGAAGTACAAACATCAGCAAAGGATTCAGTCGTATAGAGATAACTGGAAATCTTAGTCAGCGTGAATGTACCACAGTTTTCTATGATGTCATGAACAATCATTCAGACAATTATTACTTCAGGGTGGAAATAAAGTCACCGGATTTGAAATACACATATCAGAATCCCATCAACATTTTTGTCTCCGGTAAGTGGGGCTCCACTATAAACTATATTAATCTGTTGTGACATTTTAAAATTACTTCCTGATTATGATTCATGATTGTGAAGGCCCTGAGTATTTTTTTAAAAATAAATTAAATGATGGTATCCTCATCACCCTTTCAAGGAAAGTCTGTTCATTCGGCGGCCGTATTTGCAACGCCTCCGGACAATTATTTTGAGCATCCAAGACAAAATCCTATCTATTTTAATGGGGGAATCCTGAAATCTCAAAAACGGTTTGCTGAACAAACAACTGCATATTTCAGATCCGCAAAAAAAAAAAATCTCATAAATGTTGTTTCTTATGCTCAAATAGCATTAAAAAGCCTATTTTTTTAGGCTAGACCGCAGCCACAGCACATGTGCAGTCCTAAGCGAGTCACTAGGTTTCTAGTGACGCAATGACTTCACTGATCAGTGATTGGCTCTTTTATTTAGAAGGCGGGACGTATTCCGCCATATTGTGTATTGCAGTAGAAGTGCACCGTTTTTGTATATCTGTATTATTTGATGTTGCTGCAAGAGGCAGTGGAAGTTATTTTGATTAAAAATTATGAGGGCACATGATTAAAAAATGATATACACGGATAAATAAATTATTTAAACACTGCAATATTCAATAAAAAATAGAATTGTCCATTTTGATTTCATGGCGACTTTAATAATTCATGCAAAATATATGATGCACACATGCGTAGGCAAATTCACAATTCACATGCACAAAAAACAATTCATGTGCATAAAAAAAAATATATATTGGCCAAAAGCAATTCTCATGTGCAAAATAAATTAATATATTCATAAAATACGTTTTACAAACGCAAAAAAACACTCCACAGATGTCCAACTTCTCAAAAAGTTTTGAATGTTTATTATTGAATCTGAAATGGGAAATTGTCATCAGTGTGTGAATCATCATGAATTTCTGTGTGTATTTTGAGACTTTCCTGACAGCTCTCTACTCCCACACACGTCCATCGTACTTTTCAGCCAGGACTCAAGGAGCACGGTTTTGCACAACTTTTGCACAATATGACTTGATCAGAAAGGAAATTAAACATTTACATCAAACATGGCGAAAAAATGTCAGGGATGGGCATTTAAAGTAAAATGTTTTTGGATTTAGAATAATCGTCCGTCCATATTAGTTAGTATAGCTGAAGTGTTAATGTAGTTTTGTACTCCATTACTTCCTGCATAGTTACCTATTAATGAGGGACCATTATTCTAAAGTGTTATTGGTTATTGTGACTAAAAACACATTATGAGGACAGTGTTGATAATGAAGCATGCAATTTGCTGAGGTTAGCACATTGTTTAGCGTAGCTAGGGGAATACACTTTTCCATGATTTTGCTTGTGCATTTGTTTTCATTTACAGCACAAATGTGTCTAAAAGGGTGAATTATCAATAGTTATGAGATTGTAACATTTCACCAACTGACAGGCAAATTCCATGCTTCCTTATCAATACTGTCCTCATAAAGTTTTGAGTCACAATAAGTTACTATCCAAAAACATTTTGCTTAGACGTGCATCCAAAGACTTTAGATATACCACGATTGTGTACTCGTATTACTATGAATTGGAGAAATTGCAACGTGCAATTGATAAGGAGTCGAATCTAAAAGAGTTGAGTCAAGGTCAGCTCTAACACAGGAATCGTTTATTCTATTGCTGTGTCTGAAATCGCTCACTTCTTTACTCATTCCTCTGTAAAATGAATTAATGGTAACGATGTTAATAGGCTACTCAACATTTCAAGGTATGTCATCCCTTCATTGGACTAATTTGGACAGTCATGCTAAAAGTGTGTTGTTTTAATAAAGGGAAATTAGGGCTTCATCCCTGGTTGTGTTTAGTTTAATTTTCATGGACGTTTAGGGCACATTTACATGACAATGATGTGCTAAAAATGGAAAAGTTTTTTCTTTGTGCAGATGAAAAAATGATCAAAACTATCTCCATTCAAACGGATTCATGAAAACGATTAAAAACGCTGTATTATGCTGGCAGGTCAGTAGTAGGCGATGTCACTTTGTAGGGGGCAGGAAATATAATGAGGGGGCAGGAAATATAAGATATTCTTCACCCTGCCTCCTTTTCATCATGGTTTTATAAATTATATATATGAGGATGATGAAGTAAGTTTTGTTGGAAAATATCCATGAATGAAATAAACATAATCAATCAATCAAAAAAAAAAAAAACTTTGTAAAGAGAGACACAGCGCACATACGCATTCTTCTACAGAGCATTCGCGCCAAACGTGCACATCTATAGACTGAACACATAATGCGCATAATTCACACTTAATACCATTTTCACAGATTCACGTTTTTGAAGTTTACACGGAGATGATAAACGGTATTGTTTTCAAAAACTTGAACTTTGAAACCCGTTTTCAAAAGTTTGTGTTTTCAGGCCCAAAATGTCAAAATGCATAAAAAGTTACATGCGTCCTTTGTTCTAGTTTCCCATCAGTCATTAGTTGTCCTGGACATTCATTAACAAGCTCACCTGTCTGCATTTAGTTCATTATCATTGTGAATTCAAGTTCCTCTTTGTTCTCTGTTTATTTTTCGGTTCTTGTCAAAGTGTAAGTGAAGTTTGGTTAATTAAATCTTCTGCCTGTTTCTGTATTCTTGAGTTTCTGAGACTGTTTGAATTTATAATCTTCGTCATGCCTACTAACCAGCACCTCCCAACACATGACACAATGACTTCTATCTTGTTCTTCCTGACTCTGTTTTGATGTAAAGCACACGAATTTGAGGAAACAATTCCATCAACTCCTATAGTGAGAGTCAGAGTCGACTCCAAAAAACCTGGAATCAAATACCCCTATGAGCAAGATGGCGGAATAAGTCCTGCATTCGAAATTAAAGAGCCAATCGGCAATTGGTGAAGTCATCGCGTCATTACAGCTGTTGTTAGAAGTTGTGGTTGCCAAAGAAACTCTCAGGACCGCACATGCGCATTGGCAGGTCTATTTTTTAACACTGAGCAAAAGAAACCACATTTATGGGACGGTTGCTGCTGGTTTGATAATATGTTATTTAAATGTGAGTGTGGCAAACAGTTTTTGAATTTTTCAGGATTTCCACATTCATGTAGACATAATTTGGTTTTAAATGCCCACAAAGTCATTGCAGTATGGCCGCAGAGTGAATGGACTTTCCATGAAAATATATTCACAAATCCAACATGATAAACTCATGACGATTTGCAATTCCAGATTCAATATTAAACTCATGAAATGTAAACATTCAAAACTTTTTGTACACAGTTGTACATCTGTGAATTGTGTTTTGGATTTGTGAAATGTATTTTATGAATATATAATTTTATTGTGTGCACATAACTTGATTTTTGTGAAAATATAATCTTTTTGTGCATGTGAATTAGGTTTGTATTTTGCCTGTGCAAAATAATTTGCCAGTGCATCACAACTGTTTTTGAAATATGGTCTTCTCAAGGGTTATTTAAAAAAACGGATTATATCCTCTATATGTTTATTGTGTTTTTGTAGCATGTTGTTGTATGCTTTCCTTAAATTTAACAGCAATTTATTCTGTGTTCACTTTGCCCTGTAGATTCACCACAACCTCTCATCCTTAAACCCACTGATCTGAAAGAAGTGATGGAGAACACAACAGTCAGTCTGAGCTGCTCTGCTGAAGCCCCCTGCCCCAAACAACCTCCTACAATATACTGGTCCAACATCCCTGAATCTGCCCACATTACAACACAGTTACAGGAGAAACCCGATAAAACCCAGTCAGTGTTTTCAAACATGACCTTCAAAGCTTCATACATGGATCACAGAAAGAACATCTCCTGCACTGCTACATATCCAAGAAAAACATCTAATGACTCATCTGTGGAGACCACCGTGATGCTACAAGTCCTGTGTAAGAGATTTAGGGTAGTTTTGTTCTTTCATTAGCATTATTATGTTCAGATGTTTATTATTATAGTTTATCTAAAGAAGTTTCTGTTTTGCCCTCAAGTTCCTCCAAAAGAAACTCGCATCACCATCGATCAATCTGCTTCAGTCTCTGTTGGCACTAATGTGACTTTGACCTGCAAAAGCAAAGCCAATCCATCAAATAACATGACCTTCTCTTGGCACAAACGTGGACAGGAGAATCAGCTGGATTTAGGAGAACAACTGATCTTTACTGTAAGTAGGAGCAGTGGAGGCTGGTACTCTTGCAAAGCAAAGAATGAATATGGTACTCAGAGGTCAGAAGAGATCCAACTGATTATGGAAGGTGAGTTTATTTCTATGTACAGATACTAAACATTATCTGATGATCATCATAGGTAGCTCCAGTTTTATGATTTCATTTTATTTTTAAATGATCTGCACAGCCTATTGACCAACTAATCAGGCTCAGTCTCTTCATTAGATCAGTCTTTGATCATTGGCTGTGTGGTGGGAGTTTCAGCAATTCTGTTGACATTTCTTCTGATAACACTTTTCCTAAGGTAAGCACAGTTAGATGGTGAATTTTATGGAATAGAGCAACCAGACTTAAGATTAAATGAATTCAGACCTGTCATTTCTCTTTGAAACATAATCTGGTGCTCACAATATGGTGGTACGTTGTGTATTTTATGAATTTCTTCATTTCCTATTAATACAGAGTTCAAAGAGTAAAGGCACCCACTATTATGGAAACCGATGTCTCAGATCAGGTATATTTTACACTCTTTTAGCAGATCACGTTACTGCCATTTCAAGTAAGTGCCATAATAAGCAGATATCAATACCAATGCGTTTATAATAATGGTTTATTATGTACAGAAACCAAAAACCGAGGACAGTGGATCCACATAAACAGTCATTTATTATGTTTCCTCTTTCAGGGTCAGGAAAAACAAGTGCAGACCATTTATGCTAATGGTGGTTTTGTGTCGGGCGAAGAGCTAGAGATGCCAAAGGATGAGAATGACATAGTCCACTATGGAGAGATTGACTTCTCTACTCCCCAAACCAAAATCACCACAGTACAGGGCTCAGGACAGGAGACGGTATATGCCGAGGTCAGAGGCCCAGGGAAGGAGAAGAACCAGGATTAGTTTACATTAGAATAAATGGCTTGAGTCCACTGTGTTATGTAGTAAGCTTTATTGGCTTGGCATATGGAAATAAAACATTTAACAACTTAATTTTTTTATTTATATACATTACTGTACATCACATTCATTGTTTTTTTCTCTTAGTGATTCCAATGTCTTCCAGTCAGGTGTTTAAATGCCACATCATACGTTTTCTTTAATTCTAAACTAGATTTGTTTGTTTTTTCCTGTTACTTCTCAGTTCCAGTTTTTCTTCATTCATTCCTCCATAAATATATCTAATTATCATCCTAAACCTATGTCAGTGCATGCTTATGTTTTAGTCACAGATGAGCAAATATTAAACTGTTTTTTGGTAAAAGGGTGACAGAGCAAATGTATTTATAGGATTTTATTGTTTAGAGCATTACACACAGTTAATTATAAAAACTTTTAAAATTAATTTCCAATGTTGTTTTCAGGTCAATTTTGTGTATTTGTTCATTACAACTATAGTTTACTTAAATGAAAGCGATTTCAGTCAGATTAGTTCAGAGATTATCTTAAACACCTTTTACAGTCAGGTTATTTCATATTGAGAAACAACAACAACAACAACAACAACAACTAAAAAAACATATATATATATATATATATATATATATATATATATATATATATAAAAACATTATAGCCATGGAAATTTTGAAAAACTTCCTGTGAAGTTTTAAATGCTCAAAAGGTTTTTGAATAAAGACAATTATTTAATAAATAATGGTAGTAGAGTGTGTTTTATTTGGTCTGTTTTGTGGAAGTGAACAGACTTGTATATTAATGCTTCTGTATTTTATATGTAACACCAAACAATGAACTGAATGAATACAGGACTTAAATACAGGAATACAGGAGCTAATGAGTTATTTAATATAGGACAACAGTTGAACGGAATCATGAACCAAGGGAACAAACTGAGACATGAATCTAGGTCAACTTAATATGACAAGGAACAGGAACAGAACCAAACCAGAACAAAACCTAATCCTGACACCTTATTAGGTAATCAATAATTACTGAATAAGATTAGCCTCAAGATCTACTAACTAACTATGACAAATGATAAAGAATTACTAATTAATTACTAATCACAACATTAACATGTCTGAGACATAAGCAGATTGCCTTTTTTTACCCTGAACATGGTCATAAATTGCATCATAAGAACTCAAGTGTTACTAGTGATCTGGGGCCGTATTCACAAAATATTTTATCTTACCACTAAGATTTCTCCTAAATAGCAGTAAAAGTTCTTAGTTAAGAGTTTCCTCTTAAAACCTATTCACAAAGCTGCTGAGACCCACTTTTACTAGGGAATAGAGAGAAGTCTTTAGCTGAGAGAAAGGGTGGGGTTAACCTTGTTGCTCTGGATGATGTCATCACGCTAACTATCTATGCACACAGTGATGGGGGAGGGGTCTCTTTCAGTGATTTAATCATAGAAATATGATATAAGTATCATGTTGCCATATTCAAATAAAAGTTTTAAAATAAAAATGTTGCCAAATACAAATAACGATTTTAAAATGTAGGATAAGTGTCCCTAATTAAACAAGTATGTTCAGCTAATTGTCAGCCTCTAACATGTCTGCATCTCGAGGGATTATGTGTCCAATCACATTGAGAGGATCAAGGCATACAGCCGACTCACATCCCTCCTCCACCTCAACTCCTCACTCTCGGCTGGTTCCTTTTCCCAGCCGGGGATACGGGGGAGAATACCCTGGGGTTGGGCTAAATTCCGAGCTTGGAGCCCTCGATCCCCTCGGACAGCACACAAAATAGGTTATTTTTACCCGTTCACTCTATTCGATCAATTGTAAGTGTAGAGAGAGAAAGGGGGAGACGGGATCGGGAAAGGTCCACAAACCGGAATTCAAACTCAGGTCACTCAAGCTGCCCACAAGGCTTTCGGCCTAGACAACATTATTTTCAACTTGACTGCAATGTTTTATTTCACAATGCATTCATTCAATGTATTTTGCCTGTCCATAAATTAACCTTTATGTCATCGCAGATTAAAATCTATAAATCAAAATATGTATATAATTTATGAAGAAAAGGCTCAGCACCCAAAGCTCTATCGCCTGTTGCCTCCTCAATGGTGTACAGTGTCTTAGGGTGGATTGTTGAGGTGGATCGCCAGCAACAGCCATTTTAGGATTGTTTGTGATTTGATCTTAGTGACTTAGGACTAATGGTTTTAGCCAAAGTGCTGATGGAGAACTATGAATTACGTCCTGCATGTTACCTTTTAATGTCGGACCATTATTCTAACGTGTTACCAAGATCTGTTTCGTAATATCAACTAATTAGTCATTCAGATGGTGTTTTGGAAATGACCTTATAACAGAGACAGTATGAAGCTGCTTTTGAGGTAAAGTGTCTTGCCGAAGGGCATAAAGCTGACAGTTCATGAATAGTACCTTTGTGGAGATTAACCTTATGGTTATGAGTCAGATTTGAACTAGAACAAAAGATGAGCATAGTGGTTTAAAAAAGAAAAAAGAAAAAAAGTCTCATGAGGAAGTACAACAGTCAACATACAATATTTTAAATTGTATTGTCACCTGTAATATTAAAATGCTTAATACAGTACAGAAATTATAAAAAATAGTAATAATAATATTAAATGTAAAGTATAGTATATTTTGGACAATAATGTTGTGTTTGTTTTTTATTTGGTCATGGTAACATCTAACTGTAAAAACAGCGGAACTTTGTCTAAAAATATTTGCATAGTAGGGGAGACCGGGGACGGTTGCAACACTTTCTGCATTTCTCTCAGTTACTCAGAGACTATTTGGACTATATATTAAACTTGCATCTGTCTGCTAATTACCCATACCATTTAAAGATGATTACATATGACATATCGTTCACAGTATTTATTTGAATGGAAGAAGCCAGATGTTGCAACCGACCCCGACCCAGGGACGGTTGCAACACAACCCAGGGACGGTTGCAACATGTTAAAAATACCTTAAATCTCACTAATTAACTTTAGCTTTTTGTCTCAATGAGCAAAGAATTCAGAAAATATTAACTGTTTTAGGCCTACAATAATATTATAGTATTATTTATTTATTCAATAATATTATTGTAGCCTATTATTTATTTATTTAGTGATATTTATCAAATAACAGTTACTGAGTTTTGTTTGTTTATGTGTAGAATATAGGCCCACATAGTTTCAGTGTGCAGGTGTTACAGATGCTATTCAATCTCCATATTTCAGTGTCAAACAGAAAGAATTTAACAATTTGCAATGCAACAAACTTTTATTAAACATGCAATTTATAACTTGTTGCAACCGTCCCCAACCCTATCAGCCATGACAGAACATTATATGCCTGCTAGACACACTGACTTTGACACATGCTAACCATGTCAACAAAACAATAATTCAAACTAAGTAATTTTTAATTAATTCATACAAAATGTCAGGACAGTATGGCAAAAATACATCTCATGAAAAAATGTACTTGCATACCTCCAAAACAAGTTTTGTTCAATAAATGCAGCAGTTGATGCTGAATATGACTTCTGTATTCTTGGTGGGGGGAGGGTCTAACTGTGCATGTGCAGTATGAGTGACATCACTCTAGCTTGTTTCTGATTGGAGAAAAATTGTTGCAACCACCTCCTGTTGCAACCATCCCCAGTATCCCCTAATTGTATGTGAAGAGAACAAAATTATTCACTTCAGTTTTTTCTTGAATTACAGATTGTACTGCTCTAGGTAAGGATGTTCTATCAATATTTAAGACTATCACATTTAAAAAAAAAAAAGATTTAAAAAAGGTAGCACTTTATTTCACAGTGTCCTTGTTACATGTGCATCTAGTTATAGTAATTACTATAAATTGTGCATAATTGCATGTAACTATAACACATGTGCAAAGTACATGTGGTTAATTAGTATTACTCAGTACTTAAATGTAAAATTTGTACATGTAACACGGACACCTTAAAATAAAGTGTAACCAAAACAATTAATTATTGATATATATTCATGTAAGACAAAATATTAACATGAAAATACGAATCATAATAAAATCCTAATGAGGAGACACACAGAAAATATCATTCTTAAAGATTTGGGAGTATCTTAAAAAAAAAAAAAAAGGGCGAGACTGTAAATTGTCTTCATAGTGTCTTTGTGTGTGTTTGTATCTGCAGAACTCAAGATGTATATCATTCCATTCATTTCTTTTCTTTTCATAATGGATGAACTTGTACTGGTATCTTCAGGTGAGTTCCTTGTCTAACTGAAAATAAAATCATCAGAAAGCTTTAGACCGGTTATAAGAAAATTAATTTAGCTTTAATTTAGCACCCTGAATTAATCATTTTGCAAAACAAGATATTTTAAGGTGTTTGTGTGTTTATATTGCTGTTCTGTTTTCAGACACTCCAGTATATAATGCAGAATTGCCAAGCAGAATAACAGCACTGAGCGGCTCTTGTGTGCAGATACCTTGTACATTTGAAGTGCCAGAGAACGAACTGAAGAATGCAGAAAGTATATTTGGCTTCTGGATAAAGCATGATCATGCTTTTCTCAGCTCAGGGAGTTTAGTTTATAATGGAAGTACAAACATCAGCAAAGGATTCAGTCGTATAGAGATAACTGGAAATCTTAGTCAGCGTGAATGTACCACAGTTTTCTATGATGTCATGAACAATCATTCAGACAATTATTACTTCAGGGTGGAAATACAGCCACAGGATTGGAAATACACATATCTGAATCCCATCAACATTTCTGTCTCAGGTAAGTGGGGCTCCACCCTAAACTATATGAATCTGTTGTGACATTTTAAAATGACTTCCTGATTGTGATTCATGATTGTGAAGGCCCTGAGTATTTTTTTTATAAAAAATAAATTAAATTATGGTGTCCTCATCAGAGAAGAGAAAGTCTGTTCATTCGGCTGCCGTATTTGTAACACCTCCGGACAATTATTTCGAGCATCCAAGACAAAATCCTATCTATTTGAATTGGGGAATCCTGAAATCTCAAAAACGGTTTGCCGAACAAACAATTGCATATTTCAAATCCGCAACGAAATCCCATAAATGTTGTTTCTTATGCTCAAATAGCATTAAAAAGCATATTTTTTTAGGCTAGACCAGCCACACAGCACATGTGCAGTCCTAAGCGAGTCACAGGTTTCTATGGGAACCAGAGCTTCTGCAGTGACGCAATGACTTTACCGATCAGTGATTGGCTCTTTTATTTAGAAGGCGGGACGTATTCCGCCATATTGTGTATTGCAGTAGAAGTGTATGGGATCAAATTCCCGCCAAATATATAGCGGTCACGTATAAAAAAATAATAAGCGTGAATCAAAAATTTAAAAACACATGTAAAAATATATTGCACAAACTGAAAAAAAGAATGCAAAATGATCAGAATAGCAAACAACGTGGTCACGGATCAAAATATAATAAGCGTGAATCAAGAAATAACAAGCATGAATAAAAACTTTAAACACATTAAAAGTTATTTTGCAGAAAACTTAAACTTATGGTCATGTTTTCTTAAAAAGTATGTTTTCCTTGGTTTTATTACTGTGTTCTTTGTGCTTTCTTGCATTTTTTGCTCATATTTTACTCTTTTGTACACTTGTGCTGTTTTTCTCTTCGCTCTTCTTTCTATGTTCTGCGCTTGCTTTCCCAAATGTTGCAGTTCGAGTTTCATGTAAATTAGGGCGGGCTTAAGCGTCACCATTGGTCCACTAGTTCTAGATTGACAGCTACTCCTCTAGCCAATCAATCGAAGAGGGGAGTTGACGTCACACCAATGCGACTCGTGGCTACTGATGCTTATGTAGGAGTACAAGCTGTTTATGTTTGTACAATTTCTTCAATTCCATTATAATATACTAAAATGTTATTTTTCTAATACTTTTATATAGCCTACTGTTCAATTTCTTATTTGTGCTTTGTTATGTGCATTTATTAAATTATTTTCGCTTGGCATACCAGCGTGATTACGTCACCGCACACTTCAGTGGGTGGTGCGCGCCCGTGATGCACTTCATTCTGAGTAAATATAACAAAAAAAAGAAGCACTGCTGCGCTCTCTTTTATTAAAAAAAGGACAACACTTAAGGTGTTTGGGGTCATTTTGACCCCAAACTTTTAAAGAGCAATTGCATAAGGAAATATAATTTTTTTATATGGAAAACTATATATCTTTTTTTTTATTTACTTCTAAACTATCCATTTATGCTGTGTTTTTGTGGAAATTTTGAATTTTTTTACCTATTTACTGCACAAATACATAACTAGGCCATAAATTGGCTCATGAAAAATGATTTTTAAAAGAAAAAATCACTTAAATGATGATCATAATTAAATATAAATAGTTTCTGGACATTGCTCTATGTGTTAGGGATAGAACACTGCCATCTAAAGGTTAGTTGAAAAACTTTATTTCTTATAGGAAAGGAATTAAAGTGCAATGGCCAAAGATATCCAATAGAGGGCCATAGAGAATCATTAATTCAACAAGCTTGTTCCATGTTGCATATGTGACATGTGTGTGTTTGTGTGTGTTTGTGTGTGTGTGTGTATGAGATAGAAAGTTCGTTCCACTTTGGGTTTATGCTCTAGGACCAGACCTTGATTTAAATGTAAATTTTTTTTACATTTATGCCAGTTTTGTTTATTTTATTTGCCAATTTCTATAAAAATACTCTCTGTTGCAGTGACATACATGTGTGTGTTTGTGTGTGTGTGTGTATGAGATAGAAAGTTCGTTCCACTTTGGATTTATGCTCTAGGACCAGACCTTGATTTAAATGTAATTTCTTTTAGATTTATGCCAGTTTTGTTTATTTTATTTGCCAATTTCTGTAAAAATGCTCTCTGTTGCAAACACATACATTTGTGTGTTTGTTTATGTGTTTGTGTGTGTGTGTGTGTGTATGAGATCGCTCTACTTTTTATTTATGCTCTAGGACCAGACCTTGGTTTCTATGTAGAAATTTTCAGATTTATAATGGATTTACTTTTATTTTTTTGACAAATAAAATAAAAAAAAGTCATTTTTTTCATTTTCCCATTCATTTTCAATGTGGGGTCATTTTGACCCCAAACACCTTAAAAGGTAAAAAAAAATGTACACACCTTTAGGACAACCAAATCAAGCCCAGTTTTTTTGTGCATGTTTAGATAGATTATTTAGGAAAAGTTCCAGAGTTTCATGCCCCTGAGATGAAGTTAACACTTTTAAAAAATGAAGGAAAAATCCATTGGGGTCTGTGAGACCCCAAACACTGATTAAAGGTTAAATTTTTCTTTAATCCTTACTCTTTTTCAGGAGTGCTGCACTTACTTATACAGGGGAAGACGGCAGTTCAAATTAACTTTACAAAGACTTTCAAGCAGTAAGCTATCTGAACTCTGGACATAAATAATTCAATTCATCTTTTTTGAGATACATGAGAATGTTAATGTGCACACTGGTAATTGGTGTTAAACAATATTACTTGGCTCATGATGTCAATATGCTAAGGCTGCTGTAAGTAAAACATCCTGCAGTTATGAAACACTACAATTCGTTGCAAAAACTAAGTTAAAAACGGCCATTGTCTGAAGACTTTAGGACTTTGACCTGTCAGCGCTACGCATTGCCTACCTTTTTTTTTTATTAACCTCGCCAAATTTGACAAGATTATTGAAAATGATTGTGTTACAGAGAAGATATACAGAAACCAGTTGAATTTAATACAGTGATTTATTACAAACTTATTGTGTTTACTTACATAGCTACATAATTGCATATTACTTTAGGATTAATGTTTTAAATATAGCTTAAAATTTGAATACAGCAACATCTCCATCAGCGATAGGTAACGTTGTTTCTAGAGTGCCGCTGTCCTGCAGAGTTTAGCGTCAACTCCGATTAAAAACCTGACCTGTCTTAAATATCCTAAAGACGATGATTAGCTGGTTCAGGTGTGTTTGATTAGGGTTGGAGGAGCTAAACTCTGCACCCAGGACCGACATTACCCATCCTTGTTATTGATTAAATATGAAAGTAAAACGGCCAGTAGGTGGTGGCAAGTTACTGCTCGGAGAAGATCGACGCTCGCGGTGCCAGGTCCAGTGCATTAGAGGTGAATGATGGATAATCAGACAGGCATAACTGTAACAGGTCATCGTTAGGATGACGAATTATACCATATTGCCAGGTATACGTACATACCGGCAACAGGTTGAGTTGCAGGCACACATGCAGTTTAAAGGTGTCCTGCCACGGAAATTTTTTTGCCAACTGAGTTGATTCCCCTGTATCAGAGCCATAGAGAGAGAGAGTTGCGACACTCCCATAGACCTCCGTTGTAAATAATGGCGGCGCTTTTAACCGCCTACTTCCGGGATATGAAGATCGGAATAGTTCCAAACACTGTCATTTGGGCGTTGGACACCATTCACTTACATTGCTGCGCGTCGAGTTGTTCCAGAGTTAAGTTGCCGAAATATCGACCTCTTTTGAATTGTCAACTGTCTATATTGTATCAGAGGCCCTTTGCGATGCTTATACTGGTCTTCATTTGTACATGCACAGCGTAATTATTTATATTTTATGTTGGTTGTTTCAACCAATTTTCAAGCACTGCCTGCTAGCTAACGTTAGTTAGCTAGCGCGACTTCGTCAGCTAAGAGTTCGGTAATGAATCGCTACCACCTTTATAGCAACTTTTATTTAATTTAATTTTTTGGGATATACTAACTTTTCATTATGTTATTATTGTCTTGAGTGAAGCGGCTTGTGAGAACAATGCTGGACCTTTAGGATTGTTATGGCCATCACCATGGATCACCTGCCCCTGGTTTTTGTTTTTCTTGTTCACACACACAAGCACACATTTTTGTTGTCTGTCATTGTTTAATAAAAAATATTTTATTTGAAAACCTTCATTTGTATCAGCCATGCTTAAATTCGTTTTTAATCTGTTATAGTTTTGATAATGTGTATGGCCTTAATCTTAAAATAATATTCTTAGTCTTAACATGATTATGTTTCACGTTATGGTCCTGGGGGTGGCCACTTTCATCAGAAGAAGTGAGCTAGCTTCTAAGCGAATTCTGAACGGACCGCCACGGCAGACCTCTTTGCGTGATCACGAAGGTAATGGCTGAATCAAAATTTATAAGCAAAATCACGGGAATCAATAGCCTAATACAGCCCAGTTGTGCTAAAATAAATATCATGAGACGTCCATCATCAGATGAATGATATGGAAAAGTTAAGTTAGAGCCGCTAGAGCCAGTGCTACTACCCATGCGAACATGAACACTAAGCTTTTCCCTCCAAAAATATAGCTTAAAACTTATCTCCAAATGCAAAACTGACATTAACAAAATGCAATAATGCAATAACAGCTGAAAAAGTACTTGGGTGTGTGTTTTATTTTATATTTACCGTTCAATAATGCAATCGCTGCTGTCTGTCCCATAGAAGAACATGACAGCCAGCGTACGTTTTGGAACTATTGGGGCTTACATGAACCACGTGACAGCCATAGCGGCGACATCAAAGAGTGTCGCAACTCTCTCTCTCTATGGCTCTGCCCTGTATAACAAGTTTTTTTTTTTTTTTATAACTTTATTGAGTTTTTCTCATCACAATAAACAATGAAGACGTTTGCCAAAGAAGAAAAATGACATTCTCAAAATGTACAATATAAATCTTATTATATTATAAACTAAGAGTCACACCTCCTGCAAATCATCTGAAAAGACATTTTCTATACTGTTCACATGACAAGGGAGAACAAACTAGATTGAAAGAACTCAAAACAATAAAAATAAACTAAAACAAAATAAATAACATAACAAACCAAATAAGAGGGACTCATCTCATCTGAAGTGTTATTAAACTCTTATGCAGTTTTTTAGCCTGGGCATTCTCAACCTTTATAAGACAGTTTTGAAACAACAAAAGTTCATTTTTAAGTGCAGACCATGTGGGGGAGGACTTAGCAAATCGACATTTATGTATATAATATTTTGTTGCTATAATTAGATTATTGACCAAAAATTCATCATTTTTATTTTGTAGGATTACACCCATCTGAATGTTTTGATATGAAAAGAAATCTATGTTTATAGATCTGGAGGACAACAGGTTGTGAAGAGATTTCCATAAATTCTGAGCCGGTTGACATTCATAAAACAGGTGTTCAGTTGTTTCAACATTAATGTTGCAGATATGACAATTGTCTACCTCAAACTTGAATCTTTTCTTTACAAACTCATTAGAGGGATATATATTATTTATTGTTTTAAAATGTACTTCCTTAAATTTAGGGAGAATTGGATATTTTAGGAATTTTGTTCTAATTGAAGATATTTCAGATTTGTTATAACCAAGAAAGAAGAGAGTGCTTCTTGTTCTACCCGGGTACAAAATGTTAACAAGAGTTTGCTTAAGGAATTTATTATTACATTTTGTATCAACCAGGTCCACATAATCGATTTTAATTTTGTGTAGTCTTGGTGATGCAATGTTCAAAAGATTATTCTTTATTGCTTGAATAAGGACCTTTGGAATGTTCTGTGTTACTTTGTTGTAATCCACAATTGAGCAGTTAATATTATATTTAGAATTAAATTCCTCCAATTCAAGAATATTACCATTTTCATCCAATATATGAACAATTGACCATATTTGTTTTTCCCACCAGTCTTTCAGAAACATAGATTTCCTTCTACACAATATAACTCTGTTGTTCCATAATGGAACATTGTGGGGACTGAAGTTATGTTTAAACATCAGTTTCCACTGTAACAAAACCTGTTGATGAAAAGTTGAAAGTTTTATAGGCAATTTAGATATTTCAAAGTCACATGTTATTAAAAATGTAATACCTCCCACTTTATCAAAGATATATGCCGGTAAGGAGAACCATATCTCTTCGCCATTCCTCAAAAAGGATTGGAGCCATTTAATTTTCAATATTCCATTCATAATTTCAAAGTCGATTGCCTTTATGCCCCCTTCCTCATAATTTTTCAACAGATCCCCTTTTCTAATGTAGTGATGTTTATTTTTCCAAATAAAATTAAAATTGATTCTATTAATTTCTTTAATTAACTTTGGAGAAATAGCAAGAGAGTAGGATGGATATATCAGTCTGGAAATAGATTCAATCTTGGTCAACATCGTTCTTCCAAATAATGTTAAATCTCTTTGTAACCAACTGTTTAAAATTTTTCCACATTTATCAATATTATCTTGGATATTCTTTTTTTCACTTGTATCTGAGGATTTGGTAATCCAAATACCTAGATATCTAATGTCATTTTTGACTGGTATATTATATAGTGAGGATTCAGAGCAGTTATGAATGCTCATCAGTTCACATTTACTCAGATTCAGATATAAGCCCGATGCTAGTGAAAACCGCTCTATTACTTTTACAGCCTCTGGTATTTGTTCCTTATTTTGTAAAAACAGAGTTGTATCGTCAGCAAGCTGACTTATGAGTAACTTGTGGTTGTTTATCTCTAAACCTTTAATATTTGAATTTTTGACCGCAATTGCTAGTAGTTCAGTCACTGCAATGAATAAAAGAGGAGAAATACTACAGCCCTGTCTTATTCCTCGTTCAACCTTAAATCTAGGACATGTACCTTCTGAGAGGGAAACACAGCTATTAATATCCGTATGCAACATAGTGATCATATCAAGAAACTTATTTCCAAAGCCAAAGTGTCTCAGTGTGTTAACAATAAATAAATGTTCCACTGAATCGAATGCTTTATGGAAATCCAAAAAAAAGATAAAACCATCTTCCTTAATTAAATAATTATAATCAATGAGATCCAGGACCAGGCGGATGTTATTATGGATGGATCTTCCTTTAAGAAAACCAGATTGTGTTGGGCTGATTAATTTAGATATACCCGTCTTTAATCTTGCTGCCAAAACTGTTGTTAGAATCTTGTAGTCTGTATTCAACAGTGTAATAGGTCTTAAATTGCTTAATATTTTCTTATTTTTTCCAGGTTTTGGAATCAATTTTATTATACCTTGTTTCATAGTTTGCATCAGTTCTTTTTGATTAATACATTCATTTATAGCCTGAAACAATAGGTATTTTAAGTCTTCCCAAAAGTGTTTATAAAAATTAGATGTAATACCGTCTGGTCCTGGCGAACGATCAGAAGCCATTTTTTTTATAGCATAGTCAAATTCTACAATTCTTAGTTCCTTATCACAAACTTCTTTAAAATTTTCATCAATAACAGGAATCAAGTTGTTAATTTTATCAAAAAAAGATGAGGCATCTTGTTCTGAGTAGGAAGATTTATAAAGATTCCTATAAAAATTGAAAACTTCTTTTTCAATGTGTTTGGGTTCTGTACATTCCTCTCCATCAACTGTTAGACTACAAATCGAATTATATTCTTGTCTGCGTTTTTCTAATTTGCAGAAGTATGCAGTATTCTTTTCTCCTTCTTCAATCCACCGGGCCCTGGATCTAATATATGCACCTTTAGCTTTATCTATATACATTCTATCCAATTTGGATTGCAAATTACTTATTTTTTCTTTGTCCTCTTCACTCCAATCTGATTTACTATAAAGTGTCATGAGTTCTTTAACCACAGTTACTTCTTGAGCTCTCTTTTCTTTATTCACTTTTTTACCAAACGTTATTGAATACTTTCTAATACTAAATTTCAGAAATTCCCATTTTCGTATATATGTGTCTAGTGTATTGTCATTTTTTATATCAAAAATAATTTTTTCAATGGAATGACAAAACTCTGAGTTTTTTAGTAACTGAGAGTTAAATTTCCAATAATCTTTTGGTTTGTTAGTTTTATTACTGTTTCGGATTTTCAGGTTAATAATACAATGATCACTTAAAGGACAGTTAGCAATTTCTGTTTCTGTGACATGATCTGATATTGAGTTTGCTATCAACCAATAATCAATTCGTGATTTGTTTTGACCATTAGGTTTATGCCAGGTAAACTGTTTCACCCCACTATGTAAACTTCTCCAGATGTCTATCAATTGGTTATTATTAGCAAAAGCTTCCAAAATTGGGTTTCTATGTTCACTCAATAACTTGGAAGGCCATCTATCCATCCACTCATCAGGAGTTAAATTGAAATCCCCTCCAACAATAATATGATCTGTGGGGAATTTTGCTTTTAGTTCTATGATAACTTCTGATATTTGATGTAACAGATTTTGATTCTTGTTATCGTTGTTATAACCATATATGTTAATCAGAATAACAAGATTAGCATCAATTTCCAAAACACAGGCTATCCAGTGTCCCTCCTTGTCTGCTTTTTCACCCAGAATCTTACCAGGGCATCTGTTGAAACATATGGCAACTCCAGCCGACCGATTTGTCCCATGACTGAAGAGAATTTTATCTCCCCATTGTTGTGACCAAAACTTAACATCAGATATATCAGAGTGAGTCTCTTGAAGAAAAGTGCAATGTGCTTGTTGCCCTTTGCAAAACAAAAAGACAGCTTTTCGCTTAACTGAGTCTTTAAGTCCCCTTGTATTAAAGGAAATAAAAGAAAAGTCAGTATTTAACTGAAATACAGAACACATGAACAAATGAACTTTTTGTGAGAAAAAATTAAAATAAAATAAAAAGTAGGGAGGTGGAGTAAAACCGTTGAGGTAGAAGTCCCATCACCCGAACTGATCCACTATATATTCATTTCAAGCTCTAGTTTCAGCCCCTAACTTAAGTGTCCTCCATAATACGCTTGCCTTCGATGAATCCAAATGGGCCCCTGAAGCCTGCAGCCTTTCCTTCCTTTCTAGCCTGGTCGATTTTGGGCCAGAGAGCCTGTCTGGAACGCCAGTCCTCTTGAGTCAGATCTTCAGTAAAGCGAATCCCCTCTTCTTTGCAGATTGGAGAAGTTTTTGTTCGCCTCCAGATGTCATCTCTCACTGCTCGTCGCACAAATAAAATGATTATTTGTCGTTGCCGGTTGTCCATCCTTCTTCCCACTCTGTGGACAACGTCGACCACTTCATCCATCTTTACCGCCAGGTCCGGTGCAATCCTGCGAAGAAGCTCCACCACCTCCGTTCTTATGTTTTCATTAGCCGTTTCTTTTTTCCCTTTGATGCGCAGGCACCACCGTCTTTTGTATCTGTCATTGTTCAATACCTGACCCCTCATGTCTTCATTTTCTTTAGTCAGTGTCTCCACTTTCTTTTCCAGGTGTTTTATTTTCGTTTTACACTCTTTTAGCTCTTCTGTGTTGAACTGCACCGATTTAGCAATAGAAGCTAGCATGGAGCTGTGCTGTTGCAACTGCGTGCTAAATTCTTCCATGCGGTCGTCTACACGTTGACCGAGAGAGTTGATAGCATTCAGTATGGTCTCGGTGTTTGTTTCTTCCTGAGACATACCTTTCGTTTTCTTCTCCAGGTGTGTTTTTTCGGGGGTTTCCGCTGGAGTTGTCGGCCCTCGTTTGTTCTTGCTAACGTTAGTCATATCTGCATAGTCGTGTTCACTCGTCTTCACACAGCTTTCAAATGGGAGACTTTTTTGCGCCGGAGACTTTCCGCTGTTGTGTTTCTTCATTTTCGTGCTGAGAACTGGACAAATGGCAGTTAATAGTGGATATGTATTTTTTAATTAACTATAACATCGGGACTTCCCGAGGAGCTCAGTGAGATGCGACTGCACGGACCGCCATCTTACCGGAACCCCCCGCCCTGTATAACAAGTAAGCATCAGTAGCCACGAGTCGCATTGGTGTGACGTCAACACCCCTCTTCGATTGATTGGCTAGAGGAGTAGCTGTCAATCTAGAACTAGTGGACCAATGGTGACGCTTAAGCCCGCCCTAATTTACATGAAACTCGAACTGCAACATTTGGGAAAGCAAGCGCAGAACATAGAAAGAAGAGCGAAGAGAAAAACAGCACAAGTGTACAAAAGAGTAAAATATGAGCAGAAAATGCAAGAAAGCACAAAGAACACAGTAATAAAACCAAGGAAAACGTACTTTTTAAGAAAGCATGACCATAAGTTTAAGTTTTCTGCAAAATAACTTTTAATGTATTTAAAGTTTTTATTCATGCTTGTTATTTCTTGATTCACGCTTATTATATTTTGATCCGTGACCACGTTGTTTGCTATTCTGATCATTTTGCATTCTTTTTTTTCAGTTTGTGCAATATATTTTTACATGTGTTTTTAAATTTTTGATTCACGCTTATTATTTTTTTATTCGTGACCGCTATATATTTGGCGGGAATTTGATCCCATAGAAGTGCACCTTATTTTTATATATCTGTATGACTTGATGCTGCTGCAAGAGGCAGTGGAAATTATTTTGAATAAAGATTATGAGGGGATGATTACAAAAATTATATACATGGATAAATCAATCATATAAACTGCAATATTCAATAAAAAAATGTATTGTCCATTTTGATTTCATGACGAATTAAAAAATGTATGCAAAATATATGATGCACACATGCGTAGGCAAATTCGCAATTCACATGCACAAAAAACAATTCATGTGCATGAAAAAAAGTATATATTGAAAAAAATTATATATTGACCAAAATGTTATATATTCATTAAATACGTTTTACAAACGCAAAAAACACTCCACAGATGTCCAGCTGCTCAAAAAGTTTTTAATGTTTAATATTGAATCTGAAATTGGAAAGTGTCATCAGTGTGTGAATCGCCATGAATTTCTGTGTGTATTTTGAGACTTTCCTGACAGCCTTCACACACGTCCATCGTACTTTTCAGCCAGGACTCAAGGAGCACGGTTTTGCGCAACTTTTGCACAATATGACTTGATCAGAATGGAAATTAAATATTTACATCAAACATGACGAAAAAGACAGGTTGGTGCATTTAAGTAAAGTAAAATGTTTTTGGATAGTAGTTTGTTGCGTAACACTTTAGAATAATGGTCCATCCATAATAGTATAGCTGAAGTGTTAATGTAGTTTTGTAGTCCATTACTTCCTGCATAGTTACATAGTAATGAGGGACCATTATTCTAAAGTGTTATTGGTTATTGTGACTAAAAACACATTATGAGGACAGTGTTGATAATGAAGCATGCAATTTGCTGAGGTTAGCACATTGTTTAGCGTAGCTAGGGGAATACACTTTTCCATGATTTTGCTTGTGCATTTGTTTTCATTTACAGCACAAATGTGTCTAAAAGGGTGAATTATCAATAGTTATGAGATTGTAACATTTCACCAACTGACAGGCAAATTCCATGCTTCCTTATCAATACTGTCCTCATAAAGTTTTGAGTCACAGTAAGTTACTATCCAAAAACATTTTGCTTAGACGTGCATCCAAAGACTTTAGATATACCAAGATTATGTACTCGTATTACTATGAATTGGAGAAATTGCAACGTGCAATTGATAAGGAGTCGAATCTAAAAGAGTTGAGTCAAGGTCAGCTCTAGCACATAGGCCGCTGTACGTGAGCTGTATCGTTCAGTTTCGTTCCACCAAGTGGGGCACTAATTTTTCTTTTGCTCAATATGTTCAACGTTAATAAAAGATATCCAAGCAAAAAGTTCTCCACGCATTATCCTGCAGTTAATGAGAAATTGTAATTTATTGGCGCTCTATATTGATTGCGTATTGAGACGTCTAAAACGGTTGAGCTCGATTTTCAACCAATCAGCATCGAAAATGTAAGTAGGTCACAGCCGAAATCAAGCCAATATCACTACGCACATATGTAAACAGAGGAGGACGTAAGCAGCGCATCTTCATCTGATAGCGGCGATCAAGCTCGATTAACACCCGTAAAGTGTATTCTTCATGTCGGAAAAGATGGTGGGAAAGGTCCGCAGCCCTTTACTGAAGTCCGATGGGAAAAAATCAAGCAATGTGCGTAGGAATGGCTCAAAACGTCGGACACTACGGAGCTAACGTTAGCTATTGCTAATAAACATGTTGCCCTCCTGGACAAACTGGTCTCTGATGTCCCAACAACTACGGGTTTCACCCGGCCTGATATCGGCGTTTTATAGGCTAGACAAAAAAAAACGCTTGACTTGTGTGTATGTGCTGGGTAGGTTAAGGGGTCGGGTTAGTGTGTGTATGTGTGAGAGAGAGAGAGAGAGGGAGAGAGGGAGAGGGGGAGAGGGAGAGGAAGAGAGAGAGAGAGGTAGGTAGGTAGGTAGGTAGGTTTAGGGGTCGGGTTAGTGTGTGTGTGTGAGAGAGAGAGAGAGAGAGAGAGAGAGAGAGAGAGAGAGAGAGAGAGAGAGAGAGAGAGAGAGAGAGAGAGAGGTAGGTAGGTTTAGGGGTCGGGTTAGTGTGTGTGAGAGAGAGAGAGAGAGATGGGTAGGTTTAGGGGTCGGGTTAGTGTGTGTGTGTGTGTGTGTGAGAGAGAGAGAGATGGATAGGTTTAGGGGTCAGGTTAGTGTGTGAGTGTGTGTGGGGAGAGAGAGATAGGCTGCTGTCAGTAGCCTAAAAGAGGCCTAGAAATAGGGTTTCGTTCCACATATTTAATATCAGAAATATATAGAGATTCCTTAGGACATAGGGAAAACATAGGGAATTTTGCACTTTCAAACCTGTTATCATATAAACCCAAAAATGCCGAATTACCACTTGAAGTACAAAATAAAATTTTGAAATTTTAAACCAGTTTGAAATGTGTGATATACCTGAAGTTGCTATCTAGGGACAGTAAACATGATAAGATTATCAAGAAAACTTCTACTGTAACATTAACATCCCAATTACTTCTCATTATGTTGTTCCAATTCAAAGGTAATATTTGAGGTAAAATCTGAATAACAAATAGAATTAAGCCAAAATATAATAACCGAGCTGCCAACTCTCACGCATTCACCGTGAGACTCACGCTATTGACAATTTTCACACGCTCTCACACCACACATCCATTCTCAGGAAAGCCATTTATTGACCATAATATAGACACGTTAGTTGGCTAGAAAAAGAGCTATAGAGAGTATTTTGCTAAATATGTGTACTATATTACATATTTATTATATTTGTACTTATATCATTAAATAAAGTTGTTATTATAATAAAAAACACATTATATTTAATTTGAGTTATTTTTAACCTTAAATAATACTACCAGCTGATAGGGCTGTCTGTGTGTAGCCTATTTTTCTTGAGAAAAATGAACGCCTATCTTGTGTACCTAATATTTATCCAAATGAGTCAACATTAAATCAAATCACAAGAATTGAATTGAAATCGTGAAATTTCTTTAAGAAATTTGTAAAAAAAAAAAAAAAAAAAAACTTAGCTTACCAGAAATTGTACCATATAAACATTGTAACATGTTGTCAAAATTCAGTTTAGTTACTAAAATGTTTTGACAATCACCAAGTTAAACTCAAAAGTATACAAAGAAAAACACTTTTAAAAATAACACATTTAATGGTGAATTGTTAATTTGCATACACGAGCAGTAACTGCACTACATGTACATATTCACAGGAATGATTATTGTAAACAAGATTTAATTTGGATTTATTTATTTACCTAACGTTACCCATCTCTCTCACACACACACACACACACACACACACACACTACCCAACCCCTAAACCTACCCATCTCTCTCTCTCACACACACACACTAATCCGACCCCTAAACCTACCCATCTCTCTCTCTCTCTCTCTCTCTCTCTCTCTCTCTCTCACACACACACTCACCCAACCCCTAAACCTTCCCATCTCTCTCTCTCTCTCACACTCACACTCACCCGACCCATACACACAAGTCACATACACACAAGTCAAGCGTTTTTTTTTGTCTAGCCTATAAAACGCCGATATCAGGCCGGGTGAAACCCGTAGTTGTTGGGACATCAGAGACCAGTTTGTCCAGGAGGGCAACATGTTTATTAGCAATAGCTAACGTTAGCTCCGTAGTGTCCGACGTTTTGAGCCATTCCTACGCACATTGCTTGATTTTTTCCCATCGGACTTCAGTAAAGGGCTGCGGACCTTTCCCACCATCTTTTCCGACATGAAGAATACACTTTACGGGTGTTAATCGAGCTTGATCGCCGCTATCAGATGAAGATGCGCTGCTTACGTCCTCCTCTGTTTACATATGTGCGTAGTGATATTGGCTTGATTTCGGCTGTGACCTACTTACATTTTCGATGCTGATTGGTTGAAAATCGAGCTCAACCGTTTTAGACGTCTCAATACGCAGTCAATATAGTGCGCCAATAAATTACAATTTCTCATTAACTGCAGGATAATGCGTGGAGAACTTTTTGCTTGGATATCTTTTATTAACGTTGAACATATTGAGCAAAAGAAAAATTAGTGCCCCACTTGGTGGAACGAAACCCTATTTCTAGGCCTCTTTTAGGCTACTGACAGCGGCCTAACAGGAATCGTTTATTCTATTGCTGTGTCTGAAATCGCTCACTTCTTTACTCATTCCCCTGTAAAATGAATTAATGGTAACGATGTTAATAGGCTACTCATCATTTCGAGGTATGTCATCCCTTCAATGGACTAGTGTATTATTTTAATAAAGGGAAATTAGGGCTTCATCCCTGGTTGTGTTTAGTTTCATTTTCATGGACGTTTAGGGTACATTTACATGACAATGATGTGCTAAAAATGGAAACGTTTTTTCTTTGTGCAGATGAAAAAATTATCAAAATGATGTCACTTTGTAAAGAGAGACTACGCCTGCACACATACACATTCTTCTACAGAGCATTCGCGCCAAACGTGCACGTCTATAGACTGAACACATAATGCGCATATTACGCAAAATGATGTTGTGTAAACGTCCCCTTAGTTTTCCCCCTTAAGTTACATGTGTCCTTTGTTCTAGTTTCCCATCAGTCATTAGTTGTCCTGGACATTCATTAACAAGCTCGCCTGTCTGCATTTAGTTCATTATCATTGTGAATTCAAGTTCCTCTTTGTTCTCTGTTTATTTTTTCGGTTCTTGTCAAAGTGTAAGTGAAGTTTGGTTCATTAAATCTTCTGCCTGTTTCTGTATTCTTGAGTTATTTGAGTTTGTAAATAAAGACTGTTTAAATTGATCATCTTTGTCATGCTAACCAGCACCTCCCAACACATGACACAATGACTTCTATCTTGTTCTATTCCTTACTCTGTTTTGATGTAAAGCACGCGAATTTGAGGAAACGATTCCATCAACTCCTATGGTGAGAGTCAGAGTCGACTCCAAAAAACCTAGAATCAAATACCCCTATGAGCAAGATGGCTGAATAAGCCAGCCAGCAATTGGTGAAGTCATCGCGTCATTGCAGTTGTCGTTAAAAGCTGTGTTTGCCAAAGAAACTCTCAGGACCGCACATGCGCATTGGCAGGTCTATTTTTTAACACCGAGCAAAAGAAACCACATTTATGGGACGGTTGCTGCTGGTTTGATAATATGTTATTTAAATGTGAGTGTGGCAAACAGTTTTTGAATTTTTCAGGATTTCCACATTCATGTAGACATAATTTGGTTTTAAATGCCCACAAAGTCGTTGCAGTATGGCCGCAGAGTGAATGGACTTTCCATGAAAATATATTCACAAATCCAACATGATAAACTCATGACGATTTGCAATTCCAGATTCAATATTAAACTCATGAAATGTAAACATTCAAAATTTTTTGTTCACAGTTGTACATCTGTGAATTGTGTTTTGGATTTGTGAAATGTATTTTATGAATATATAATTTTATTGTGTGCACATAACTTGACTTTTGTGAAAATATTTTGTGCATGTGAATTAGGTTTGTATTTTAATGCAAAATAATTTGCCTGTGCATCAAAAAAAAAAAAAAAAAGGTCTTCTCAAGGGTTATTTAAAAAACTGATTATATCCTCTATATGTTTGTGTTTTTGTAGGATGTTGTTGTGTTTTCCTTAAATTTAACAGCAATTTATTCTGTGTTCACTTTGCCCTGTAGATTCACCACAACCTCTCATCCTTAAACCCACTGATCTGAAAGAAGTGATGGAGGAAACAACAGTCAATCTGAGCTGCTCTGCTGAAGCCCCCTGCCCCAAACAACCTCCTACAATATCCTGGTCCAACATCCCTGAATCTGCCAACATTACAACACAGTTACAGGAGAAACCTAATAAAACCCAGTCAGTGTTTTCACACATGACCTTCAAAGCTTCATACATGGATCACAGAAAGAACATCTCCTGCAATGTTACATATCCAAGAAAAACATCTAATGACTCATCTGTGGAGACCACCGTGATGCTACAAGTCCGGTGTAAGTGATTTAGAGTAGTTTTGTTCTTTCATTAGCATTTGTAAAGTGATCCACTGGAGGCAAGTGTAAATGAGAACCCAAGTGCAGTTTATTATAAACAAAACCAAACATGAAACAAAAACAAGGCGTGGCATGAAACCTCAAAACAAGACATGAACAAGCCCAAACAGTGGTCTACAGGAAACAATACTTGACAGACACATGGCAAACATGAGGGTTTAAATACACAATGACTAGACAAGGGACACCTGTGAACACTGAAACAATGAACCAATGACAACATGACAACATGACACATCAGGGGCACGTTCAAGTTCAAAACGGTGCACAACGTTTTGCTACGGTTTCTGGGTTGAACGTCATGTTTCCTGGAAACGGCGTGCACCGGTGTGCAACGGGGTTTGAGATACGTTTTCTCTTGTTTGGTGGGTGTGTCAGAACTGCAGTCCAATCAGCAGCAACATGTATATAAAGCACGCAGTATTAAAGTGAACTCGCACAATGGGTTCAAGGAAAGTAATTTACAAATGTGTTCGATGCAGCTCGGTATACGCAACAACTGAGGATATTAGAAGACATGTTTGTCGTAAGTTTTATTGTAAAAATATAGGATATCAACATAATGATGTAGTTGTTTATATTTTTAGCTTCATTGCAAGTGTATGACATTTGGTATAGAAATAAACAATGGTAATTAAGTGCTTTTCCTAAAAATGAGAAAGAAAATACAGGGTATTAAAACAGTATGAACTACAAATAAAGTCAGTATGTGAGGCTAAATAGATGTGTTTTAGTCTGAATTAGGTAAGATGTGTGCTTCCATTTCAGTTTCAGCAATCCCTTCACTCGATTGGGATTTTCTCTTTTGTTCTGGGCGGCAAGTGCAGTAACTGAAACATCGGGCATATTTTGTTGTATTAAATGATGTTTTATAAACAAAGTTCGGGAGGAGCACGTTCAAATAATCAATCAATCAACTCGTCATCAAACAATTACCATGTCTACCCTATCAGCATGAGAGGAAGCATATATATATTCACTCTGTCAACTCACCTAACATTCCTTGACAGTTTTCAGCAGCATTTGGCTCAGCCCTACCTTCCTAACGTTTCCGAAATGAGCTCTCCCGTCCAATGAAGAATCTTTCGTCCTTCAGGAATCTTTGTCTCAAATCCTCTGGTGTTATCTCGCGGGCGTCAGGCCTAAACAAACGGATCCTCGCCACCACAGGCGAAACATCCGCGATCTTCTTCCGCGCATTTCTCTAAACCGAGAAATGGACAATAAGGCCCGCCGAGCACCACGCTCGCGTCTCGGGCAATGCCGCCCTCTTCACACGAAGAAACGGGCCTTCTTCCAGGACCAGGCCGCCGCAGCAGGCCCTCAGTAAGCCGCGCCGCAGATTCAGTCCCGGCCGGCCAGCTCACACTCTCAACCCCCGCTGGCTCGACTCCACGACTCCAACCGCCCCGTCAGACGTTTCTGTAACCACAGCAACCACAGCTGCCCAAAAAGGCCTCTCTCAGCAGCAGATCCAAGCACTTGGCGCTGGTCATCGGAGGCCTTTGAGAGTTACATCCGCAAAAAAAAAAAAAAAAAAAAAAAAAAAAATAATAATAATTTGCTTCTATATCAAAGAAGCCCAACGAACCCTCATCAGCTAATTCTTTTGCCAACTCCTTATACACCCAACCCTACAAGCCACCACTCCTGCAGGAGCCACGTTCCCCATCCTACCTCGCTTTTCTGCCACAGCAATGCTATTTCCGTTCCAGCCGGAGCTCACATCTCCGTCCCACTCACCTTTCAGATCACAGTTTGAAGCAAGTTATTTCCAACACCACAGCAGCATAACCTCTTCCTCCAACGGGAGCCCTTTCTCCACCCAACTGGCTCTCCAGTCAGTTAAAAAGCAAGTCAACCAAGTTCTTCTACTACAGCTAATCTACTCCACTCCCACAGAAGCTCCGTTACTCTGTCCAAACTTGCTCCACTGCCGCAGCAGTGCCATCTACTCCACTCCCGCAGGAGCTCAGTTCTATGTCCAAATTGTTTCGGATATTTAAAGCAAGTTGAAAAGCAAGTTTGGTCCACTGCCGCAGCAGTGTCATCTACTCCTCTCCTGCAGGAGCTCCGTTACTCCGTCCAAACTTGTCCACTGCCGCAGCAGTGTCATCTACTCCGCTCCCACAGGAGCTCCGTTACTCCGCACAAAATAGTTTGGATATTTAAAAGCAAATTGAAAGCAAGTTTGGTCCACTGCCGCAGCAGTGTCATCTACTCCACTCTTGCAGGAGCTCAGTTCTATGTCCAAAATTGTTTTGGATATTTAAAAGCAAGTTGAAAAGCAAGTTTGGTCCACTGCCGCAGCAGTGTCATCTACTCCACTCTTGCAGGAGCTCAGTTCTATGTCCAAAATTGTTTTGGATATTTAAAAGCAAGTTGAAAAGCAAGTTTGGTCCACTGCCGCAGCAGTGTCATCTACTCCACTCTTGCAGGAGCTCAGTTCTATGTCCAAAATAGCAAGTTATTTCCAACACCACAGCAGCATAACCTCTTCCTCCAACGGGAGCCCTTTCTCCACCCAACTGGCTCTCCAGTCAGTTAAAAAGCAAGTCAACCAAGTTCTTCTACTACAGCTAATCTACTCCACTCCCACAGAAGCTCCGTTACTCCGTCCAAACTTGCTCCACTGCCGCAGCAGTGTCATCTACTCCACTCTTGCAGGAGCTCAGTTCTATGTCCAAAATTGTTTTGGATATTTAAAAGCAAGTTGAAAAGCAAGTTTGGTCCACTGCCACAGCAGTGTCATCTACTCCGCTCCCGCAGGAGCTCCGTTACTCCGTCCAAACTTGCTCCACTGCCGCAGCAGTGTCATCTACTCCACTCTTGCAGGAGCTCAGTTCTATGTCCAAAATTGTTTTGGATATTTAAAAGCAAGTTGAAAAGCAAGTTTGGTCCACTGCCGCAGCAGTGTCATCTACTCCACTCTTGCAGGAGCTCAGTTCTATGTCCAAAATTGTTTTGGATATTTAAAAGCAAGTTGAAAAGCAAGTTTGGTCCACTGCCGCAGCAGTGTCATCTACTCCACTCTTGCAGGAGCTCAGTTCTATGTCCAAAATTGTTTTGGATATTTAAAAGCAAGTTGAAAAGCAAGTTTGGTCCACTGCCGCAGCAGTGTCATCTACTCCACTCTTGCAGGAGCTCAGTTCTATGTCCAAAATAGTTTGGATATTTAAAAGCAAATTGAAAGCAAGTTTGGTCCACTGCCGCAGCAGTGTCAGCTACTCCGCTCCCTCTGGAGCTCCGTTACTCCGTCCAAACTTGCTCCACTGCCGCAGCAGTGTCATCTACTCCACTCTTGCAGGAGCTCAGTTCTATGTCCAAAATTGTTTTGGATATTTAAAAGCAAGTTGAAAAGCAAGTTTGGTCCACTGCCGCAGCAGTGTCATCTACTCCGCTCCCGCAGGAGCTCCGTTACTCCGTCCAAATTTGTCCACTGCCACAGCAGTGTCATCTACTCCGCTCCAACTTGTCCACTGCCGCAGCAGTGTCATCTACTCCGCTCCCGCAGGAGCTCAGTTCAGTTCTAAAATAGTTTTGGATATTTAAAAGCAAATTGAAAAGCAAGTTTGCTCCACTCCCGCAGGAGCTCCGTTCCCCGCAGCAGTTTACTCTTCCGTTCCCACAAGTACTCTATTATCCATCCTTTGTCATCAGATATTTGAAAAGCAAGCCAAAGCAAGTTTGATTCAATGCCGCAGCAGGTTCATCTCTAGAGCTAGTTCTCCATCAAAATTGCTTCCACTGCAACGGTTATAACATTCTTCTCCGCTTCCGCAGAAGTACATCACATATGACCATCCCCAGCCTACCACGTTAGAGGCACACCCATCTGACGTCATGACAACCAACTCCCGTTCGACGTCACAGGAAGCCTTCCAGCAACTTACCCCTTTCCACTTCTGATACCTTAAGCTTTGCACTCTGCAAGTTTTTGGGGGGTTATCAACATCATCATGGCGGCTGTCCTGCATTTATTTGCAGCTTTTTGGGGGGAGTACTCTGGGTTCGGGCCGAATACCGAGCCCGGAGCCCTCTCCTCGGACAGCACGCCAAATACGCATTTATTCTATCTGACTTATTTGTTAGTGTGAACTCGTGAAATGATGTTTTATAAACAAAGTTCGGGAGGAGCACGTTCAAATAATCAATCAATCAACTCGTCATCAAACAATTACCATGTCTACCCTATCAGCATGAGAGGAAGCATATATATATTCACTCTGTCAACTCACCTAACATTCCTTGACAGTTTTCAGCATCCCTCCACCACCCCAACTCCTCACTCTTTGCTTGTTCTTTCACAGCCAGGAATACGGGGGGAGTACTCTGGGTTCGGGCCGAATACCGAGCCCGGAGCCCTCTCCTCGGACAGCACGCCAAAGACGCATTTATTCTATCTGACTTATTTGTTAGTGTGAACTCGTGAAACACATATTTATACCGACTTCATCAGGCTCCGAAAATTCTTCACAAAGAACACAAAGAATGGCCTTCTCAGCTGCCATAGTTGCAACTCTTGCGTCATCAGAACAGTGTGTTCAACGCATCACCGTTTCTGTTTAAAAAACGTTGTGCAACGTTTTGTTGGGGCTGAACGCAGCCCAGACAAGGGAACACATGGCAGGATCACATGACTTACAAGGGATCACATGACAGACAAGGAAACATGACGTGAACAAACCCAAAAACAAAACCGTGACAGCATTATTATGTTCAGATGTCTACTATTATAACATCTAGTTTATCTAAAGAAGTTTCTGTTTTGCCCTCAAGTCCCTCCAAAAGAAACTCGCATCACCATCGATCAATCTGCTCCAGTCTCTGTTGGCACTAATGTGACTTTGACCTGCAAAAGCAAAGCCAATCCATCAAATAACATGACCTTCTCCTGGCACAAACGTGGACAGGAGAATCAGCTGGATTTAGGAGAACAACTGATCTTTACTGTAAGTAGGAGCAGTGGAGGCTGGTACTCTTGCAAAGCAAAGAATGAATATGGTACTCAGAGGTCAGAAGAGATCCAACTGATTATGGAAGGTGAGTTTATTTCTATGTACAGATACTAAACATTATCTGATGATCATCATAGGTAGCTCCAGTTTTATGATTTCATTTTATTTTTAAATGATCTGCACAGCCTATTGACCAACTAATCAGGCTCAGTCTCTTCATTAGATCAGTCTTTGATCATTGGCTGTGTAGTAGGAGTTTCAGCACTTCTGTTGACATTTCTTCTGATAACACTTTTCCTAAGGTAAGATGGTGAATTGTATGGAATAGAGCAACCAGACTTAAGAATAAATGAATTCAGACCTGTCATTTCTCTTTGAAACATATAATCTGGTGTTCACACGTTGTGTATTTTATGAATTTCTTCATTTCCTATCAATACAGAGTTCAAAGAGTAAAGGCATCCACTATTATGGAAACCGACGTCTCAGATCAGGTATATTTTACACTCTTTTAGCAGATCACATTATTTCAAATAGGAAGTAACATAATAATTTCAAATAGGAAGAGCCATAATAAGCAGATATCAATACCATGCGTTTACAATAATGGTTTATTATGTACAGAAACCAAAATCTGAGGAAAGTGGATCCACATAAACAGTCATTTATTATGTTTCCTCTTTCAGGGTCAGGAAAAACAAGTGCAGACCATGTATGATAATGATGGTTTTGTGTCGGGTGAAGAGCTAGAGATGCCAAAGGATGAGAATGACATAGTCCACTATGGAGAGATTGACTTCTCCACTGCCCAAACCAAAATCACCACAGTAGAGGGCTCAGGACAGGAGATGGTATATGCCGAGGTCAGAGGCCCAGGGAAGGAGATGAACCAGGATTAGTTTACATTAGAATAAATGGCTTGAGTCCACTGTGTTATGTAGTAAGCTTTATTGGCTTGGCTTATGGTAATAAAACATTTAACAACTTAATTTTTTTATTTATATATATTACTGTACATCACATTCATTGTTTTTTTCTCTTAGTGATTCCAATGTCTTCCAGTCAGGGCCCGTATTCATAAAGAATCTTAATGCAAAGAGTAGCTCCTAGTGACAAAATTCTAAGAAAATTCGTAGAAATGTGGGCGTTTACTCTTAAAATTAAAGAAAAAATCCTAGTAAAGAAAAAAGTAATTCAGAAAGCATCTTAACCCTTAAAAGAGGTCTTAAGGTCAAAATTGTTAGGAGCACGGATGAGGACTTTTAAGAGGCTTAAGAGTTTCTTTAGCAGAGGAGAAAATGGCAGAAAGACGAAGAGGGAGAAGAAATGTGTTGCAGACAATGAATAACAGTGAGTTAATAAGACGCTATAGATTAGATCGTGCAGGGATCATGTTTGTGACTGATCTTATTAGAGACACGCTAACATCTCCGACACAGCGCAGAAATGCCATAGCGCCAGAAATGAAAGTAATCACTACATTATGATATTTGGCAACTGGGAAAATTCCATGTTTGATACATTAAAACCAACATTCAAACCACCACTTAAATAGACATGCCAGCAATCAGTGTAATTGGAAAGAGTGGAACAATTTTGGAACACAAAGTGAAGGCTTAGAATAGACCCTATACTTAAAATCACTTTTTTTTTTTCTTCTTGGACAACCAACCAATCACAGTCTTCAAAAGATTGTGTCATACATAGCAACGGGGTCAACCCCGCCTCCTTACTAAGATGGAAGTTTTTGGCTTTTCCTTACTCAGAGTTGCTCTCAGATCGGTCCCGAATCGCTTTTAAGCTAAGACTCCTACGTAAAAGTTTTTAAGCTAAATTAAGAGTTTTCTTAGAGGATTCTTAGAATCTTTATGAATACGGGCCCAGGTGTTTAAATGCCACATCATACGTTTTCTTTAATTCTAAACTAGATTTGTTCGTTTTTTCCTGTTACTTCTCAGTTCCAGTTTTTCTTCATTCATTCCTCCATAAATATATCTAATTATCATCCTAAACCTATGTCAGTGCATGCTTATGTTTTAGTCTGATGAGCAAATATTAAACAGTTTTTTGGTAAAAGGGTGACAGAGCAAATGTATTTATAGGATTTTATTGTTTAGAGCATTACACACAGTTAATAATAAAAACTTTTAAAATTAATTTCCAATGTTGTTTTCAGGTAAATTTTGTGTATATTTGTTCATTGCAACTATAGTTTACTTAAATGAAAGCGATTTCAGTCAGATTAGTTCAGAGATTATCTTAAACACCTTTTACGGTCAGGTTATTTCATATTGAAAAAAAATAACAAAACAAAAAAAAACACTTATATAAAAAACATATATATATATAAACATTATAGCCATGGAAATTTTGAAGAACTTCCTGTGAAGTTTTAAATGCTCATAAGGTTTTTGAATAAAGACAGTTATTTAATAAATAATGGTAGTAGAGTGTGTTTTTTAATTACTTTCACTTTCACTTTTCACTTTCACTTTCACTTTATTTGGTCTGTTTTGTGGAAGTGAACAGACTTTATATTAATGCTTCTGTATTTTATATGTAACACCAAACAATGAACTGAATGAATACAGGACTTAAATACAGGAATACAGGAGCTAATGAGTTATTTAATATAGGACACCAGTTGAACGGAATCATGAACCAAGGGAACGAACTGAGACATGGAACTAGGTCAACTTAATATGACAAGGAACAGGAACAGAACCAAACCAGAACAAAACCTAATCCTGACACTTTATTAGGTAATCAATAATTACTGAATAAGATTAGCCTCAAGATCTACTAACTAACTATGACAAATGATAAATAATTACTAATTAATTACTAATCACAACATTAACATGTCGGAGACATAAGCAGATTGCCTTTTTTACCCTGAACATGGTCATAAATTGCATCACAAGAACTCAAGTGTTACTAGTGATCTGGGGCCGTATTCACAAAATATTTTATCTTACCACTAAGATTTCTCCTAAATAGCAGTAAAAGTTCTTAGTTAAGAGTTTCCTCTTAAAACCTATTCACAAAGCTGCTGAGACTCACTTTTACTAGGGAATAGAGAGAAGTCTTTAGCTGAGAAAGGGTGGGGTTAACCGTGTTGCTATGGATGATGTCATCACGCAAACTATCTATGCACACAGTGATGGGGGAGGGGTCTCTTTCAGTGATTTAATCATAGAAATATGATATAAGGTATCATGTTGCCATATTCAAATAAGAGTTTTAAAATAAAAATGTTGCCAAATGCAAATAACGATTTTAAAATGTAGGATAAGTGTCCCTAATTAAACAAGTATGTTCAGCTAATTGTCAGCCTCTAACATGTCTGCATCTCGAGAGATTATGTGTCCAATCACATTGAGAGGATCAAGGCATACAGCCGACTCACATCCCTCCTCCACCTCCACCTCCACTCCTCACTCTCGGCTGGTTCCTTTTTCCAGCCGGGGATACGGGGGAGAATACCCTGGGGTTGGGCTAAATTCCGAGCTTGGAGCCCTCGATCCCCTCGGACAGCACACAAAATAGGCTCTTTTTACCCGTTTACTGGATTCCCAACTGTCGTAAACAACTGCCACAGCTAGGACATTATTTTCTATTTTATGTATTTATTTATTTATTTGAGAAGATTTATATTTGGCATTTTGTCTTTTTATTATGATAGGACAGTGAGTAGACAGGAAGTTAAGTGGGAGACAGAAAGGGGGGGACGGGATTGGTAAAGGTCCACGAACCGGAACTCAAACTCGGGTCACTCAAGCTGCCCACAAGGCTTTCGGCCTAGACAACATTATTTTCAACTTCAATGCAATGTTTTATTTCACAATGCATTCATTCAATGTATTTTGCCTGTACATAAATTAACCTTTATGTCATCGCAGATTAAAATCTATAAATCAAAATATGTATTGCATTTATGAAGAAAAGGCTCAGCACCCAAAGCTCTATCGCCTGTTGCCTCCTCAATGGTGTACAGTGTCTTAGGGTGGATTGCTGAGGCGGATCGCCAGCAACAGCCATTTTAGGATTGTTTGTGATTTGATCTTAGTGACTTAGGACTAATGGTTGTAGCCAAAGTGCTGATGTACTGTAGAACTACGCATTACGTCCTGCATGTTACCTTTTAATGTCGGACCATTATTCTAACGTGCTACCAAGATCTGTTTCATAATATCAACTAATTAGTCATTCAGATGGTGTTTTGGAAATGACCTTATAACAGAGACAGTATGAAGCTGCTTTTGAGGTAAAGTGTCTTGCTGAAGGGAATAAAGCTGACAGTTCATGAATAGTACCTTTGTGGAGATTAACCTTATGGTTATGAGTCAGATTTGAACTAGAACAAAAGATGAGCATAGTGGTTTTAAAAAACAAAAACAAGTCTCATGAGGAAGTACAACAGTCAACATACAATATTTAAAATTGTATTGTCACCTGTTATATTAAAATGCTTAATACAGTACAGAAATTATAAAAAAAATTATATTAAATGTAAAGTATATTTTGGACAATAATGTTGTGTTTGTATTTTATTTGGCCATGGTAACATCTACAGCGGAACTTTGTCTAAAAATATTTGCATAGTAATTGTATGTGAAGAGAACAAAATTATTCACTTCTGTTTTTTCTTGAATTACAGATTGTACTGCTCTAGGTAAGGATGTTCTATCAATATTTAAGACTATCACATTTCACAAAAAATGATTTAAAAAAGGTAGCACTTTATTTTACAGTGTCCTTGTTACATGTGTATCTAGTTAATTGTGCATAATTACATGTAACTATAACCACACCCTAACCCTAAAGTAAGTACATGTGGTTAATTAGTATTACTCAGTACTTAAATGTAAAATGTTTACATGTAACACGGATTACAAACCAATTAATTATGGATACATATTCATGTAAGACAAAATATTTACATGAAAATACGAATCAATAAAATCCTAATGAGGAGACATACAGAAAATATAATTCTTACAGATTTGGGAGTGTCTTTAAAAAAAAAAAAGAGGGAGACTGTAAATTGTCTTCATAGTGTTTTTGTGTGTGTTTGTATCTGCAGAACTCAAGATGTATATCATTCTGTTCATGACTTTTCTTTTCATAACGGATGAACTTGTACTGGTATCTTCAGGTGAGTTCCTTGTGCTGTCTAACTGAAAATAAAATCATCAGAAAGCTTTAGACCGGTTGTAAGAAAATTAATTTAGCTTTAATTTTGTACCCTGAATTAATCATTTTGCAAAACAAGATATTTTAAGGTGTTTGTGTGTTTATATTGCTGTTCTGTTTTCAGACACTCCAGATAATGCAAAATTGCCAAGGAGAATAACAGCACTGAGCGGCTCTTGTGTGCGGATACCTTGTACATTTGAAGTGCCAGAGAACGAACTGAAGAATGCAGAAAGTATATTTGGCTTCTGGATAAAGCATGATCATGCTTTTCTCAGCTCAGGGAGTTTAGTTTATAATGGAAGTACAAACATCAGCAAAGGATTCAGTCGTATAGAGATAACTGGAAATCTTAGTCAGCGTGAATGTACCACAGTTTTCTATGATGCCATGAACAATCATTCAGACAATTATTACTTCAGGGTGGAAATACAGCCACAGGATTGGAAATACACATATCTGAATCCCATCAACATTTCTGTCTCAGGTAAGTGGAGCTCCACTATAAACTATATGAATCTGTTGTGACATTTTAAAATGACTTCCTGATTGTGATTCATGATTGTGAAGGCCCTGAGAATTTTTTTTAATTAAAAATAAATTAAATGATGGTGTCCTCATCAGAGAAGAGAAGAGAAGACCCTTTCAAGGAAAGTCTGTTCATTCGGCGGCCGTATTTGCAACGCCTCCGGACAATTATTTCGAGCATCCAAGACAAAATCCTATCTATTTTAATGGGGGAATCCTGAAATCTCAAAAACGGTTTGCCGAACAAACAATTGCATATTTCAAATCCGCTACAAAATCCCATAAATGTTGTTTCTTATGCTCAAATAGCATTAAAAAGCCTATTTTTTTAGGCTAGACCGCAGCCACAGCACATGTGCAGTCCTAAGCGAGTCACAGGTTTCTATGGGAACCGGAGCTTCTGCAGTGACACAATGACTTTACCGATCAGTGATTGGCTCTTTTATTTAGAAGGCGGGACGTATTCTGCCATATTGTGTATTGCAGTAGAAGTGCACCTTATTTTTATATATCTGTATTACTTGATGTTGCTGCAAGAGGCAGTGGAAATTATTTTGAATAAAGTTTATGAGGGAATGATTACAAAAATGATATACATGGATAAATCAATCATATAAACACTGCAATATTCAATAAAAATTAGAACTGTCCATTTTGATTTCATGACGAATTTAATAATTCATGCAAAATATATGATGCACACATGCGTAGGCAAATTCACAATTCACATGCACAAAAAACAATTCATGTGCATGAAAAAAATTATATATTGACAGAAATTTGATATATTCAGTAAATACGTTTTACAAACGCAAAAAACACTCCACAGATGACCAACTGCTCAAAAAGTTTTGAATGTTTACTATTGAATCTGAAATTGGAAATTGTCATCAGTGTGTGAATCATTATGAATTTCTGTGTATATTTTGAGACTTTCCTGACAGCCTTCACACAAGTCCATCGTACTTTTCAGCCAGGACTCAAGGAGCACAGTTTTGCACAACTTTTGCACAATATGACTTGATCAGAATGTAAATTAAACATTTACATCAAACTTGGCGAAAAAAGACAGGGATGCGCATTTAAGTAAAGTAAAATGTTTTTGGATAGTAGTTTGTTGCATAACACTTTAGAATAATGGTCCATCCATATTAGTTAGTATCGCTGAAGTGTTAATGTAGTTCCCTTTCGTAAAGGGAACTCCCGCTGCATGGATAGTCGATACTTTGGGGAATGCCCTCGGCATGACTTCAGAAGTCTGTAATGGAACTATTCCAATCTTGATTGGTGCTGTGTCTTTCGTCACTCGTGACGTCGCATGTGACGTCGCATGTGACGGTGATCCGGAAGCTATAAAAGGACATCGGAACATAGCCGCATCAGCTTTCTGTCTTCAGCAAGCGTTCTGTGTGACTGTACGTCTTATTTGGTGTTGTTTGTCTATCTCAATATATATGGCGTCATATATATATATGGCGAATATAGAGAAACGACTCCGAGGAGTTATATATTATCAACACTGAATCATGTGGATATGGGGATTCGCCACCCCATATTCACGTTATTGAGGAGCTGCTGGAGGTTGTAACCAGGGCAGTGGCTAAATTAAATGTGAAAAAAAATAAAGAAAGAAACAAATGAATGGCCATTTAATAAGCAGGAAGCGACAAAGAAAAATAAAATGGAAAATGAGCGCTTCCTGCAGACCCAGTCACAATCTTTGTGTCAGAGCCTTCCCTTTTTCACTGATCTCCATACTGAGGTATCGAGATCGTGGAAAAATCCATGTTCATCTCAATTATTTCCCCACCATGTATATATTTATTTATCCATTAGGGAATCTAATGAGAATGGTTATGAGGTGATGCCTCGGGTTGAGGAATATTTTGCGAAATATTTTCTCCCCGACATTGCGTCACCCCTGATAGCTCAGACACTTCCCTCCAAATCTCGTACATCGAATTTGTTAGGGAAAGCATATGTGGTGGTGGGTCGAGCCGGTGCATGCCTACACACGATGGGGTTATTACAGGCATACCAGGCTGACCCACTCAAAGAGGTGGATGATAACTGGGAGGTCTCACTCGACGGTATTACTGAGTGGCTGACTTATCTCTCCGTATTATTAAAGAGACGGCCCGTGCCATTGGCCGTTCTATGGCAGCACTAGTCGTCTAAGAGAGACATTTATGGCTAAATCGTTTGGGGATCGGGGCGAAGGACAGGGCCTTCCTTCTCGATGCCCCCCTTTCGCCTTCTGGCCTCTTTGGCGACGCGGCAAGAACCGTTGTCGAGAGGCTTCAGGAGGCAGAGCGACAATCAGCTATCCCCAGTTGTCAGTCCAGGTCTCATGGGGTTGCTGCCAGGGGGCAGCCTCATGGGACAGCCGCCAGCTCCTCATACTTTGAGAAGGTTGTCTCTCGTGCCCCCCCGTATAAGGCTTGGGGTCAGAGGAAACATTCTTGCACGAAGCCCTCCATACCGAAGACAGGTCTGAGGACTGTCTCTCGGGTTAAGATGGCTTCGACTAAGAGGTCTTGTCGTAACACGCGGACCCTTATGGGCGTTCCCCCAGGAGAGCGAGTACAAGAGTCTCGGCCCATTATGCAGCCCTTAGGAAATCGATGTCTGCTTCCCACCGCCGATGGCGCCTCGGGACACATCGGCTTCCAGCGAACACAAATCGCAGTGTCTGCCCGAAGACGTTGCGGCCCTGTCGAGTTCGCCGCCTCTCAGGAGGTCTGTAGAGAACATATTTCGGTTAGTTCCTGCCAGTTAGCTGCTTCAGGTCACCGAAGCCATTTGGAAATTTATAGCCGAGGTCAGTCTCGAGGGTCTGGTCCCCATAAGGGCATATTTAGATACCCCGAGGGGTCCTCAAAATATAGCCTAGGGGTCCTGCTTACAGTGGAGCTAATGTACAAATATTATCTACTAGGGGTGGTTCACATGTCTGCCAGCCCTGAGCAGGGTCGGTTCTTGGAACAGGAAGTCTAGTCCCTCTTAACACAGGAAACCTCAAAGTGGGCTCTTCCTTGGTTACGGGAGGCCGGGTTCTACAGCCGGCACTTCATGAGGGGGGAGGAGTTAGGCCTTGTTTTGGATCTCAAGGTACTTGTTTTGGATCTCAGCAGCCTATCGAGCGAGGCCTAGCTCTGAGGACTCGCCTGGCATATTTCACCGAGACTGCACCTCCGCCCGCTGTAGTGCCGCGCCGTAAAAAGCGCCGTGCTCAGTGGGTCCCGGAACCTTCCCCCACCCGTCAAAGCTCGCCGGTTCGCCAGCCAGCTTCTCCGGCTTCGTCAGTGTCTCTTCCTGACGGACAGCGGCCGCCGTCTGCCGCCGCTTCCGTCGATGACGCTGATGAAAAAGCCGCATTGGGGGAGGATGATTCCTGCTCTCTCCTGGCATCGGGCAGTGAGGATTGGGCGAGCTCTGTGGATCTCGCGCCCTCTGTCCACGCATCGTCAGGCAAAAGAGCTAGCATCGAGTCAGAGCTGATGCGCATACTCGCACAGGCCGCGGCGAGCCTCGGCCTCGAGTGGTCTACACCTGAACAGCCTGCTCACAACCGGCTGGATGGATATTTTCTTCCCGGGGAGCGCGCTTCGCCTGCGTCCAGACCAGCGCCCTTTCTTCCTGAGTTACACGAAGAAGTCGCTAAGTCTTGGAACGCCCCCTTCTCAGCTAGAATGCGCTCTTCTGTTTCACTAGCATTCTCCGCTGTTGACGATGCTAAAAACAGAGGTTACCATTCGCTGCCGCCGGTCGAAGAAGCGATAGCAGCCCACCTTTGCCCGCCCTCCGCCGGACGGCGCGCTAAGCTGGCTCTGCCTTCAAAAGCTTGCATGACGTCAACCCTGCTCGGTCGCGCTTTCTCCGCCGCTGGGCAGGCTGCATCAGCGCTGCATACTATGGCCACACTGCAAATTTTCCAGGCCGATCTCCTCCGAAAGCTGGACGAGAATGGACCAGATGCAATTTGCGTGCCAGACTTGAGAAGTGCTACGGACCTCGCTCTCCGCGCTACTAAGTCTGCTGCACAGGCCATAGGACGGAGCATGGCCTCTCTCACTGTGACTGAGAGACACCTATGGCTAACGCTCTCTGAGATGTCTGAGTCTGAGCGCGCCGCGTTCCTCGACGCTCCGCTTTCTCCCGCTGGCCTCTTCGGAACTTCCGTCAAAGATTTCGCGGAAAGATTCGCCGAGGTACAGAAAGCGTCACAGGCTTCCTGCCGAAGCGCTCCAGTTCTGCAGCAGGCCGTGCGAAACCGTCTGCTCAGAGCTCACAGCCTCAGCCTCCGCCCACCGCCGCCACTTCGCAGCGCCGACAGGCCCGAAGCGATAGACTGCGCTCTCGCTCATCTGGGCCGCCGCCCCGCCCCGCGTGGGCCGCGGCCCAGGATTGCGGTAAAGCCCGAGGCCCCGAAGTCGTCCTAGCACGCCTAGGGAAACGACGGTGTCCAAGTCCCGCTGCGGCGGACTTCCACCAAAACTCATCATTCGTTCAGTTCCAAGAAATGTGACTGTTCCAGTGTATTTTGCAGTCAACAAGCCGGTTCCACTGCCCGCTTGCCTGCACACAAATGCCGTTTTTACGGCTACCCAGATAAATCCCATAAAGAGTGTATTTTCTGGTGTCCCGCCCACGGCCGATGGTGTTATGAGTGTAGACAAAATGCCCACTGCCCAGTGCCCATTCCTACACACAAGCACAGCCCGTCACATAGGGCTCGCGCACATAAAATCGACCCAGGTCGATTGCGCATTAAACGTAGCAGATGTGCCCACTGCCCAGTGCCCACAATCACTAAGTCCTGCATGTCTCGAGGTTTCTGTAAAAACAAAACCAACGTGCATTCGCTCTGCTCAGGCAGACAATGCTCTCGGTGTGGTAAATGTGCCCGCTATCCCGCGCCCACATCCACACACAGACATGACAAGTCCTACGGGACTCGCCCAGCCCTCCCCCTCTCGGTTAACCACCGCAGAGGAGCCGAGCGCGGGCAATCTGCCCGCTGTTATCAGCGCGCCCTCTGCCTCGAATGTCATAAGCGCGATTCTTGTGTCACAGCACACCAAAGCCCCTCTGTCGCTGAGCGACCAGAGCGCGCTTCGCATTCAACCCCTAGCCATTCATGCAGATGCATGGGCGAGGCTACCCGGGGTTTCGAAGTGGGGGCTAGACATTGTAAAAAGAGGCTATTCGCTACAGTTTCGCCGGCGCCCTCGTCGCTATACGACGCGCGTCGAGACCATGGTAAAAACAGAGGTAGCACACCTACTTCGAGCCGAAATTTTGAAACTATTGAGCAAAGGGGCCATAGAGCCGTTATCTCTAGCTCAGAGCGAAGGAGGGCTATACAGCAGATACTTCCTGGTACCGAAAAAAGATGGGGGTCTCAGACCCATACTAGATCTAAGGCAACTGAACAGAGTGCTTGCAAAGCGACAGTTCAGAATGCTCACGACCAGAAAAATCCTCGCGCAGATTCGCCGAGGAGATTGGTTTGTGTCAATAGATCTGAAAGACGCGTATTTTCAAATACAGATAGCGTCACGTCACAGGCGATATTTGAGATTCGCCTTCGAGGGCCAGGCATATCAGTACACAGTCCTACCGTTCGGCTTGTGCCTAGCACCCCGTACATTTACGATGTGCATGGACGCAGTGCTCGCACCCCTCAGGCTACAGGGCATGCGAGTATTGAACTACTTGGACGATTGGCTGATTCTAGCTCAATCTCACTCGATGCTCATAGAGCACAGGACCATTTTACTCGATCACCTCGAGAATCTTGGTCTCAGAGTCAATTGGGCGAAGAGTTCTCTGTCCCCCAGACAGATAATATCTTTTCTGGGCACAGAACTGAACTCGCTGTCTATGATAGCGCGACTGTCACCACAGCGCGTGCTAGACATTCAGCGCGCAGCGAGCTCTTTCCGCTGCGGCGCATCTGTCCCGCTCAAGAAATTTCAGAGGATGTTAGGTCTCATGGCCTCAGCATCATCAGTTCTTCAGCTGGGCTTGCTTCGCATGCGCCCGCTACCAGTTCTGGCTGAAAGCGCGAGTGCCGCGCCGAGCGTGGGCTTCCGGTCTGCTTCGTCTCAAGGACAATCAGAAATGCATCGCAGCTCTGAAACCTTGGAAAGCAAACGACTGGTACCAATCAGGTGTAAGCCTGGGGACTTCCTCGAGTGTGAAGGTGGTGTCTACGGACGCATCCACCTCGGGATGGGGAGCGCTGCTCGAGGGCAGACCGTTCTTCGGCCAATGGTCAGAACGGGAGAAGCTTCTGCACATAAACTGCCTCGAAATGCTGGCAGTAGACAACGCGCTGACGCGTTTTTGTCCCCAAATACAAGGACACCACGTCCTGGTCCGTTCGGACAACATGTCAGTGGTGTCCTACATAAATCGCCAGGGTGGCCTCAGGTCCCGAAACCTGCACAGGCTGACAGAACGCCTCCTGGTGTGGGTTCAGCGCAACCTGCTCTCGCTGAGAGCAGCGCATGTGCCAGGGCTCCTAAACGTAGGACCGGACAGACTGTCCAGGAACAATGTTCCGACAGGCGAGTGGTCTCTACACCCACAGACAGTCCAGCTGCTGTGGAAGAAATTCGGCAGAGCGGAAGTAGACCTGTTCGCGTCTCAAGAAAACGCTCACTGTCTGGAATTTTTCTCCAAGAGCATGGACGCGCTGGCTCATGTATGGCCCCGCCGCCCGCTCTATGCCTTTCCTCCCGTCTCTCTCCTGCCTCAGGTGATAGAGCGGATCAGGGAAGAAGGATGCTCAGTGCTACTCGTAGCGCCGTTCTGGAAAAACCAACCCTGGTTCCCAGTTCTGATGCAGCTAGCGAGCACTGCCCCATGGCCAGTGCCAGTGAGGAGGGACCTCCTCTCTCAGGCCAAGGGCTCGATTTGGCATCCGCGCCCAGAGCTGTGGTCCCTTCATGTTTGGGCCATCAACGGGTACCCGCTGACCTCCCAAGCGGAGTGTTAAACACGATCACGCAGGCTAGAGCTCCGTCTACGCGACGTCTCTATTCCTCGAAATGGTCAGTGTTCTCCAGCTGGAGCACAGCTCGTGGCGTGTCGCCCCCAGACTGTGGGGTGACGGAGGTTCTCTCCTTCCTACAAGAGCTGTTGGACAAGGGCAGGTCCCCTTCCACGCTCAAAGTTTATGTGGCGGCCATAGCAGCGTTCTCAAAAACAACGCTTGGTCAGTCAATAGGAAGGAACGATTTAGTCATCCGCTTCCTTAGAGGAGCTAAGAGACTGAATCCTCCCAGACCTCCCTCAGTCCCTGTATGGGACCTTTCTGTGGTACTGGAGGCCATGAAAGGTGACCCATTCGAGCCTTTACAGACGATTGATCTTAAACACCTGTCTTTCAAGACAGTGTTTCTTCTGGCTCTCGCTTCGGTGAAGCGCATAGGGGACTTACACGCGCTCTCAGTAAGCGCGACGTGCATGGAGTTTGGGCCTAATGACTCAAGAGTTATACTCAAACCTAAGCACGGTTATGTTCCAAAATCCCTCAACACACCGTTTAGGGCGCAGGTCATTTCCCTGTCAGCCCTACCGATCTCTGACGAGGAAGGAGACGCGAGCTTCCTTTGTCCAGTCAGGGCATTAAGAGCTTATGTGTCTCGCTCATCTGTCTTCAGAGAGACGGAGCAGCTCTTCGTTTTGTTCAGCGGACGTTCCAAGGGACTAGCCGCGTTGAAACAGAGCCTATCCAGATGGATAGTTGACGCCATTGCGCTGGCGTACACTTCCAAGGGTATGCAGTGCCCGTTGGGTGTCAGAGCGCACTCCACGAGAAGCATGGCTTCGTCGTGGGCCTGGTCAAGTGGGATTGCCTTGCAAGATATATGTATGGCGGCAGGCTGGGCCTCCCCGTCTACATTTATAAGGTTTTATAACCTAGAGGTTCCCGCCTTACAGGCCAGGCTGTTGTCGGTCTAAATATACCAGTACTGTCTGTCCTGATGCTATCGGTTCAGAATACTGTGTCTGCTGAGCACTGCTCGATGAGCACTGCCCGCTGATCGACCGCAAAATGCTTATGGGCAAATAAATAAGACCCACAATTTTCCATCAGCTCAGGCCGTACTCCGCCCTGTCTGTATGATGTAATTTGCGTCTAAGGGACGCTGCTATATGTGGAAGAGCGCGGCTCCGCCTCTCCCTCTTCCCGGACTCCCTGTGAGTTCCCCTGGTGATTATGCACTATATGAACCCCGTGCTTTCGCCCTTGGGTCTTTGGTGTCAAATCCCAGCACGCACGGCGTTTTACATTTACGTGACACCTCTCGTAAGAGAACGTACTCGGTTACTAACGTAACCTCGGTTCTCTCTAGAAGAGGGAACGAGTACTGCGTATCTTGCCGTGCATGCACACGCTCTGGTTAGCTTCGGCGATGAAAAACCAGATATCAGCTGCCTGCGAGCTGTATTTATAGGCCTAAGCCACGCCCGTTTCGGCGGGACGTGACGCAGTGGGTGCGAAGCACCCTCATTGGGTCTGACGTCACGCTAGGCCTCGCTCGATAGGCTGCTGCAGTTGCCGCAGAACAGCCAATAGGCACACGAGCCGTCTTGCCTATGTCTGTATGCTGCCGCAACGTGTTTTACAATAATACAAAATTAAGGATAATTTTTTGGCTTCAATATCTCGCGGAAAAGGGATTTTCCCCTAACGTAAGATACTTACGCAGTACTCGTTCCCTCTTCTAGAGAGAACCGAGGTTACGTCAGTAACCGAGTACGTTTTTTAGCATGTATATAGTTGTTATATATTTTTTCCTTAAATTGAACAGCAATTTATACCGTGTTCACTTTGCTCTGTAGATTCACCACAATCTCTCATCTTTAAACCCACTGATCTGAAAGAAGTGATGGAGGAAACAACAGTCAGTCTGAGCTGCTCTGCTGAAGCCCCCTGCCCCAAACAACCTCCTACAATATCCTGGTCCAACATCCCTGAATCTGCCCACATTACAACACAGTTACAGGAGAAACCTGATAAAACCCAGTCAGTGTTTTCACACATGACCTTCAAAGCTTCATACATGGATCACAGAAAGAACATCTCCTGCACTGCTACATATCCAAGAAAAACATCTAATGACTCAACTGTGGAGACCACCGTGATGCTACAAGTCCTGTGTAAGAGATTTAGGGTAGTTTTGTTCTTTCATTAGCATTATTATGTTCAGATGTGTACTATTATAACATCTAGTTTATCTAAAGAAGTTTCTATTTTGCCCTTAAGTTCCTCCAAAAGAAACTTGCATCACCATCGATCCATCTGCTTCAGTCTCTGTTGGCACTAATGTGACTTTGACCTGCAAAAGCAAAGCCAATCCATCAAATAACATGACCTTCTCTTGGCACAAACGTGGACAGGAGAATCAGCTGGATTTAGGAGAACAACTGATCTTTACTGTAAATAGGAGCAGTGGAGGCTGGTACTCTTGCAAAGCAAAGAATGAATATGGTACTCAGAGGTCAGAAGAGATCCAACTGATTATGGAAGGTGAGTTTATTTCTATCTACAGATACTAAACGTTATCTGATGATCATCATAGGTAGCTCCAGTTTTATGATTGAATTTTATTTTTAAATGATCTGCACAGCCTATTGACCGACTAATTTTGCTTTATTTTTTCAATCAGGCTCAGTCTCTTCATTAGACCAGTCTCTGATCATTGGTTGTGTAGTAGGAGTTTCAGCACTTCTGTTGACATTTCTTCTGATAACACTTTTCCTAAGGTAAGCACATTAGATGGTGAATTGGAGAGCAACCAGACTTAAGAATAAATGAATTCAGACCTGTAATTTCTCTTTGAAACATATAATCTGGTGTTCACAATATGGTGGTACGTTGTGTATTTTATGAATTTCTTAATTTCCTATTAATACAGAGTTCAAAGAGTAAAGGCATCCACTATTATGGAAACCGACGTCTCAGATCAGGTATATTTTACACTCTTTTAGCAGATCACGTTACTGCCATTTCAAATAGGAAGTGCCATAATAAGCAGATATCAATACCATGCGTTTACAATAATGGTTTATTATGTACAGAAACCAAAAACTGAGGAAAGTGGATTCACATAAACAGTCATTTATTATGTTTGCTCTTTCAGGGTCAGGAAAAACAAGTGCAGACCATGTATGCTAATGGTGGTTTTGTGTCGGGTGAAGAGCTAGAGATGCCAAAGGATGAGAATTACATAGTCTACAATGTAGAGATTGACATCTCCACTGCCCAAACCAAAATCACCACAGTACAGGGCTCAGGACAGGAGACGGTACATGCCGAGGTCAGAGGCCCAGGGAAGGAGAAGAACCAGGATTAGTTTACATTAGAATAAATGGCTTGAGTCAACTGTGTTATGTAGTAAGCTTTATTGGCTTGGCTTATGGAAAAAAAACATTTAGCAACTTTTTTTTCTTTTTTTATATATTACTGTACATCACATTCATTGTTTTTTCTCATAGTTTTTCCAGTGTCTTCCAGTCAGGTGTTTAAATGCCACATCATACATATTCTGTAATTATAAACTTGATTTGTTGGTTTTTTCCTGTTACTTCTCAGTTCCAGTTTTTCTTCATTCATTCCTCCCCTAAACGGTAGTTCAGTATATCTAATTATCTTCCAAAACCTTATGTTTTAGTCACAGATGAGCAAATATTAAACAGTTTTTTGGTAAAAGGGTGACAGAGCAAATGTATTTATAGGATTTTATAGTTTAGAGCAGTGGTTCCAAAACCTGTCCTGGAGTACCCCCAACACTGCACGTTTTCTTTGTCTCCCTAATCAAACACACCTGATTCAACTCATCAGCTCATTATCACATGGGTTAATGAGCTGATGAGTTGAATCAGGTGTGTTTGATTAGGGAGACAAAGAAAACGTGCAGTGTTGAGGGTACTCCAGGACAGGTTTGGGAACCACTGGTTTAGAGCATTACCGTCTCGGTTACGTATGGTAACCCTCATTCCCTGAAGGAGGGAACGGACACATACGTCGTGACCGACAAATAGGAATGTCTATAGGGAGGCGGGTTGCAGCAGATGTGGTAATGGGACGTACGTCTCCATTCCCTCCTTCAGGAATTGAGGGTAAATATACGTAACCGAGACGTTCTCTATCAATCGGCCACTCTAGGCGTACGTCGTGACCGATGAATAGGAATCCCTACCAAAGCGCCATAGCTGCTGACCCCATCCAGCGCCCTGTGCGAGCCTCTTGCTCCTTCTTGCTTGGAAGGATGATAGGAGAGGGCTTACACAGGGTGTATCTATCACTGTTGTTCCGTGATAACCCATACAGTGAGATTATTGGATAACACTGGGAAAGCATGCCCTTTCTGTTAGCAAGGAGAACGCTGTGGAACCCATATTCTTCCCCGAAGGAGTTATGTGGACCATACTCCTTTGGAGTATGATATACATATGGACCAAACCGAAGGTTGTCCTGCATATGAAATACTGGGTGACTTAGCCCAAGGGAAAGACACAGGCTTCTGATTAGGAGCAGCTGTGGAAGAAAAACACATATGGGATCCCCGCAGCGTTTACAGATTTATTAAATTCATTTGGGGTCAAGCAAAACGTCACCGGACCAACTCATCGTCTTAATCATACACTCGATTTAATTATATCACATGGAACCGATCCAACCGATATAGATATCATTCCACAAAGTGATGAAGTCACTGATCACTACATGGTAACTTGCATATTACGTACTGCTGTAATATGTCATGCGGCGTCGCGTTATCAACCAGGCAGAACAATCCTCCCATCCACCATAGATAATTTCTCAAATTGCTTATCTAATCTATCTCAGCTGCTGCCTGAACCCAAACAAACAGATGAACTAGAAGAACTAACTAGCACTATGAGCACCATTCTCTCTAGAACATTGGATGTGGTTGCACCTATTAAATTAAAAAAGGTCAGAGAGAAAAATAAAGCACCATGGTATAACAATACTACGCATGTTTTAAAGAGAGAAACCCGTATTTTAGAGCGTAAATGGAAACAAACTAATTTAGAGGTCTTTAGAATCGCGTGGAAAGACAGTATGTCACGTTATAAAAAGGCCCTAAAAGCGGCCAGGGCTGAGCACCTCCGCAAACTAATAGAAAACAACCAAAACAATCCAAGGTTTTTATTTAACACCGTGGCTAGACTAACAAATAAACAGACGTCACCCGAACAAAATATCCCGTTACAGTTCAGTAGTAATGATTTCATGAACTTCTTCACTGAGAAAATAGAAAGCATCAGAACCACAATTGTAAACGTTCAATCTTCAATCGCGCCTTATAATTCAGCTTCAATTATCACCCCGAAAGAACAATTACAGTGCTTTACAACTATAGAACAAAAAGAGTTAAATAAACTTATCACTTCATCTAAAACAACAACATGTTTATTAGATCCTATACCAACTAAACTACTGAAAGAAGTGTTACCTGTAGTGGAAGATCCTCTCCTCAATATTATTAACTCGTCTTTATCTTTAGGTCATGTTCCAAGAACATTTAAACTGGCAGTTATAAAACCTCTCATTAAGAAACCACAATTAGATCATAATAATCTAGCAAATTATAGACCCATTTCAAATCTTCCATTTATGTCTAAAATATTAGAAAAAGTGGTGTCCGCTCAACTGGGCTCTTTCTTGCAACAAAATGAGATCTATGAAAAGTTTCAGTCTGGATTCAGACCGCATCATAGCACTGAAACTGCGCTCGTTAAAATCACAAATGATTTACTTTTAGCTTCTGACCAAGGCTGTGTCTCAATACTAGTTTTACTTGATCTTAGTGCTGCGTTCGATACTATAGATCATACATTACTCTTAGATCGACTACAAAATTATACTGGTGTTCAAGGACAAGCACTAAGCTGGTTCAAATCATACCTATCTGACCGCTACCATTTTGTCTATTTAAATGGAGAAAAATCGATCATAACTCCAGTAAACTATGGAGTGCCGCAGGGATCTGTATTAGGCCCTCTGTTATTTTCAATATATATGATGCCACTTGGAAATATTATAAGGAAACATGGAATTAGTTTCCATTGTTATGCTGATGACACTCAAATATATATTTCATCACGGCCGGATGAAAACGCTAAATTTTCCAAATTGACAGAGTGTGTTAAAGATATAAAAGATTGGATGACCCGTAATTTTCTTTTATTAAATCCAGACAAGACAGAGGTAATACTTATCGGTTCAAAAAACCGCCCACAAAACCTCGCACAATACAACTTTAACATCATAGGATGTCCTGTTACTTTATCCTCTACAGTAAAAGACCTGGGAGTTATACTCGATTGCAACCTGTCTTTTGAAAATCATATTTCATATGTTACAAAAACAGCATTTTTCCACCTTAGAAACATTGCTAAGCTACGTGATATGCTATCAGTTTCTGATGCAGAAAAGTTAGTTCATGCATTCATGACCTCGAGACTGGATTACTGTAATGCTTTACTAGCTGGTTGTCCTGCATCCTCAATAAACAAGCTACAGTTAGTCCAAAATGCCGCCGCTAGAGTTCTTACTAGATCAAGAAAATATGATCATATAACACCGATTTTATCATCACTGCATTGGTTACCTATAAAGTTCCGTATTAATTACAAGGTATTGCTACTGACCTATAAAGCCCTAAACGGCTTAGCTCCAGTCTATTTAACGGATCTTCTATCACCCTATAATCCATCGCGCTCTTTAAGATCACTAAATTCAAGGCTTTTGGTCATACCTAGGATATCCAGAACCACCAAAGGAGGGAGAGCATTCTCACATTTGGCTCCAAAACTCTGGAATAGTCTTCCTGATACTGTTCGTTGCTCAGACTCGCTCTCCCAGTTTAAAACTAGATTAAAGTCGCATCTCTTCAGCCAGGCATTCATATAATCCTACAGTTCAAACTACAATCCGGCCTTTAGCTCATAAATGCCAGAGGAGAACTGGCCCCCGACTGAGCCTGGGTTCTCCCAAGGTTTTTTTTTTTCTCCATTAGGTCACCTGATGGAGTTTTAGGACACCATTAGGTCACTTGATGAAGTTTTTCGGTTCCTTGCCACTGTTGCCTTTGGCTTGCTCAGTTGGGGATATTTTGGGGATATTTAATTTAATTTTATCAATCAATAAATTCCTCTTGAAACAAACTTTGTTGTATTATTTTAATTTAATACTGTGAAGCTGCTTTGATACAATCTGTATTGTGAAAAGCGCTATACAAATAAACTTGACTTGACTTGACTTGACCCAGCCTAGACCCGGTTCTCAAGGATTCAATGGATAAAGGCCTGGCAAAGGCCTGGTCCGGGCCGAGGGTGTTGGAGGACTCAACAGGTTTTTCACTCTGGAACAATAAGGGTGCACAGTAGGGTGCAGCAAGCCGACAGAGCCGGGCCTCTCAGTGCTTCTACCCGTATAGGGTGAGAACACGGGAGGAGACCGGCTCTACACGTAATATCAAGCGAACATATAAGGTGTCGCCCAACCCGCAGCTCTACAGATATCTGTTAGCGAGGAGCCACGTGCCAGCGCCCAGGAGGATACAACGCCTCTCATGGAGTGAGCATGCAACTTGAGTGGGCAGGGCATGCCTTGTGATTGGTAAGCCAAGGCGATTGCATCCACTATCCAGTGGGCCATCCTCTGCTTGAAGACAGCCTTTCCCTTCTGCTGGCCTCCGTAACAGACAAAGAGCTGGTCTGAGTTCCTGAGACTTTGAGTTCTGTCCACGTACAGACGCAGAGTGGGAACGGGACAGAGAAAAGACAGGGCTGGGTCTGCCTCCTCCAGGGGCAGCGCTTGCAGGTTCACTACCTGGTCCCTGAAGGGAGTGGTAGGAACCTTGGGCACATAGCCAGGCCGGGGTATCAGTACAACATGGTTGTCATCTAGCCCAAATTCTAGGCACGATTTCGTTGACCGAAAATGCCTCTTGACCGAGGCCAGTGCAACCAGCAGCAAAGTCTTCATGGAGAGAAGCTTTAAGTCCACTGATTGCAAAGGTTTCACAGGGAGCATCCTGGAGTGCTCGAAGCACCAACGAAAGTTCCCAAGAGGGTATAGAGGGGGGTCGAAGAGGATTTAACCGTCTCGCCCCCCTTTGCCATCTATGTGGTTGTGATATGCTGAAATAGCGGCAGCATGTACTTTGAGGGTGGATGGAGACAGCCTTCGCTCCAACCCTTGCTGCAAGAAGGAAAGCACGGACCCTATCGAACATCTTGGGGGGCCTCTCGGCGAGAAGAACACTACTCGACGAACAGGTTCCTGTGCCTCTGCCTGTGCTGAAGTGATGGTGTTAAGTACCTCTGGGGGTGAGTCATCTAGAACCTCCACATCCCGTCCAGCGACCACACATGGAGTTTCCAGAGGTCCAGACGCGGGTGCCATATGGTGCCCCGTCTCTGAGTCAGAAGGTCGTTCCTCAGAGGAATGGGCCAGGGAGGGACTGTCACTAGGACCATGAGTTCTGGGAACCAGGTCCGGGTGGGCCAATAGGGAGCCACCAGAAGTACCTGCTCCTCGTTTGTGACAGCTTGTCGGCCACACGGTTGAGCACACCGGGGACATACATGGTGCGAAGCGATCTCAGATGCATCTCTGCATGAGCATTTTGAACGGTAGCTTGTGGAGACTCGCAGGTCCAAGATCGGTCATAACCCACCAGCTTTCTTGGGTACAATGAAGTAGGAACTGTAGTACCCTGACCTCATATCGGCTGGAGGGACCAGCTCTATCGCGTCCTTCGCCAGTAGGACTGCAATCTTCGCCCGCAAGATATGGGCATCGGCTGCTCTCACTGTAGTGGAGTGGATGGCCCAAAACTTGGGGGGACGCCGGGCGAACTGAATCACATAGCTGAGCCTCATGGTCCAAATGAGCCAGCGAGAGGGACTGGGGAGCGCTAACCAGGCTCGCAGAGACCGTACAAGCGGGACCAAAGGGACCGTAGGTGTACCCGCAGTGGGGCAGTGAGGTGAAACCTAGGGACGCAGCTCGGGAGACTCTCTCTGGGAGGCGGCCCGTATTGGGGTCTGAGTGTGCTGTGCAACACTTTCTTGGTTCCACGGGGCAGGAGGCGCAGGAGGCAGCTTGGATGCGTTCTCGAACTACACACTGCTGCCCGCTGGCGAGAGAAGAGGCGGATGAGAGTGGTGAGGATTCTCTCCTCCCACTGCTCTCTGGGCCCTCTTCGGATCCAGAGATGGAAGAAACTGCTCTTTTGTTGAAAATTTGGGTACCGCTGATTTTAAGGCCAGCGGTGGAACACAAATAAAAGGGAGCAAAAGATTTTCCACCCGTCCCTCTACCGGGGGAGAGACTGAAGAGCAGTCCCATCCATCTCCGGGTCGCCCGTCCTAGGGCCGCTTACCCCTGGCTTTGCCGCCTCTCTTGGCAGGGGCCTGGAGGGGCAGGGCGGCCTGCCTGTGACTGGCTCCTCTGCGCCACTTAGGTGGAGGCTGCTGCTGCAGTGCGGGAGCGAGGGCAGATACAGGAGGACGCCCCCGGCCGCAGGCGATGGTGTGGAGGCAACAGCTGACCGTCGCAGCAGGATGTGTCTAATCACCTCAGTCTGCTTTTGTACAGCCGAGAACTGCCGGGCGAAGTTCTCGACAGCGCCACCGAAGAGGCCGGTCTGGGAGACTGGGGAGTTAAGGAACCTGACTTTGTCGCTCTCCCTCATGTCAGCCAGACACAGCCAGAGATGGCGTTCCTGTACCACCATAGTGGACATCGCACGACCCACTGACCACGCAGTGACCTTCGTCGCACGAAGCGCGAGGTCCGTTCACGGCACAAAGTTATTGGAGAACTTGTGGATCATGACCACCCTCGTGCAGGTCCTTCAGTGCCTTGGCCCGAACACAGTTCTCCACGCCAAGTGGAGTTAGAGCACAGATGCATAGCAACATCCCGCAGATGGTTTCTGGCAGTAAAAGGTGCCGTCCACGCCCCCGTGAGCTTCTCATGCACCTCCGGGAAGAAAGGCACTGGAGTGGGTTGCTGAGAACCAGCGTGCGCCACCCCGAGATACCAATCGTCCAGCCTCGAGGGCTCGGGACACGGTGGAGGGTTTCACACAAGCCCGATCCTGTTGGCGGCCCGGGAAAGCATGGCCATCGTCTCCGGGTCCGACTGAAGCAAATGATTGCACGCCAATGTGCATTGGCTCGTTTAGTTTCACTCGAAGTAGACAAATCTCTAGCGAGATTCCTATTCGTCGGTCATGACGTATGTTGAGAGTGACCGACTGATAGGGAAACACAGTTAATTATAAAAACTTTTAAAATTAATTTCCAATGTTGTTTTCAGGCTAAAATTTGTATATATTTGTTCATTACAACTATAGTTTATTTTAAATGAAACCGATTTCAGTCAGAGGAGTTCAGAGCTGATCTTAAACACCTTTTACAGTCAGGTTATTTCATATTGAGAAACAAAAAAAAACAAAAAAAAACATTTATAAAAAAACTAAAACATTATAGCCATGGACATTTTTAAGAACTTCCTGTGAAGTTTTAAATGCTCAAAAGGTTTTTGAATAAAGACAATTATTTTATAAACAATGGAAGGTAGAGTGTGTTTTATTTGGTTTGTTTTGCGGAAGTGAACAGACTTGTATATTAATGCTTCTGTATTTTATATGTAACACCGAACATTGAACTGAATGAATACAGGACTTAAGTACAGAGGGGCTAATCAGTTATTTAATATAGGACAACAGTTGAACGGAATCATGAACCAAGGGAACAAACTGAGACATGGAACTAGATCAACTTAATATGACAAGAAACAGTACCAGAATCAAACCAGAACAAAACCTAATCCTGACACCTTATTAATTAATCCATAATTACTGAATAAGATTAGCCTCATTAAGATCTACTAACTAACTATGACAAATGATAAAGAATTACTAATTAATTACTAATCACAACATTAACATGTCTGAGACATAAGCAGATTGCCTTTTTTACCCTGAACATGGTCATAAATTGCATCATAAGAACTCAAGTGTTACCTTATCACTCTGCAGGAACTACTAGTGATCTGGGGCCGTATTCACAAAATATTTTATCTTACCACTAAGATTTCTCCTAAATAGCAGTAAAAGTTCTTAGTTATGAATTTCCTCTTAAAACCTATTCACAAAGCTGCTGAGACTCACTTTTACTAGGGAATAGAGAGAAGTCTTTAGCTAAGAGAAAGGGTGGGGTTAACCTTGTTGCTCTGGATGATGTCATTACTCTAACTATCTATGCACACAGTGATGGGGGAGGGGTCTCTTTCAGTGATTTAATCATAGAAATATGATATAAGGTATATGTTGCCATATTCAAATAAAAGTTTTAAAATAAAAATGTTGCCATATTCGAATAAAGATTTTAAAATGTAGGATAAGTGTCCCTAATTAAACAAGTATGTTCAGCTAATTGTCAGCCTCTAACATGTCTGCATCTCGAGAGATTATGTGTCCAATCACATTGAGAGGATCAAGGCATACAGCCGACTCACATCCCTCCTCCACCTCAACTCCTCACTCTCGGCCGGTTCCGTTTCCCAGCCGGGGATACAGGGGAGAATACTCTGGGGTTGGGCTGAATTCTGAGCTTGGAGCCCTCGATCCCCTCGGACAGCACACAAAATAGGCTCTTTTTACCCGTTTACTCTATTCGATCAATTGTAAGTGTAAACTTTTGAAACAACTGCCACAGCTAGGACATTATTTTCTTTTTTATTTATTTATTTATCTATTTTAGAAGATTTATATTTGGCATTTTGTCTTTTTATTATGATAGGACAGTGAGTAGACAGGAAGTGAATTGGGAGAGAGAAAAGGGGGGACGGGATCATGAAAGGTTCACGAACCGGAACTCAAACTCGGGTCACTCAAGCTGCCCACAAGGCTTTCGGCCTAGACAACGTTATTTTCAACTTCAATGCAATGTTTTATTTCACAATGCATTCATTCAATGTATTTTGCCTGTACATAAATGAACCTTTATGTCATCACAGATTAAAATCTATAAATCAAAATTTATGAAGAAAAGGCTCAGCACCCAAAGCTCTATCGCCTGTTGCCTCCTCAATGGTGTACATGGTCTTTGGGTGGATTGCTGAGGCGGATCGCCAGCAACAGCCATTTAGGATTGTTTGTGATTTGATCTTAGTGACTTAGGAGTCCTCTTGACTTGACTACCCCTAACTTTTCATAGATTTAGGAGCTGGTTTTAGCGCTAAAATGCTTTGTGAAATACTTTCAGAGCACACAATTTGGAGTACTTGGGATTCCTGCTCAGCTCAGCTACCGTTCGGACGCTCTTGCTTACTGCTCCGCGCTTTGCTCTATCGCTTTTATATTTTATCTTCTATATTTTTATATTTTAGCTCCTTTTATCACCTAATTTTAACTTCAGCAAATCAGCACAGTGCTCAAACGACAAAGTTTGGATTACCACAAAAACGCAAAATTCTTCTACCCGACCAGCTTACATTCCGGGGAAAGGAAAACACAACTGCCTACAAGGATAAGAGAGAAAATGCCTCTTCTGGAATCTACTTGCTGCACTAACTGCCACAGACTTTTACAAAGGATTGCAGTTCTTGAAACAAAGTTATTTACGGGACCACCAAACCAGACGGAACACACAACAGAGCTTCGTCATGGACGCCCTCAGCATATAGCCGGTGAGTCCCATGAAACTAGTGCTCCTCGACAGGTACAGAAACAAGCCGATCGACTTACAAATCGATGGCACAAACAGGGAGCGAGACCCAAAGGCACTCGAGACATCAGATTGTCACGAGCCTCACATATTACCGCAGTAGCATCCTCTACCCCAGATACAGCTCTGACAAGGACTGCAAACACTGGTCTCCTACCAACACCTATACATCTTGAGAACAGATTTGAAGTACTAATGAATGTAAATGAGGAATCCCCAAACATGATGAATATGATCGAACACAGACTGTATCAGCCAGTAGCTAACACTGATGCTAACTGGCGCTCAAGGTCGAGCAGACAGCGGCACTCAGCTCAGAGCACAGCCGAGCCAAGGACTCTGATTGTGGGGGACTCCATAATCAGAAACATTAGCAGCAGGGATACAACTACATGCTGCCTTCCACAAGCTACAACTTCTGATATAAACAGGGAACTTCAAAACATTCTGATGAAACATAAGACTGCAAATCGACTCATAATTCATGTGGGGAAGAATGATATTCATAAAGAGCAGTCAGAACTCCTTAAGAAGGATTTCAATGAACTTCTTGAAACACTTAAAAGACTGAAAGTTCAAACATTCATCAGTGGACCACTCCCAGCAAGAGGAACAAACAGGTTTTCATGGCTGCTTGGGATTAATACATGGCTGCAAAAAACCTGCAATATAAAAGGAGTAAACTTCATTGACAACTTCAATCTTTTCTGGAGTCAGAGACAACTATTTCATCGGGATGGCCATCACCCAAACAAACTTGGTTCAAGAGTGTTAAAGGACAATATCGACTTCTCCCTCAATCATCCTTCTGCAGTGTGTGTCAATCTGAACGACACACACACACCTGGAAACAGTATGAATGAACACGGGACTTCACTTCAGCAGCAAAATGGACATGCGGTTGACACATCACACAAGGACAATGATAACACCACTGAGCCACAACAACCTCTGCTCACGGACACAATCTCAGCTGAGCCCTGCCCACAGAGCTCACCACAGACAGTCATATCAGAACTGCTCCAAGATTCAGCACCCAAGGACGACTTCCTGGAAAACAGCCAGGGAAGCCAGGACAGCATATCCCAGCCTCCGATAACACCTGAGCAACAGCCCCTTTCACCAGATACTTTCTCACTCTCGCCAGCAACTCCACTTTTGTGCTTCTCACAGAAAATGGAAGAACTCGTGCATGCTGGAACCAGACTATCCCACTCTTTTGCTGCAAGCCCCCAGATACCAACCAAAAAACGTCAGGCACCTCAAACACCAAAGCCTGCGCGCCGAGCTCGCCCGCCCCCTCCTCCTGTGAGAGCTCTTCGGCCTCTTCGGCCAAAACGCCAGGGCCCACACCCTCCTCCATCTGCTCGAGGTGAACCAAAAACAACTGATACCAGCTCTCAGTGATGTGTTTTGGGTTCCTGTTATGATAACAGTAACCTTCTCAAATGTTTACAGAACAAGCGGGAACCCAGTGTGCCTGTATCTTTCTCTATTGCTTTTCTATTACAAGATAGAAAGTCTAAGGCCTTCAATAGCCGTACAGCAAACCCAACTAATCTGGTGCCTATTACATGTCAAACTAAGATTGCTGTGGGGACAAAAAGTAAGACTGTTAAGTTAGCACTTTTAAACATTCGCTCACTTAAAAATAAATCACTTCTAGTCAACGACTTAATAACCACAAACAACCTGGACTTTATGTTTCTAAATGAAACCTGGCTAGAAGACAGCTGCAGTGCAACAATCCTCAATGAAACAGCCCCTCCTAACTTTACTTTTATGAGTGTCTGCAGAGCTGTTAAGAGAGGTGGGGGTCTAGCTGCTCTTTTTAAAGATATCTATCAATGTAAGCAAATATCATTTGGGAATTACCCGTCTTTCGAACATCTGGGTACTGTGTTAAAAGGTGCTCCTCGCATTTTACTTATCATTATTTACAGGCCTCCAAAATATTCTCCAGCCTTTGCTGAGGACTTTACAGAACTGTTATCAACAATTACCTCAGAGTTTGACTGTTTTGCCATTGCTGGAGATTTTAACATTCACATAGATAATGCAGAAAACAATATGGCAAAAGAAATCAAAACTGTTTTAAAAACTTTTGATCTGACTCAGCATGTACATGGACCCACACACAATCATGGACACACTCTAGATTTACTTATCAGTAAGGGTCTAAACATTTCATCGATTGTTATTAAGGATGTAGCACTGTCTGATCATTTCTGTATTTTCTTTGATATATTGATCTCTCCTGCCATTGAAGCTAGATCTGTGTCTGTCAAGAAGAGATGCTTAAATGAGAACACTAGTGTACTATTTATGAAGGCTATATCTTTAACACCAAGCATATCTGCTGACTCTGTTGATTTTCTCCTTGATTCTTTTAACTCAAAAGTTAAAAATATAATTGATGATATTGCTCCTGCAAAGTCAGGAAGAAGAGTGGCAGACAAAAAGCACCTTGGAGAAACTCAACAGCAGTGCAACATATGAAAAGACAATGCAGAAAAGCAGAGCGCATGTGGCGGAAGACAAAACTTGTAGTCCATTATAACATCTACAAAGACAGCCTGCATGCTTTCAATATGGAACTAGGCAAAGCTAGACAGACTTTCTTCTCAAATATTATAAACAGCAATTTAAACAACACACGCACTCTTTTTGCTACTGTAGAGAGACTGACAAACCCCCCAAGCCAGATTCCTAGTGAAATGCTCTCAAACAGCAAGTGCAGTGAGTTTGCTTCTTTCTTCTCTGAGAAAATCAATAATATCAGAAAGGTGATCAGCACATCCTTGAGTTGCACTGAGGTCAGACAGATCAGACCACCTGAGAAAGTAGTTACTATGTCTGACTTCAAAGAAATTGATGGCAAAATTTTGGAAGAAACCGTACAACACCTTAAAACATCAACATGCGCTCTTGACACACTTCCCACATCTTTTTTCAAAAGTGTGCTAAACAGTTTAGAAGCAGATCTTCTAGAAGTGGTAAATGCCTCACTTCTCTCTGGGAGTTTTCCAAACTCCCTGAAAACTGCAGTTGTCAAGCCCCTCCTGAAAAAGAGCAATCTGGATAAGACCATATTAAGCAACTATAGACCGATCTCAAATCTTCCTTTCATAGGCAAGCTCATTGAAAAAGTTATCTTCAATCAGCTGAACAAATTCTTAAGCTCAAATGGTTACTTTGACAATTTTCAATCTGGTTTCCGACCGCATCACAGCACAGAGACAGCGCTCATAAAGATAATAAACGATATTCGCTTAAATACTGATTCAGGAAAATTATCAGTGCTGGTACTACTCGACCTCAGTGCTGCATTTGACACTGTCGATCATAATATACTTCTTGACAGGCTGGAAAACTGGGTGGGGCTATCTGGGATAGTCCTAAAATGGTTCAGGTCATACTTAGATGGGAGAGGTTATTATGTTAGTATAGGAGACCATAAGTCTGAGTGGACATCCATGACATGCGGAGTCCCTCAAGGCTCAATCCTTGCGCCACTCCTGTTCAACCTGTATATGCTCCCAATGAGCCAAATAATGAGAAATAACCAAATTGCTTACCACAGCTATGCAGACGACACACAGCTGTACTTAGCCCTATCGCCTAACGATTACAGCCCCATTGACTCCTTGTGCCGATGCATTGACGAAGTCAACAGTTGGATGTGTCAAAACTTTCTTCAATTAAACAAAGACAAAACTGAAGTTATTGCGTTTGGAAACAAATATGAAGTTCTCAAGGTGAACGCATACCTTCACTCTAGGGGTCAAACAACTAAACATCAAGTCAGGAATCTTGGTGTGACACTAGAGTCAGACCTTAGTTTCAGTAGTCATGTCAAAGCAATAACTAAATCAGCATACTATCATCTGAAAAATATTGCAAGAATTAGATGCTTTGTTTCCAGGCAAGACTTAGAGAAACTTGTGCATGCTTTCATCACCAGCAGGGTGGATTATTGTAATAAACTCCTCACTGGCCTTCCCAAAAAGACCATAAGACAGTTGCAACTCATACAGAACGCTGCCGCTAGGATTCTGAGCAGAACCAGAAAATATGAACATATCACACCAGTCCTCAGGTCTTTACACTGGCTCCCAGTTAAATTTAGGATTGATTTTAAAGTACTATTACTGGTATATAAATCATTCAATGGCCTAGGACCTCAATACATTGCAGATATGCTCACTGAATATAAACCCAACAGATCACTCAGATCATTAGGATCATATCAGCTAGAAATACCAAGGGTTCACTCTAAACATGGTGAGTCTGCTTTTAGCTATTATGCCAGCCACAGCTGGAACCAGCTTCCAGAAGAGATCAGATGTGCTCCTACAGTGGTCACATTCAAATCCAGACTCAAAACACTTCTGTTTAGCTATGCATTTACTGAATGAGCACTGTGCCGCTGTTCGTCCGACTGTTTGTACTGTACTGTATTTTATTTTATTTTTCTAAACTGTTTTAATTATCCTTATTTCTTTTAATTATTTAATTTCTCCTATGTCAGCAGGGCATTTAGCCCGAAACTGTAAATGCCCACTCAGAAGGTAAAAGAAAGTGATAATGTGAAAGTGACGTGTATTAATGTGGGTTTGAAAGTAGAACAGTGTTTAAATGACGATATTAAAGTTTTCGTCTGAGAAAGAATGTGAACGCAGTGCTAAAGAAAGTGAAAAGAACGTGTGAGTAAATGAGGGAGAAAAGAAAGTTAAAGGAAAGTTGATAGATGGAAGTCGAGAAAGAATGTGAACGCAGTGCTAAAGAAAGTGAAAAGAACGTGTGAGTAAATGAGGGAGAAAAGAAAGTTAAAGGAAAGTTGATAGATGGAAGTCGTAAGAAGATTGAAGGTTAAAAGAAGGAAAGATTTAAGTCTTAAGGGAATCCTTTGAAGGAAAGATCTATAATAATATTATTTTTTATTTTTCCTACTGTATTTTATTAAATTTTTCTAAACTGTTTTAATTATTCTTATTTCTTTTTATTATTTAAATTTCTTCTATGTAAAGCACTTTGAATTGCCATTGTGTATGAAATGTGCTATATAAATAAACTTGCCTTGCCTTGCCTACTTAAATTAGGACTGAGACGCTCATTATTTTTAAGAGTTTCTCCTAAATCGGCAAGTTAGGAGCTACTTTTAGCCTTAAGATGTTTTATGAATACGGCCCCAGGGCCCGTATGTATACATTTCTAAGAATTGCTCTTAAGAATAGTCTTAAGCTTTGACTTAAGTATTAAAAAATTCTTAGTAAAAAGTAGGACTTCTCTAAGAGTAGGAGACTTTTATAAAGAAGCTAAAAGCAACTTTCAGTAACGTATAAGACTGATTCTTAAGTGCTGACTGAAGTGGGACTTAAGTGTTGTAAACTAAGGACTTGACGTATGTCAACCCAAAATGGCCACCCTCAACCACTGAATAAGCCAATAGTGAGCCTGCAAGGGTAAGGTCACTGCAGCATGACACCAATCATTTAATGTAATGTTTTTTTTTTTTGCTTTGCATTGTGCAAAATTATCACAAATTAGTATTGATGCTGTGGAATCCCCTGTGGAAAAGTGAAGCAAAGGAAAATTGTCAGATTCACCCTTTATTCAAATAGTATTAAAAATGTGTTAAAGATTTTGTAAGCGTATTGTGTACTTGTGCCTGGGGTCAATTGTTTATTTGTGATAACACAATGAAACATTCCAAATTGTACAGACATATTTTTTAGCCAGGCTGTCATACAAAGAAATTATGAACACATGAAAAAAACAAGAGAGGACTATGAAATATTAATAAATTACTATGTTGCAGAAAAGGTATGATTTTTTTTTTGTCACTGTTCATCACTGTTTTCGGCTGTATAGATAAATGAACTAAATAGATAACTAATCTATCTTTTTTACAATGGAAATGAAAGCTTTAGCGTAAGTTCTGCCAGGAAGACTAAATTGATACGTCATTTATTACCTTCTCATCTATCCAATCGTGTTCTACTTGTAGTATAAAAGATCGGTACTACTTACACGTCTGAGTTCGCAGATGCTAAGTCTTCACTAAGTTTAGTGTTTTGTTCTTCCCTCATATTTAAAAAATATATAAATATAAAAATATTTTCCTCATAATTTGATGGTTTAAGTAAACTTGAAGGGTAATTAAAAAAAATTAATTGCACATCACTTTTGGCCACTACTGTATATTTGCTGTGGTCAGTGCCACAATAGTGCTATTCAAGAGCCTGCTAACTGTGGACTGGGGGGCCCAAGTCATCATAGGTGCACTGCTGCATTTTTCCAGTCGCCAAAAATATAATTATTACTTTCATTTAATTTAATTGCTGTAAAATTTCTTAAAGGTAGGTTACAAAAAGAATACCTTGATGATTCAACTTTTTTATCGTTTGATCAACTCCGTCATCATTTAACTCCAATACATCATATTTTCGTTGAAAAGTCCGTGGCCGCGGACTGCCTCTCTGCTGCCATCTTGTTACTCCTAACTAGGAGACCTCTCCAGCTCTCTTAAATAATTTACGAGCTGAGACCAAGTCTTAACACTTAGGAACCTTTATGAATCACACTTATTTTTAAGTTTAGGAATAAGAGTAAAATGATGTCATTCTTAGAATTTTGACAGACTTGAGACTACAATTTTACTCTGAGTGGCTTTATACATAGCCTACGGCCCCAGGTCTGCACATGAGGAAGTACAACAGTCAACATACTATATTAAAAAAGTGTCACCTGTTATTTTAAAATGCTGAAGTACAGAAATCATAGATATTTGTTATATTAAATTTAAAGTATAGTGTGAATGGATTACAGCATGCTTGGAACTTTTTGGACAAGAGTGTTTTGTTTGTGTTTTATTTGGTCATGGAAATCATCCAACTGTTAAAACCACAGTGGAACTATGTCCAAAAATATTTGCATAGTAATTGTATGTGAAGAGAACAAAATTATTCACTTCTGTTTTTCCTTGAATTACAGATTGTACTGCTCTAGGTAAGGATGTTCAATACATTTTCAAGACTATCACATTTAAAAAAAAAAGGTTTTAAAAGGGTAGCACTTTATTTTACTGTCCTTGTAACACGTGCATGTAGTTATAGTAATTACTATAAATTGTGCATAATTGCATGTAACTATAACCACACCCTAACCCTATACATGTGGTTAATTAGTATTACTCAGTACTTAAATGTGAAATTTGTACATGTAACACGGACACCTTAAAATAAAGTGTAACCAAAACAATTAATTATTGATATATATTCATGTAAGACAAAATATAAAAATGAAAATACGAGTCATAATAAAATCCTAATGAGGAGACACACAGAAAATATAATGCTTTAAGATTTGGGAGTGTCTTTTTTTAAAAAGGAGCGAGACTGTAAATTGTCTTCATAGTGTCTTTGTGTGTGTTTGTCTGCAGAACTCAAGATGTATATCATTCCGTTCATGACTTTTCTTTTCATTACGGATGAACTTGTACTGGTATCTTCAGGTGAGATCCTTGTGCTGTCTAACTGAAAATAAAATCATCAGAAAGCTTTAGACCGGTTGTAAGAAAATTAATTTAGCTTTAATTTTGTACCCTGTATTACACTAATTTTGCAAAACAAGATATTTTAAGGTGTTTGTGTGTTTATATTGCTGTTCTGTTTTCAGGCACTCCAGTATATAATGCAAAATTGCCAGACAGTATAACAGCACTGAGCGGCTCTTGTGTGCAGATACCTTGTACATTTGAAGTGCCAGAGAATGAACTGAAGAATGCAGAAAGTATATTTGGCTTCTGGATAAAGCATGAACGTGTTTATCTCCAACCATGGGCTTTGGTAGTTTATAATGGAAGTACAAACATCAGCAAAGGATTCAGTCGTATAGAGATAACTGGAAATCTTAGTCAGCGTGAATGTACCACAGTTTTCTATGATGTCATGAACAATCATTCAGACAATTATTACTTCAGGGTGGAAATAAAGTCACCGGATTGGAAATACACATATCTGAATCCCATCAATATTTCTGTCTCAGGTAAGTGGGGCTCCACTTTAAACTATATGAATCTGTTGTGACATTTTTAAATTACTCACTGATTATGATTCATGATTAATTCCCTGAATATTTTTATAACTAAAACTAATTTATGGTGTCCTCCATGGTTAAACAAAATGTTACAATCGATACTTCCCTAAGCTTTGCCTATATGGCGCCAGATTAGTATTATTAAAGTCAGCATTTTAGATTAGATTAGATTAGATTCAACTTTATTGTCATTACACAAGTACAGGTACAAGGCAACGAAATGCAGTTTAGGTCTAACCAGAAGTGCAATAGCAGCAAGTGCAGGATATACAGTGGTTCCATAAGTGCAGAACATGGATATGTACTGAATAAATATAGAGTTGAATACTATTATAAACAAAAATTTACAGATAGATTTGTCCTATGAATATAATATACAGATAACTATTACTGTGAACAGAATTTACAGCTAGATATGTACTGAATATAATATACAGATGGCTATTACTATAAACAGAATTTTACAGATAGATATGTACTATGAATATATATATACAGATGGGTTACTATAAACAGAATGTGAGCATAATATACAGATGGCTATTACTATAAACAGAATTTTACAAATAGATATATGTATAAGTTAGGCTAAAATGAGCAGTATAACAATGGATTTAAAGTAGTGCAAATAAAGTTTGGACAGAGCTATCCGAGTGAAAGTGCAGTGGAAGTAATTGCATATTACAGTTAAAGTATGGTATTGCAAATGTATATGTAAACAGTCGGTACTGTAAATAAACAGTCGGCAGTGCAAATTGAGCATATTCCAGTCAAGGTAGTAGTGCAAGATGCATATGTAAACAGTTGTTTCTGTAATAACAGTCAGCAGTGCAAATGAACATTATAGTATTGGAAATAACAAATAACAAATAACAAATAACAAAATGGAGGCAGGTGTGAGGAGGGAGAGGAGAGTCAATCAGTATAAAGCATGAACGTGAAACAGAAGTGAAACGTGAAACAGCATGAAACAGAAGTTGTGATAGTTACGTCAGTTGTGGCGTATATCTTGAGCGGAAACCTTGGATCTCCACATTTGGTAATTTTTATTTTAATCATTACTATTGATCACCCTGTACGTCTGTCTGTGGGTTTTGCAAATATCTGACCAATGAAAAGTATTAAAAAGAGCTTGTGACTAAACCTCGTAACTCCATTGGATCCTCAATCTGTTGGTAAAACCTCATCCGTCTATCGTGAATAAAGTGCAGTTTGGAGGCAGTATTTATTTTTAATTTTTTGCAGTGCAAGGGTAAATAAAGAACTGTTAGCTTGTAGAACTGTTAGTATAAAGGTATTTGAATTTAAGGAACAGAGAAGATTGTCTTAGTCTAGCCTAGCCAAATGACAGAAAAAACTGAGCGCCCACATAGCTACAGTAAACTTTATAACCTGTAAGTTGATGAAAACGTAATGTGATGTACTTACTGCCTCAAATGCGGCTGTTCTAATGATGACAAAACAGCCCTATGTCCAAACATCTCTGAAATTCTCTGGTAAAAAACCTAATCAAGTGTCTGACCATATAAAGCCACAATATCAACTTTGACAACATGTTTTTTAATTATTAAAAAAATACAGTGTTTTTCTAGCCTGGAAATCCAGACCTAAATCTGAAAGATTAATGGTCTGGCTTCGACTAATGAAATCGGCCAGCTTGAGGGGCGGCGCCAAGCATGCATTTGAAAATCTCACTGCACGCAATTGGATAACACCACGACCAATCACAACAATAAACCCCATACGCTTAGCTACCAGCGGAGCTAACTGGTAGATTAGACTCTTGCAGTATCCGGTCGGCAAAACAGCAAAAACGCCCTTCTTGCAAAGGAACGATTAGAGCGCCGTCTTCTGTTCCTCGTTTATGCTGGGTACACACCAAAAGATAATCGGGCTGATTTTGGGCCGATTTCCCCCCTTCTGACAATCCTAGCTATGTCCCGATTATCTTGATGGTTCTGCAGATTATTTTATCAGATTTTCCCTTGGTGTGAGGTGTGTTAAGAGTGTCCGAACCTGATCGGAAGAACGTCGGAGCCGCCCCGATCGCGAATCGTAAATATTCAATGTTTAATATTTACGATCAGAAATCCTGATGTGTGGGGGGAACCCCAAGGACAAACGCACGCACGCTCTGGAGATTATCACGTGAAACGAAACAATATCCAATCAGAAAGCGAGATGATGGAAGACGGAAGCATAACAAACGCATTCATGGCGCAGCACAAAGTGAAATTGATGTGGACAGAGATGGAGGATCAGCTTGTTGATTTGTGGCAACAGCACAAATGTTTATACAACGTGTTGTGTAAAACCTTTCCAAACACTATCATCGCAATTTCTTCCTGCATATCGTCCGCCATGCTTTTTCTGAGGTCTCACGAGATTTTGCGAGATTTCCTGTGTTCACAGTCGAGTATCTGGTTGAAAATCTGTTCATGTGTGGTGTGCTGTCTTTGTCACATCAAGGCACACCACACTCTATAGGAGCAAAACGGTTAAATCTAGGATTTTTTGTCCTCATGTGTGTGGTCTATCACATTTTGAAAATCTTAAAAGATGTAAAAAATATTTTGGTGTGTACCCAGCTTTAGATAAAAAGCCAAGTCTAACTCGTTCATTGTATCGGCCAAAGCCGTTTCAAACAACCGGTGTTCATCCATAGCCATCTTGCAATGTTTACTAATGACTTCGACGTGCTGTCGTCATCTGTTTAGCTCGCCTCTGGCCCGCCTATATCAGATAACCTGATGTGATTGGTGCAGCTCGGATACAAGGGCAAATTTAACGAGCATCATTACTCGATGCCAGAGTAAACTCGCTGAGCAAATTCAACTTGTGTTCTCGCAAGAACTCTGGATTTCCAGGGTGTTTTTCCTGAAAAGATCCGAAGTGCCCCAAAGTGATGATATCTGAGTAATATGGTTTCTTAAATAAGAAAAAATGTAGGGTGGGATTTGATTTTGTCAATGGACAATGGTTGCGGTTTGTTATTGATTTGATGTCATGTAAGTCATCAGAGAAAAGAAGAGATGTCGCTGCAAGAGGGAGGGGAAGTTATTTTGATTAAAGATTATGAGGGCACATGCTTAAAAAAAAACAAAAAAACAATAATGAAATGCACACATAAATCAATCATAATAAATTCTTAAATATTCAATACAAAATTATAAATGTCAAATTTGATTCCATGGTGACTTAATTCACGCAAAAGATATGATGCACATATGCATAGGCAAATTTACATAAAACTTATTTCACATGCTCAAAAAACAATTCATGTGCATGAAAAACAATGATATATTCACAAAAAAAGCAATTCACAAAAGCAATTTATAAAATACATTACACAAACACAAAACACAATCTGGATTTACAGTCTGGACGAGTCAACACTATTGTCGAAAGTCAGAGCCAGTCTGCAGATTTGAGTTGACAGATTTCACAGAAAATCGAGTGTAAAATGGTCACACACTCGGATTCCATCCAGTCAAAGGATGTCAAACATATTTGATATGTTTCACTATTTTTTATTTTTTTATTCGTGTGCCCTCAAAATCTTTAATAAAAAAAAAAAACTCTCCCTCCATCTTGCAACAGCATGCCTTCTCTTCTCTGATGGTGTTTTTCGGCATGAAGGCAGGATAACCTGCCACTCACATGAGATCACAGCAATAGCAAACCACAACCAACCAATCAATTCATCAATCGGACAAAATGAAATTATCTGGGTATGCTTATTAATTTTTGAAGTATGTATAGTTGTTGTATGTTTTCCTTAAATGTAACAGTATTTTATGACATGTACACTTTGCCCTGTAGATTCACCACAACCTCTCATCCTTAAACCCACTGATCTGAAAGAAGTGATGGAGGAAACAACAGTCAGTCTGAGCTGCTCTGCTGAAGCCCCCTGCCCCAAACAACCTCCTACAATATCCTGGTCCAACATCCCTGAATCTGCCCACATTACAACACAGTTACAGGAGAAACCTAATAAAACCCAGTCAGTGTTTTCAAACATGACCTTCAAAGCTTGGATCACAGAAAGAACATCTCCTGCACTGCTACATATCCAAGAAAAACATCTAAAGACTCAACTGTGGAGACCACCGTGATGCTACAAGTCCTGTGTAAGTGATTTAGAGTAGTTTTGCTATTTTATTAGCATTAATATGTTCAGATGTGTAATATATAAAAAAATTGTTTATCTAAAGAAGTTTCTGTTTTGCCCTCAAGTTCCTCCAAAAGAAACTCGCATCACCATCGATCAATCTGCTTCAGTCTCTGTTGGCACTAATGTGACTTTGACCTGCAAAAGCAAAGCCAATCCATCAAATAACATGATCTTCTCCTGGCACAAACGTGGACAGGAGAATCAGCTGGATTTAGGAGAACAACTGATCTTTACTGTAAATAGGAGCAGTGGAGGCTGGTACTCTTGCAAAGCAAAGAATGAACATGGTACTCAGAGGTCAGAAGAGATCCAGCTGATTGTGCCAGGTGAGCTTAATTTATAAATTTGACATGCTAATTCTAATCAAAGGTTTCGGCTTTATGGCTTGACTTTGTCTATATTGTGTATAACCAGCATCTGTTTATTTCTGTTTTTATCTGCCACCCATTAGAATTATCTGTGCCTGTGATCGCCGGCTGTGTAGGAGGAATTTTAGCTTTACTGTTGTTATTTCTTCTGGCCACACTTTTAAAAAGGTATGCAAAGACTAAATATGATATTCCACAAATGTTCATGTTTGTGATTTATGTATTTCCTGTTGATACAGGGCACAAAAGGCAAGAGCATCCAGTGAATCCATTGTTAGGGAAACTGTTCAGGTAAGTTCTACACTTTTTAAAAGGATTGCATTATTGCGATCACTAATGAGAAACATCATAATAGACATTCTCATAAAATGTAAATAATGACTTTTTTTTGCTTTGTCAGGATCGTGAACAGATCGATTGCATTTATGTAAATGATTTCATAAAAAGAGTGTAATGACAGATGCTGTAACATAAATCACATGATCCATAATGAGCAATTGACTTTTCCACAAACTGCTGCTTGTTCAAATTGCTCAATTAAAATGAGCTCAAGCTACACAATTGCTGTACATTTTGTCCTAACTTAAATTGATTGTGTTCAATGTGCTTAAATATATGTAAAATTTAAATTTACTTAATCCGTTTGTGTTGGATTACATGAATGATTTGTGTTGCATTAACTGAAACTGGGTGGTGCTTGTTAGTTCCCAGCATGCTTTGCATATGGTTGAATTAAGAGAGAATAAATGTTAAAATTAAGTGTTATTTTATGTTTTTTTGACAAAATAAGAAAAGGGGAAGACTTGATAGTGTGTAATTGTGTTTAATGTTCAATTACATTGGAATTATTAGAACCATTTAAATGACAGTGGGTTACCATTGTGGAGAAGAGTGGAGCATTTTGTTAGTCTGTGAACTGACTCAATTACGTTTAGCTGCATAGGCATGTACATTTTAGCATTTAAGATTGCTACTTGAAAATAGCTAGCTATAGTCTATCAATTCAATTGTGTGTCGCTAAAATAAATGAAATCTTAATGGATGAATGAGTATATAAATATGAATACCTGAATCATGTCAGGGAGCCTTTAAAAATTCACTTTGAGACTACTTAAAGGGGGTCGCTTAAAATGACTTAATTCCGTGATGCTGAAGTTACATGAACAAATTATGTTTGTTTTAATGTAACCCAGTTATGTGGAACCTGTTGACATAAAAAAGGTAATTAATGCCAACATATACATTTTTTTTTTTTTGAGTGTGTCTGCTATTACTCTACATCAAAATCATAAACATATGATTTAACAGAAAATGTCATCTACTTGGATAATATACAAATTAAGATTAACATTAAGATTAATTTAGGATTATTATCATATTAGTTCATATTAACTAATGCAGTTAACTTATGTTACCAAAAGGAATCTTATTGTTCCTGAGTAATCTGTCATATGTTCAGTCATATGTTTAGATTACTCCTTCAGAAAGTTGGAATATTTATGGTTTTGTGTCTTTTCTGTCTCTTCCCATTTTATTCTTAATTCATGTCTTCAGGAATTCAGTGGTCATTCATTCCCAGTCTAACCTTATGTTTTTAAAGTAACACCTTATGCCACAAGCAGGGTCGGGAACATTTCTTGCAACATAATAAAGCAATGATTCACTCAAGGCTCTTACATGAAGGAAGACGGACGATCATTTACAGCAGTGGTTCTCAACTCCAGTCCTCGGGACCCGCTGCTCTGCACATTTTGTATGTCTCCCTTATTTAACACACTTTATTCGTCAGGAGAGACTCCATGAACTGATCTGAGTGTGTCAGATAAGAGAGACATACAAAATGTGCAGAGCAGCAGGTCCCGAGGACTGGAGTTGAGAACCACTGATTTACAGCATCAATGTTTGTGTAGATCATCTAAATCACATGATCAACGTTTTGATAGTATAAACAAAAAGCAAAGATACAGATAAAAAAAAAAAATTGTTGAAAATGGAATTCAGGAAGGTTAAAGATAAACAGATTGTTGTTCAATACAGTTTGCTGTTATTGTGTTTCATAACTAACAACACAATACTCTAAAAAGCATAAAAATCCATTTCACACAAATATTGAGTAAAATTGAGAGATCAGACCATCAGAGAAGTAAATTTTTTGATTAGAATGAATTATTTTAATTTTTACTTTTTATTCACATCTAGTTTTGTTTATTTCTGCTCAAAGACTCTTATTTTGATTTTCATTCCTGTGTTTAGTTCCTGTTTCCATGGTTGTCATGGTTCCTAAGTATGTATGGGCCAGTCCAAAAACACCCTTACAGTTTTTGCAGTTGACCACTTGTCTACTTATATGACTTATTTCCATAGTTTGGCCAAAATGTTCTAGTGGGCATGAAGCCTGCAAGTGTTTTAAGATTTTTGTTTACTCAATGGGATTGTGGTGCTTCATTTTCAGACGTTTTACAAATGACATCTAATCTCTGCAGTCTCTGCATCAATAAAATGTGCAACACTTTATGCTTTACAAACAAATTATATTTAACATCTGATCTAACTAACAATAAAGTTTTCCTAGACATGATCCGTGAAATGAAATCCGGGCACGTAAGATCCTGAACGTGATCCTGTTCATTAGCCTCAAAGACCGATCCGAAGTGGTATGAGAGATAGTGTGAATTTAGTGCATTGAGTGTACTGCGCTTTGGCATTTTTCAGACCTGAGAGAGACAGTCTTGCGCACTTCCTGTCACGCTCACGTGCTCTCAAGTGGTCAAGACCGCAAGAAGTGGGTATATTTGGACAGGCCCTTTATTCTCATTTGTTTCTTTGGTTACTGCTTATGTTACTCATCTGAGTTTTGTTTAGTTTATCATTGTCTTTTGCAGTTATATTCCTGAACTGTTTTGTTCATTGTCAGTTTTTATTAAAACTTCTGCATGTTGATTCACATCTCAACTCTTTTCCTGCATGATGAACGAATTTGTACGTAAAGAAGAATTATGTTTGTAATCCACATTTTACTCACTGTGCACTGTGAGTTTTTTTTAATTCAACTTTAATTCAATTTCTTGAGGAACATGCAAAAAAAGCATGTAAACATTCTACTTTCTTATTAAAAACTCCTATGCAATTCAGAGAAAGGTTCAGTTCCTTTTCTCAGACCGCAACAAAGCCAAAAATATCCATAAAACTAAACTTATGATTCCGTTATTATAATGGGAAAAAAGGACTGACAACTGATTGGAAATAACTAATGTTGACTTGTCATCCAGTTTTGAAATTATTGTGTCACATACTGTTAATTGAACAAAAGGTTATTGATTTATTTGTATTTGTATGACATGGCATGTTTAAGCTGACATTACTGTATATTTATATAGTTGTATATTATTATTATTTTATTTTTTTTATTTCATGATCTGAGATTATGATTCTCATACAGTAGTGGCCAAAAGTGACGTCCAGAAGGGATATTTGTTTTTTATGACCCAACAAGTTCGATTAAACCATCAAAATATGTGTAAAATATTTGTTTTAGATTATAAATATGAAGGAAAACAAAACGCTAAACTTGGTTAAGGTATTAATCTGACAACAATTATTTGGCCCCCCCAAAAAAAAAAAAAAAAAAACTACAGCTATGCAAAAAAATGCATAGAAAAGCAAAAAACTCACAGGAAAAAGCATACTGTTACAGAAAGCAGACAGAGGAGAGGAAGAGAGAGGAAGAGAGAACTCCTTTCCCCACACACCTCCACCCGGACCAGAGCAGGCGAACTCTTGGTTACACCTAGGACACGGCTCAAGACTATGGGCGACAGGGCTTTTAAAGCATCCGCTCCTCGTCTGTGGAATGCCCTTCCAGAAAAACTCAGAGCTCCTAAGACCACGGATGTTTTTAAAAAAGAACTGAAAACCTTCCTTTTCAGAAAAGCGTATTTTTAAGTATTTTTAAGTGTTTGTGTATTTGTTTTAATTATTTTTATCTGTTTGAGCCTTGTAGCACTTTGAGATTTGATGTCAAATGTATAGTGCATTATAAATAAAATTCATCATCATCATCATCACTTGTAAATGACTTGTAACGGAATTTACAAAACATACATAAAATGTTAGTATATCACTTGCTAATTATTTATGAATGTTTTGTAAATGATTAGTTCATCATTAACTAACCACCTTAAAAGACTTACAACAGAACGCTATTATAAAGTGTTACCGAAAACTTTTAAAGGCACACTATGTACCTTTTGGCCTTCTGGAAGTTAAAAAACAAAACCGCGTACATTTTGCAGAAGAACATTATTTTGGTTGTACTTCGGCTCTGCGTAAATGTGCGGATTAATATTTATCATACTGTTCATAAAATATTCACTACAAGTTTTATGGAATATAACCAGATTAGATGGAAAGAATCTCAAGCTGACTAGCTGAAGACGTTACTCTAGCTATACCAATTAATAGACACGTTACTTCCTTGAAAATAAATTCCAGCACAGCGCTACAACAATCATAATGAAATGACCCTTCACAATAGATGATGCTTTACAATTAACTCTGTTAGAGAGCTACATATAGCAACTTATCTGTTCAATAAAACGCCTTACTCACCAGCTGAGTATTGAAACCCCCATCTCTGCGTTGCTTTTACAACATTTCAAATCCCACAGTTCTCGCTGTCTCCAAAAAGCCAAGCAAATCTTGATTGTCGTTTTGAGATCTTTTGCAATCTTTTTTTGCAAGCAGAAACTTCCCTGTTTAGTGTTTTTTTAAGACAGGTGATTCCCCGCAGGTTCAAGATTTAGTGTGCTCCATGTCAACCTTTCTCGCTCATTGTGACAACTAACCTATGGCAGTCCCACATGCGTCAAAGTAGCCAGAGCAACTTTTCTCTATTTACGGATATGACGAGACTCGCACGTACGAGGGACACAGGGCTCTCAAGTTTTGAAGACAGGCAAGAGTGACATTCCCCCCAGGGTTGGATGGGTTGCGGGAATGGGGGTGTTTCATTAATAATATTGTTATTAGTGTTTTTGTTGTTGTTATTAAAAATTGCTCAAATACCAAATTCAAAGTATTTATTCAATTTCTGCTTATGTGTGTGTGTGTGTGTGAGAGAGAGAGAGAGAGAGAGAGAGAGAGAGAGAGAGAGAGAGAGAGAGAGAGAGAGAGAGAGATTGAGAGATTATGACTGGTGTTGTTTATTGTAAGTGTTTGTTGCCTTTTTGGACTTGTTGCCTTCCACCTGCACTGTACCCTTTTCACCACCTTCTCTGGGCCAGCATCCTCTAACCTGGCCTTTTTAGGGGACTTTCCTCTCAGGGCGAATGAGAGGATGCTTAATTGCTTTTTACCTGACATCTTTGAAAGACAGATGCAATGATTAATGCATCCATGGCCAGGATATAATTATAAAATATGCATGATTTTAAAAGTGTAACATCGACTATGCAATACACTTTAATTTATTTAGTGCTAATAAAATTATTAAGCCTATTTGGAGAGAGAGATGTTTATAATGTGACAATATGTCAGTCATCGTGTGATAACGCAAAATACGACTAGGCTACTTATTCTGAGCAGGTGTTGTCAGTGAATAGGCTGTAAAACTGTAGGCTAAGTTACAAACACTCATGAAAAACTGATGCTAATTATCTGGGAAACATTCTCTAACAGCAGTCAAGTTGTCACTGTTTGTGTCAAACAAGTTGTGAATTTGTTGTAACATTAAAACAGGAGATCATGACTTACTCTGTGCTCAAAGTGATGCTCGGAGCTCGGAGTGGTTTCCTCTGTGGGTGAACGAAACTTTCGAAGAGTTGTAGAATTACGTGAACAATTCCAGGATATCCTTTTTTTTCATTGGTTGTTGCGTAAAATCTTACCCAGATACAATAGTGCTATTTTCTGATTGGCTATTGTGTAGCCCCCTTTTTTTTTTTTTTTTTGCTGAAAAGTGGCAGGCTCGACTAAGAATTCTAGGGGAGACACACTTGATTCCTGCCGGTTCCATAAGTGAGAGCGGCGTGGCCAGATACATTTTTATCGCTGCGGCATATTATAAATTGTTTTTCCACGTGAGAAATACAATGTGTGGCGGGAGTGCGTGACAAAAGACCGAAATGAGTGACTGTCACGCTCAATGCCTGACACTTGAGAGCCCTGGGGACATATGTTCGCAATTTCATGCAAAAATCATCCTACTCAGTTTAAAATATAAACACTTATAATGGGCTTAGATCAGGGTAAGACAAAAACACGTTTTGGAAGAAGAATTGGTGGTGTATTGATATATTTTTACAAAAAAAGCTACATAGTGCACCTTTAAATAATATTCCCTCTGAACTTTGGAAACTGTTGTTTTCCTCATCGTATCTCCTGCATAAGAAGACTTTCTTTATCAGTGGAAAGGGTGTAGTCTCAAAACTAAAGGTTATTGGTGCAGGGATGGCCTGTTTTTTTTTTTAGTTAGCATCACCTTGGTTCCCTCAACAAAAACCCAATAGGATTTTTCCTGAAAGTTTGAGTTATAGTAGTTTGCAAGAGTGTCATAAACACAACAAGGCTGTGAAAGCGGACTAGTGAGTAGAAGAGTTTACTTGTTCAGCTGATGATGTGTAATGTCCCAGACAACCTCTGTCGTCACATTTAGCAACTTGTTAGTAACCACCTTTTAAAAGGCAAGTAAATAGTTTAAAAAAAAAACATCACAAGAGGGTATTACTGATGTATTTTATATTTTAGAAGAAAACGTGAAAATATTTTGAGCCTGTGCTTTGAGCTTCACCACAGACCTTATTTCAGGCATTTAACCAAAACCCATTAAAAAAAACGATTGACTTCAGGACGATGCTAAAATACGAACTCATTTCAGGGTTTTTTCCTATAACGACATGTCATCCATGCAGCAGTCTATAACACAGACGTAACGACAGCTGGGATCACTCATATTTCATTAAATAAATAATAAAGTTACTTTTGCTGAAATACATAATACATGGAACAGTTTTGTCTATATTTTTTATAGCATATTGTTTTTCAACGCTGCCTCTCGACTTTTATAAATGAATTTGTTTCGCTACTGAACTGCTACATTATATTACTCAGCAATAAGGTGGTAAAGGTGCTGTTTTTGAAGTAATTAAACTTAGAGCTTAATTGTTAGTAGAGAGATGCTGCACAGACGCATATCATTTGTCTCTCTCTCAAAAATGTATTCAAATAAATGTCATCTTACTACTTTCTTACTACTTTAGTGTCTGATTTAAAACAGGCAGAAAGCTAGATCTAAAAAGTCATATAGCTGACAAAAATAATCGTAATTTCAATGTTTTTGGTCAAATTTCGAAAGCGTTGGCAAGCAGTGTTGGGGTAGTTACTCAAAAAAAGTAATTAGTTACTAGTTACTAGTTACTTCTGTAAATTGTAATGAGATTACTTTACTAGTTACTGCATTTGAAAAGTAACTTCACTACTTATTACTTTACTTTCCCATTTCTTAATTTACCCTGTAGATACGGACAAAAATCATAGCCCTATCATCACTTAGCCTGTCCGCATAGTGTTTATAAATGTAGCCTATACAAAATGGCATGTAAAACCATATGAAAGAACAATATCCATGTCTGCACAAAGAAATATGCCTCACTGTAAAATCCACAGACAACAGGATAAAGGACAAATGTCTGCGGTGGTAGACACATAATCAGGGCTGGACTGGGACAAAAAAAAATCGGCCCTGGCATTTTGGCCATAATAATAATAGCACACTAATATGCATATATTGTAAAACAAATGCACTGAAAAATAAAGGAAACTTTCATAATTAGTTTTGTACTAATTTCTATACTTGAAAGAGATATAAGCACATGATCTTTTATTTTGATGGAAAACATGGTTTACAAACGCGTCTCATTAAATTTATAGTAAATTACGGTAATCGTCAACTATGCAGATGTGGAAATAATGTGTTACTGGGTAATGGGTTCCTACACTCATGACATCCCATACACAAAATAAATATATTTGAAATATATTTTCAGAGTATATTTTGGAATTTATGCAAATATTTGAAATTGGCCCAATAAATATATTTCACACTTAACATCATATATTTTTGTTATATTTCAGAATATATTTCAATGTATTTGGAATATATGCCACATATATTTTGACACTTTTGGGGACCCATACAGAAAAAAAGTACATTGAAATATATTCTGAAATATAACAAAAATATATGATGTGATATAATATGGTGTGAAATATATTTATTGGGCCAATTTCAAATATTTGCATATATTCCAAAATATACTCTGAAAATATATTTAAAATGTATTTATTTTGTGTATGGGATAGCCTAAGTGTTTTGAAAGTAACTGTTAGTTCTGCTTACCGCAGGCTCTACACTTTCTCATGTCTGTCCTGATCCTCATCATCAGCCACGGGAGCTGATGAAGGTCCTGCTGCTGCAGAAAACATTTTGACACAGTTTACAGTGTCTGCTTGAAGGGTCTGTGTCTATTTTTCACGCTAATTTTCTCTGCACATTCCTTGCGTTTCTTCTCCATCTCTCAGACTATTTTGACAGATACACACTGAAACACTTGTACGCTCGCTCAAAGCCCAAAGGGGGAGGTGTTTAAAGATGTGATTGGACCAGCCCAGTGTCAATCAAGAAAAGATCCAATGGGCCAAGGTGTTTCATGGGCCGGTCAGCTATCAGGAAAAAAAAAAACTGACGAATACTTTTTTTAACTAATGCATTACACCGGCACGCACTTACTTAACCCAGCGCCGCCAATTAAGCAAAACGAATGGGCCGCCGATGTACGAGTTTTATGGTCCGTTAAAAAAAAAAAAAAAAAAAATTTGAGATGTCGACCCAAAAGGCACGTCAGCCCACTGGGAATCTCCCGGTAGTCCCGATGGCCAGTACTTGCTGCCTGAGCATATAAAGTGCATTTCACGCGAATATTTTGGTCCTTTCGAGCAATAAACTGAAAGAAATGTGAATATCGCCACTGGCCGAAACCCCCTGTCCGTCTCCTCCGTCTCCATTTCCCGCTCCCCTTCGCACCAGCAGCTACGTCACTCAAATCGATCTCTATGACAACGGTGCCGCGCGCGCACACACACACACACACACACAGACAGACATGCACGCAGCACAAACAGATCAGAGCTTTACACGCAGGCAAACACGAATTGGGTAACGCAGGAAAACGCGTTCCTATAGTCTAGTAAAGTAGTGTAGTTACCGATATTTTTAGTGTAATGCGTTACTTTATTTCGTTACCCAAAAAAGTAATATCGTTACTGTAATCCGTTACTTTGTAACTCGTTACCCCCAACACTGTTGGCAAGTAACATGGTATAAGAGGAATAATCCACGGCTAGGTATGCATTACATGATTTTAATGCACTTGGCGTCGGGGTGGGTTTTGCTTCCAAGTCATTTACTAAAATTGTGTAATGAACGCCTAGCTGTGAATTATCCCTTAAAGGTGCAGTATGTAATGTTGACAGCTAGCGGTTGAAATGGGTACTGCAGTCCAAAAAAAAAAAAAAAAATGGAGAGAGTTGTTTCCCTTCCCCCTCCTCCTCAGACTCGACGAGGGTTGATTGATTGAGGACACACAAACAGGAGCGAGCGCAACTTGTAAGTTGATGAGTTAATTTATCCGTGTTTTTATATTTTCCAATTCTTAGAGATTTTTAGATGGATGCCGAAGCTTTTTAAGTCGGGTAGAATCTGTGATCTCGGACCCAGTTCGTTTGCTGGCTTCTATGGCTGCAATACTCTGTGATTTCCGCCAAATGGCAACCCAGGGTGTTGAGATACTATTGGGTAAATTAGCAGTAGGCAGGATCACACAGACCGAAACAAAAACCTACAAGGAACGCAAATTTCAAAGTAAAATAACTGGCTGTAGCATTGTTTTTCAGAGAAACAAGTATGTGAACTTATCACGTTTCCTAAATAATTGCAAACACATGATGTTATTTTTATACTTTAGTACAGTCAGAAAATAACATACAGCAGCTTTAAAGGGGTGGTATAATGCCCCTTTTCACAAGATGTAAAATAAATCTCTGATGTCCCCAGGCTGTGAATGTGAAGATTTAGCTCAAAATACCCCACAGATTTTTTTTTACAGCATTTTAAAATTGTTCCATTTTGAGGGTGAGCAAAAACGTGTCGTTTTGTGTGTGTCCCTTTAAATGCAAATGAGCTGTTGCTCCTGTCACAGAGGGCGGAGCATCAAGAGCTTGTGCGTGTTAGCAGCTTCGATTACCTCATGCAGACAAGCACTAAAATGTCAGAAACTGTTCGGACAATGATGGAGAGACTCAAGAAGAAGAAGTGACAACATGTAGAATGCAACAGGACATTAGTTGATGAATTTATCTTCAAGTATTTGATTTGCGACAGTTTGAACAGACTCTCAAATGTGCTCTGCTGCAAAAACTCTTCCTCTTCTCAACATGGACTGTGTGTTCCCAGGGGCGGGGTTTATGTAAAATTTTGCAAATTAGCTCTATGAAATATTAATAATCAATAATAACTGGTTATAATTGATATGAATATTTGGATCAGTTAATATAATTAACTTACTGTCGTAAATTAATATTACAATCAATTAACCTGTTTGTCCCGTGAACACTCAGGATTAATTGTTTATTAACTCTAAGAAATGTACATTTCCGGGGCATGGGAAATGTCTTTCTTAATTTACAGTACTACTAAGAGCAGTAGCCAAAATCTTAAATGATTAGTGACTCCAGTTATGAGCTTGAGACACGGACAACTTTACATGTGAAATGAACAAGATTTTATTAACTAGTCTAAACACTTAAACTACTCTAACATACACACACATACATGCATACAGTTTACCAAGGGAAAGAGAGCTGAAGCAGAATACAGGAAAGCAAGAAGTTATAGCATTGTTTGAAATTCAGCAGATCAACAGCCTTGAGCAAACCATTAGTTTAGTTCTAACACGCCCTTCCTTAAAAGGGGTAAGGATACTTAATGTATCAAATAATGAGACTAAGTTTGATACTTGCATGTCTCGCCCATTTGAATTAAACTGTCCTGATGCAATTTGTTGAGGCTCCAGTTGATCTTTGCTGATGTGGTCTTGATGAGAGAGAACCAGTGGTAGTCAGAGTATCTTTGGTGAATGGAAAGAAAAGGCCGAAGCCTGGCACAAACTTGGAGGGTCCTTAGAAACTTCTAGTTCACCATCATCTTCACGTCAGCATCTCAGAAAGGGACTAAGCGAGAGCTAAGAGCTGATCAGTGACTTTAAAGCGTGAAGATGGCACAACCTCTGGAGCTGTGTGAGCCAATGAGAAGATTTCCCTTTGGAGGAACATTTTTACGACCCATTGTCCCTTTGAACATGCAATTTAATTGGATGTTTAACACAAGAATCTTTAAGATGCTTATAATACTAATGCGTCACAAAGTTAGCAGAATGTAATGTAAATTAACAAAACGGGGATGAAGATTGGAGTTTATAGATACCAAAAATGCCACACATTTGATTTGGTTAACCATATTATCCAAAGTCTGAAATATTAACCCAATAGAGTTTACAAGAATACAAAAGACAACCACATTAAAGGAAAATCATGAGATCGGAAAATTAGATACATGTTTACACATTTCTCAAATGGTTATATATAGAATATATAGAATTAACAGGGTTTATTTCTCCTTCTCAGTGAGAATTAAGTAAGAGTCGAAGCTTTCTGGACATTCTTTTGGATCGTAAAATCCTCTTATCAGTCTCTGTGTGTCCTGTAACAAGACACCGCGTTCTGCCAGTGTGTTAGCTTAATTTGGGATGTTAGTTTTATGGGGGAAGTTTCAGGCATTTGTTGGGAGAGTGAGTTTGCTGGATTATTCATTAAATAAATGAATAATTTATGTTTGTCTGATTGGTCCAGACACTACAAAATTTTAAGGTTAGTGATGTCACTATCCCGGGAGGAATCTCGTGTAGTCCCTACCTAGGGTGACCAGACGTCCCGAAAAATTCGGGACAGTCCCGAAATCTAAACTGTTGTCCCGAATCCCGAATCTGGCCCTAATTGTCCCGAAAATTATACTAAAGCAAAATCTTGAGTAGTTATTGTCTGATAAACATTAAAAACTGTCTGCGGAGGTTGAGGCCGGCGACACACTGGCTGCGTGGCGTGTCCGTTTTTATTTCGGCTCCCCTGTTAACAGGTTAACTCGTCCGTTAAGCTTGCACACTGCCTGCGTGACACGCGCGCCTCGAGCCGCGCGGAAAACGCGAGCATGCTAGAAATAAAACCGACGCCAATTTTTCACGCGACACGCAAGGCAAAATAGAATAGGAAAAGATGTTTGTATGTTATTTTGACATGAAAACATTAATAAATGACATTTTGATGTTTGAAAGTTTAAGTTTTTACATAAATGCAGATATAAATGTAATAATAAAAAAAAATATGATCGATTTTCACATATTGCACCTGTCAATACAGAACGAAATATTCTGTAGCCTATTTTGCCTATTATTAGAGTGCAAGTTGCTGCAGCCGCGAGGACAGTGCTGCACGCGTAAAGGAGTGATTGATTGTGATTGATTGTTCGCGGCACTGCAAAAAAATACTTCACTACACAATTATCTCGTCATTTTCGTTTAAGCTTATTAGCGTTAGGCTATACTGAAAGGTCTGATTTACGCACTGTTACTTACAACAGTCATTGTTTTTTTTCTTTTCACAATGACATTTGAGTTCATGATTTTAATGTGTTTTTTTTTTTTTTGTGGCAGACTAAAGAATAATGACAGACTGTTGATCTTTGAATAAAAATATGTTTGGTTCAGGTTTGAAATTCATTATCTTTTATTATAGGCTGCGCAGTCTAATATCATAGAAGCCCCCCATCCCGTCACCCCCCCCCCCCCCCCCCCCCCAGACCCATATAATAGTTATAGTTCGTTTTATTGATGAGCACTGAAAAAAAGTTAGCAAATTAGTACACAAGAATACACAGTAAGCAATGAATGAGTGTGCAAATGCGAACATTTATCAATACAATCAAACAAACATTCATGCATTGCCTTTCCTTGTTTGATATGACCCTATAAACATTATTATTGAATTTGAGTTTATCTGCATATTTTTGTGTAAGGGTTTCCATCATCTTTGAATGACTGACAAACATAAGCACAGAATGAACAAAGGCTGATTGGTAATATCTATGTCACTGATAAGTTATTAGTTAATGATTAACTAATCAATTACAAAACATGAATCTACATTCATAACTGATTAATAAGTGATATGCTAATGTGATGGCTGTTTCCGAGATCCATATGCAATGACCGTCTCACCTGCATATGAAGCCACAACCTCAAAAAGACAACTAGACCCACTGCTGAACAAACTATCCCAAAAGAAAAAGAAAAAAATACACAACGCAGAGACGTCACGGACCCTAATTGCATGTTTTGTTTCTGTGTCAGCATGCAATTAGATGAACAACACAGATCATGCTTGTGCCTGTAACTTTTTCAAGTTACAAGAATTAACTTTTAAGTGTCTAAATTTGTATTTTGTGAGAGTTTTTAAGAACTCTCAAAGAGGGGACTGAAGGGTTACAAATGTAAGAATATGTTTAAGATCTGCTGATCCTATTTCCTAACATAAAAAAACGATTGACTTCAGGACGATGCTAAAGTTTCATGTTGTGTCGAGCCTTCTTAGTGTTTTAAAAATAACGATTTTTGATGCTATCATAGAAGTGCCCCAAGCACTCCCATTCAAAAGGCAATCTGACCCAAAACGAAAATACGGTCAAACTTAAAAGTGGTGTTTCCATTCTAATTATTATTTTAAACGAAAGTTTGCCTCGGGTAGATTAACAAAAAGACCCTAGGTTGCATTTTGGCGAGAGTTACCCTTTAAAACAGGCAGAATGCTAGATCCAAAGAGTCATATAGCTGACAAAAATAATCGTTATTTAAAAAAATTTTGGTCAAATTTTGAAAGCGCTGGCAAGTAACCATGGTATAAGAGGGATAATCCACGGCTAGTATGCATTACATGATTTTAATACACTTCACTTCGGGGTGGGGTTTTGCTTCCAAGTCATTTACAAAAAATTGTGTAATGAACGCCTAGCTGTGAATTATCCCTTAAAGGTGCAGTATGTAATATTGACAGCTAGCGGTTGAAATGGGTACTGCAGTCCAAATAAAAAAAAAATGGAGAGAGTTGTTTCCCTGCCCCCACCTCCTCAGACTCAACGCGGGTTGATTGATTGAGGACACACAACAGGATCGAGCGCAATTGACAATGGAAGACACAGACGGAGGCTTACACACTTGTAAGTGGATGAGTTAATTTATCCGTGTTTTTATATGCTCCCATTCATAGAGATTTTTAGATGGATGCTGAAGCTTTTTAAGTCGGGTAGAATCTGTGATCTCGGACCCAGTTCGTTTGCTGGCTTCAATGGCTGCAATACGCTGTGTTTTCTGCCAAATGGCAACCCGGGGTGGAGAGACTGTAAGAATTGAGAAATTAGGAAATGCCGGACAGTCTGTTTGAAGAGCGACCAGACTCTGAGAGGACAAAGGACCTCTCTGGAAATTAACATTTGAACTAGCCCTCGTGCACTATCGAGACGAAAGTCTCACCTCAGAGTCATCCTAATCTACATTTCATTCCCTCTTCCCTCACCCCCTCTCTTTCAGGCTCAGATCACCTGAATTCACCCAATAAAATGTATAGTTTAATGTGAATGATTGTCACAGAGTATTTTTCATATTTGGTATCATTTAAAATGTCACAGTGCGACTGGTACAAATGTCTAATTTCCAAATAAGTAAAACAAAAGGTAATAAGGTTTTTAAGAGTTTAAAGATAACTGACATATAAAGAAAGGTGATCTCCTGGCAAATGGTCACACACCCCCAAAAGGTGCAACCTCTGAATGCAAATTTCTTTTGTTAGTACATGTTTCCACGTGAAAGAGGTTTGTCTATATAATGAAATGCAGCCGGTGATTCTGGGCCTTTTCTGTACTTCAGATTCGCCCGTGAGGCTGAGAGCGGCCAAAACTCTCAGTCTCATGTATATCTTATTGTTGGGTTTGCATCTCTTCTCATTTTCCAGAGTATTTGATGTTTTGTATCGATTATCTTTGAATTGATTATGAAATGATACATTTACCTGACATAATAAATTGTTACATTTGATTATTCTAACTGACTTTGGCATTATTTGCATTAAAGAGTTAAAAAGAATAGTCAAACTTTCGCTCACATTTAATGATGCACAGATATCATTAAACCTTTTAATTTATGGAGTCAGATGAAATAACGAGAGAATACATATTCAAATGTATTGCATTTAATCAAAATTAAATGAATTGCATTCAAGTCTTGAGTCAAGTCCCAAGTCAAGACAGACAAGTCCCAAGGCAAGTCCCGAGTCAAGACAGGCAAGTCCAAGTCAAGTCGCAAGTCCTCGAGTTTAAGCTTCAAGTCTTAAACAAGTCATTAGTGCTTTTTGCACAAAATAGTGTCTCAGTGTTAATTACTATAGTAAAGGAAATATATACTAATTTATATCAGGAAGGCTTTTAAAATATGTTCATGACTTAGCAGTTAAATTTCATGATTGCAATAAAATTTTCACTATTTCACTAAGGGCACCCATCTATCTCAGTTCAATTTAGGGATTGTTCTTAACGTGTGACAAAATAAGGAAAAGGCAGTGAAAAAAAACTATTTTATTGGTTACAGAGTAACAAAGGCAAAATCATTTCATAGAAATAACTGCTACACATTTTGTAGGTGTGTGAGAAAGAATGTGTCTATGAGTGTATCTAAGCCATTATTTGGAACCTAAAATAAACCGAACAAGAAAAAACTAACTTTAGTTTTAAAACTCAACAAAATTAAAATTTATCGTGATTTGCTATACATTAAGTTTAAAATATTGAGTCCCTGGTTAAATTATTTTGTTAACGCGACAGTAATTGTAGAACATTCCTATTTCCATGGCAAAGTGAGTGTCACGTGATACTTTTTGGGGCTACGTGCCTGTCATTTTTACAAAACGTGAATCCATCCATTTCTCCCGAAAGACATGTAAGTGAGTGGCTGGTGAACAGGGAGAAGACTTTATAGTTCCCTATAGACTAAAATGTGCATTTGTTGTGAAAAAAAACAAAACAAAAAAACATTATTTGGTTGAAAACTGTCTGAACGTGTGATAAATGACAACTGACAAGCGCTGCTGAACTATGCAAACAAGTTTTGGCTCAGTGCCAAAAGTGCGAAAGCAGTAATCAGAACTGTGATCATACGTCAATGATACAGTGTTATACTACAGTGATTACAACTCTGATCTGTGGTTTTAGAAGGTAGGTCAAGTCTCTCCAAGTCACAGGGCTCAAGTCCGAGTCGTGTCGCAAGTCATCTTTGATTATGTCAAGTCAAGTCGCATGACACACCCCTGCAAAATACCTCACAGATAATTTTTTACAGCATGTTAAGGCCCTGTCCACACGGAGACACGTTTCGCTGTATACGTATACATTTTTTATCGTATTGGCGTTTCGTCCACACGGATCCGGCGTTTTCGGAGACTGAAACCGCTATTTTTTGAAACCGGGTCCCAAGGTGGATAAATCTGAAAACGCCGCCCTTGCGTTTTCGTGTGTACGCCCAATCCATACATTTTGTGAAACGATGATGTCATCACATCACTTGTCAGCATTAGTCGCACACTGCTACGTTACACGCAACAGCAACAGCAATAATGGCGGACTACATGCTAGTGTTCGTGCTGCAGAAGCTACTAAGCCTATTATCTTTACTACAGCAAAATCTTCTGCTCCTATGCAACTATGGTGAGCAACAAGTGATTATGGACAACACCATACACCACATGCTCTTAGATCCACCGCGGAGAACAACCAGAAGAGCAACCAGGAGAAAATTTTGGATAAGACCAGGTAGAACTAGCAGTTGGTGGGACAACTTTGTCAATGGCGTTGTTGTGGAAGATGAATGGAGGGAGAATTTCCGCATGTCCAAAGCATCTCTCGTCGCCCTGAGCGAGGAACTCAGTCCGTTTATTGAAGGGCAAACAACAAACATGAGGGCACCAATTAATACGCTCAAAAGGGTTGCGTTAACTCTGTATTATTTGAGCGACGAGGGACGGCTAAGGAAGACTGCTAACGCCTTCGGCGTGTCGCGACAGGCTGTGTCTGTTGTTGTCAGGCAAACGTGCAAAGCGATCGCTATCCACCTGGGTCCAAAGTACATTAAGTTGCCTTTTACTGAATCCGAGGCCAAGGATCTGGTTGTGAGTTTCCATCGTGCTCATGGCATGCCACAGTGTTTGGGAGCAGTCGACGGCACACACATAGAAATCAAGCAGCCGTCTACCAACTCAATGGACTACATAAACAGGAAAGGCAAATATTCTCTCAATGTACAGGCGGTCTGTGATTATAAGTACAGATTCATGGATGTTGTGATAAAGTGGCCCGGGAGTGTACACGATGCACAGGTTTTTGCTAACTCAAAGCTGAACTTGCACTTTAAAACTGGCCAGATCCCTGCTCTGAAAAAACAGATTGTGGACAACGAGGAGGAAATACCAATTTTTCTGCTTGGTGATCCAGCCTACCCTCTGCTGCCTTATTTGATGAAGGAATATGCAAACGGTGGCTCCACACCTCAAGAACAGTACTTTGGGCTATGTTTGTGTAGGGCACGGATGGTCATTGAGTGTGCTTTTGGTCGCCTCAAAGCCAGATTTGCTGCACTGAAAAGGCCTATGGACATCAACTTGAAGGACCTGCCCTTTGTCATTTACGCCTGCTTTGTTCTTCACAATTTTTGTGAAAACTGTAAGGAGAGTCTGGCTGAACACTGTATTGGGAACGATGCAAGGTGATAAAGACTTACAGCCTCCTACGCAATGCAACAACTACCTCACAGACTGTAATGAGGGAGAGGGAAAGAGAGTGAGGAGAGTACTCACAAAGTACCTTGACCCTTAAAAATGCTGGCCAACAAGTTTTTTTTCTTCTGTTTTGTTCAGGTTTTTTATTAAAGTATTTATACACTTTACCTTTGGAAAATGTACTAATGCTTATTTTGAAAGTGTTGTGTTGATTATGTCAAGTGAAAATAAACAAATGAACTTTTTTTTTATTGGAAAATATTTAGGTCAAAGAACCGTTTTAGAACAAAGAACAGGTAATACTGTATAAAGTGCAACTGTATAAAACAAGAACTATATACATGTCAACTACAACAGGTAAAAATTAAACAAAATAGGTCAAACTGTATAAAGTGCAACTGTATAAAACAAGAACTGTATACAAGATTAACTACAACAGGTAAAATAAATAAAATAGGTCAAACTGTATAAAGTGCAACTGTATAAAACTATATACAAGATTAACTACAACAGGTAAAATAAATAAAGTGAAACCGTGCACAGAACTAAAGCGCAGCGCAGAAAATATAAAAACAAGAATTATATAGTGCAACAGGGCAGTCACTCTGTGTCATCTTGCAGCAGTGCACGTCTGTATGAAAAAGATGTTTGCTGACGGGTGACACGTGGAGTAGGTGTGTAACATTCAGGGTGGTACTGTCCAGGTTGGTTTGCTGGTTCATCAGGCCGAGGTGTGTGCAGGAAGGCTGATGTAGTAGGGTGTGGTGTTCTGTGCATGAATGATGGTGGGTGCCCTTGGAATTGTCCACTGCTGCTGTGGGGAGGTGTAAACTGGCGTTGGAATAATTCCCTCATGAAGGAAAAACCCTCCTGAATGGTGCTGGTTATGTTAGCAATGTTAGTATTAATCTGCAGCATGTTGTCGGAGTTGCGTCTAGAAGAGTCCTCCATCAACTCCAACATCCTCCTCTTTATTTTAAGGTCCTCCTCTGCCAGATCTGTTGGAACCTTCCTCTTCAGCCTGTCTCCTCTATGGCTGTTCAACTTTGCCTAGAATATAGCAGAGAAAATTCGCTTTATTATTACCAAAATAAGTTAAGATCAAAGCTATGTGAATAAGTTGGAAGCAACACACATACACAAAGAAAATGCATCCGTCCTATTTTACATATTTCCTCACATTCATGTCTAACACGCTAAGCTTAAAATCATAAGCCTGGAGCAAATTTTACCTGAAGCAAATCCCGGCGCTGCTTTACAATCTCAGATGGAAGACAGTCGATGGATTCAGTGGAGTTTGGAGAATCGGAAGGCTCCACTGTCGATGTAGACGACTCTTCCAGGTCACCCGTCTCGATGCCGGCGTCGATGGAGCGTGTAGCAGGCGACCCACCCCAGATCTCCTCGCAAAGCTCCTAAAATATGAGCACTACCCGTCCTTGACCACTTCGACGCCCTGTGTCCACCGCATGCCTGTATTTGCTGCGTATGTTTTTTATCTTTGCGGTGACTTGGGCTTTTGATACCATGCTAGCATCGTGAGGGAAATCCTTATCGGTTAGCCCCCTCGGATACTGTGCCTGAAACGCGTCCATTACATCAGAATATTTGGATTGACACGACTCCCAGTCAACGTTTTCTTGTAACTTAGTGGACTTGTAGTCGAGTGTGACTCTGAGTATTAGTTCGACTTCGTCGTCAGTCCAAACTAAAGACTCCACTCTTGCTCTTGAAGTTGTTGCATTCGCCATGATCTTCTTCTTCTTGTGTGGGTTCGTATACAGCGCGCAAGGTTATGCGCATGCTCAAAGTCTTCTTCTCCGTGTATAGTGTATCTCTGTGGCAGAATTACAGCGCCACATACTGGTCTGGCATATATACTACATCGTTTTGAGTCGGTTTCAGTGGTTTCGTGTGTACGCAGATATTTCTTGAGACGACGCCGTGTTTACGGAATTTTTTTTTAGAACGAGGAAAAAAAATATCGAATAGGGAACGCTCTGGCTTCGTGTGGATGTGGCCTAAAATTGTTCCTTTTTGAGGGTGAGCAAAAACGTGTCGTTTTGTGTGTCCCTTTAAAGCTGCAATAGGTAACTCTTGTAAAAAATATTTTTTTTACATATTTGTTAAAACTGTCATTATGTTCTGACAGTAGAATATGAGACAGATAATCTGTGAAAAAATCAAGCTCCTCTGGCTCCTTCCAGTGGTCCTATTGCCATTTGCAGAAATACACCGCTCCCGGTCAGAAACAACCAATCAGAGCCAGGAGGAATGTCTTAGCTCGTGTACGCGCTGATCACATCCCTCTCTTGCACAGCACGTACAGTTCATCGTTCAAAATCAAGATTGCCGGTGTGCCACAGCTGTGCTAATGGCGGACAAACAACCAAAACTGCCAATTTCTCGAGTGGCACCTGCTCATACAACAAAGACAGGTAAACGGAAAAAGACAGATGACAATAAACAAGCGAAAAAGAAAGAATTAGAAATAGAGTAAATTCCTTGTCGGAGCCCATTGACTCAATGTCAAAACTCTATAGCCGCATAACATACAGATAAAATGTCACGCACTGTGCAAAGCAACAATTGAAACCTGCTAATTCACTGGCTTGTCATGTTGCTGAAATAATGTACTAGCAAACCTTATTTAGCATTACATATCGCTAGAATAATTACTTACATACTGTAACGTTAGTTACCGTTATATTATCTTACTAGCTATTTATAACTTATAGAAAGAGTGCAACGTTATAAAGTTACATTACATGTATTGCAAAATACGTAATGATTTGAGGACCAAGTTTGTAGTCAAAGTATGGGCATGGCCATAATCAATGTAAAGCATATTGTTGATGTTTCGTCCCTACCAGTGAATGTGCGATAACTGTTTATCCGCCGTCATCGGTGACCCTGCTTACTAGCCTGCGCGTTCACGGCAGGCTCCGTTGTGGGGGAGGAGCTGTGGAGGGAGGGCTGTAGCGCAGCAGAGAGCGAGGAGGAGTGACCTGTAAGTTGTGCTTGTTCAAATTTTTCAGGCTAAGTCAACGTTTTCTAAAAACTCCCTACTGCAGCTTTAAATGCAAATGAGCTGTTGTTCCTGACACAGAGGGCGGAGCTTGAAGAGCTTGTGAGTGTTAGCAGCTCCGATTACCTCATGCAGACAAGCACTAAAATGTCAGAAACTGTTCGGACAATGATGGAGAGACTCAAGAAGAAGAAGTGACAACATGTAGAATGCAACAGGACATTAGTTGATGAATTTATGTTGCTGATGTGGAGTTAACTATCTTCAAGTATTTGAGTAGCATATTCTGTCATGATAATCTATAAATCGCTTGTGTGGGAACTGTTGTAAGATGCCTACAGAGCGACACTGCATGTGAAAAGACGGATGCGACAGCTTGAGCAGACTCTCAAATGTGATCTACTGCAAAAACTCTTCCTCTTCTCAATATGGACTGCATGTTCCCGGGGGCGGGGTTTATGTACATTTTAGGGTTAGTGATGTCACTATCCCGGGAGGAATCTTGTGTAGTCCCTACCAGACGTTTGTTGTAGTCCTTAAAAAACATTTTCTTTAAAAGCAAATATCTTCCTTTGTTTTGAACTTTGAGCGTTGTAACTTTGCAGATGTTGTTTATGCTCAAACAGCAACATTACACACTAACTAAAGTTAGAAAGGTGACATCATAATCAACCACCCCTTTAAAGGCTCTGTGTGTCTTCTTGTATTACAGGGGGTGGTCAGAGGTATAGGACATCACATCACTAAAACTATTTAAACCAACTAGCAGAATGAGACACCTTTAGAAACTTTGGGTTTCAGTTCCTTTTTTAAATTATTTTTACATAACATCCATATCTCATTAGCCAGCATTCAGTCTAAAAATATGTGTGAATTTGTGGGTTTAAGTGTTGCAGTCTTCTGCACCAGTCACATTGAACACAGAAGCTCCCCTGCATTCAATAGATGTGTCATGGTTAGTTAGTATAGTTATAGTTCGTTTTATTGATGAGCACTGAAAAGAAGTTAGCAAAAAGTACACAAGAATACACAACAAGCAATGAATGAGTGTGCAAATGTTAACATTTATCAATACAATCAAACAAACATTCATACATTACCTTTCCTTGTTTGATATGACCCTATAAACATTATTATTGAATTTGAGTTTATCTGCATATTTTTGTTTAATGGTTTCCATCCTCTTTGAATGACTGACAAACATAAGCACAGAATGAGCAAAGGCTGACTGGTAATATCTTGTCCTGTAGTGCTGCAGGGAGATCGTCAAGAGTTCGTCACGTCACTAAGTGTTTAAGAGATCTTGCATAAAGGAAGACATTTTCATGAACTTCTGCTTTTCTTTGACTGCGCTGCTCTGAGGTAAGGCTTGTCTCTTGTGAATTTTAAGAAACATGTTGTAAACATTAAGTTCATGACAACACTTATTTATCTGATAAAGGGTAACACTTTATAAATATAGCTGCAAGCAGCCATTATCGGGGCCAAGTGCAAGAAGACGATAAGTCATGCCAACATGGCTGGGAGTGTCAGACCAAATGCAACTATGAGCAATTAAAGACATTTTTAAGATGATCTTAGTCAAAATGGGTTAAAAAATAATATGTACAGTCACTAACAATATGATTTAATGGTTTGTCACTTTTGACCAATAAGTGGCGCAGTAACGAAATTGATGTGGTGTGATCAGAGTGAGGAGAAATGTTATAACTTTCCTACAAGCGGTTCTATGGGCTGCCATAGACTCCCAGAGCGGAAGAATAATAATAAGAACGCCAACGATTTCAATATGTGCCTATGAGCATTCTGTGCTTGGCCCCTAATAACGTTCAGTTATAAGTCACTAATAAGTTATTGGTTAATGATTAACTTATAAATTACAAAACATGATTATACATTCATAACTGATTAATAAGTGATATGCTAACATTTTATGAATGTTTTGTTAATTCAGTCTTGTCATTTATAAATAATAAGTTAATGAACTAATCACTTACAAAACATGAATATGCATTCATAATTGATTAAAAAGTGGTAACATTTTATGAATGTTTTGTCAATTCAATTATAAGTCATTTATAAATGATTAGTTAATGATGAGCGAATTATTTGCAAAACATGACTATAACATGAATAGTTTACACTTTAGATTAGGGGATGAAAGCTTTAAAAATTATTTATTAATACGTTCACACATCATCTATAACAGGTGTTGAACACTTTGTAGTGTGTACTGCAGTGTACATGTTGACTGGTGAGGTTGACTGGTTGACCAACACAATCTCATGAAAGTGCGTATCTATAGCACGAATGATAATTCTCGTATAATTTATACGCCAAAACGAGTTTTAGCGTTCAAATGATACGCACTGCAAACCCCTTGGGTAGGATTTTTGTCACAACTTTATTCCTATTATGCTCCATAATATACCAGAGCCTATGACGACTCAAATGTATTCTTCTGGATGTGTAATAAATCGGTCAGCAATGCATCAGCCCGCCCCTTTTTCCTAATATGGTGTCTGTGTATATCAAATCTACGCGCGTAGCGCTCTAGAATCTTTGCTGTGTATGTTCAAGCAACTCACTCGTCTCGCACGTTGAGCTGGCAATGTTTTACAGATGGTCTTGAAGTGGTAAGTGGGCAAAGCAACAAATCGGCATTGAATTAGTTATCGGATGATATTAAAAGGTAGTGGGATTATTTGTGGTTGACCTGGAAATTTTAACTTGATCAAAAAGTTATGGATTTGATATTAGCTGCGAGTTCAGAGCATTAAAGCTGCCGTCGGCAACATTTTTTTGATCATATTCAGTGTAATCGACACTATAATCCGACAGAACAACATAAATAAGGTGGTTTTAGAAAAAAAACCGAGCTTCTAACTCCACCTGGAGCGTGTTATTTGTTTTGCAAAAATCCAGCGCTCCCGCTTCATCAGCTCCAATCAGCGCAGGGGGGGGTGAGATCTGACTGTCAATCACAGGTCGTGCACACGCCACAGATCCCCCCTCACTCGCGCACGTTAATATCACATGCACACGCCACGCCTGAAGTTCGCCTGGAGATTGCATGAAGCATGATGGCGGAGAGAAAGTCTACTAACAAGCTTCCAAATCCTCGGTTATTGCTATCTATGGATAGATTAGCCAGGGCAGCCTACCTCCGAGTCCATGGTGTTGATAGATGCTGAAGAGACGGACGCGTTCACAGAAAATCAGGTACACACGCACAGTGACGCACTGACGAGCACAACCTCAATGGGAGGGTGCTCGCTGGTAGTGGGGAGGGGCATGAGAGTTGTAAACATTCAAAATTTTGGCTAATCGACCCAATCTGCCAGACTTGCCGACGGCAGCTTTAACTTAAGTTGTGTCAGTGTAACGTTATCGATAGCTAGCCTAGTCTAACCGTAAACTAGTTGGCTAACGTTACTGCCATACAAAGCCATAGTAACGTTATCTGATCGGTTTTGATTACTTTTTTACATTTCTGTCAAATATTAACCATTTTCAAATAAACGGGGTAGTGTTAACCTTATTCAGCTCTGAAATCTGTCAAACTTCTTTCAAAGTCCATCATCACATATTAATATTAAAATAACTTAATTTCAGAGCACCACAAAGTCGACAGACCTCAGCACCTTTATGTACCTTTAATGTAAGATCGTTCTTAGGTCACATACCAATTATCATAACATAAAAACTGCAATGGTACTGTTTTTAAAATCATGTGTAGTAGGCCTAAGTGTACAGTAAGTGTGTGTGTAAACATGCTTTAATGAAGTAGACTTCAAAAGCTTTTGAATTTGAGCTTACAGTTCTTTCATCAACCTGTCTTTTACATAAACTTACGAAATAGATACTTTACCTTAGTCCTCAGATAGAGGAGGGTTGCTGCTAGCTCCGTTAAGGTATTTCTGTCCCTCCCAAACTGCATTGAAATGGTATGTTTAGCAGCCAGAATTAAAAAAAAATTCAGGGGGAGAAACCCCCTGACCCCTCCTAACATGATCCATATCACCCGTCAGAAAACAATTGCAACGTCTCAGATTGTGCCCCCCCAGAATTTTGGCTTGCATGACGCCCCTGATTACACGCCATAAAGTGCGTATCATATACACGCGAAAACTGCGTACCATATTTAAATGATACGAGATATTATCATTCGTGCTATAGATACGCACTTTCATGAGATCGGTCTCGGTTGACTGTGCACATGATGTGAGAATCGGTTCTGAGGTTCAGGTTATCACTAGATCCACACACTCCACACAGAACTCGCGTCATTTATAAATGTTTATCCACTTCAAAACAAATAAATTACTCTTCTTCAAAATACTGCTTTAGCATACCTGCATGTTTGTGCTATTGAACAGAGACCAGCTTACAACTTCACGATACATCAATAAATCATATACTAATCAATTACTAATGGTTCGTTTATCATTTGTTAATGATTAACCATTGTTTATTGAGATAATGATATTAAAACAATGTTGACATTTATAAGTTATTAATAATGTATCAACTAATGACTTAATAACCATACTAATGATCTGTTTGATTTACTTAATCATTTAAAATCTTTTAAGATGACTTACAACACATTTGTAAATCGATAACATACCACTTATAAATAATTTATGAACGTAGTCATTTTGTAAATGATCAGCTCATCATTAACTAATAATTTATAAATGACTTATAACTGAATTAACAAAACATTCATAAAATGTTAGCTCACCGCTTATTACTCATGTTAGGGGTTAACAGTTTAGGACCCAAGGACCAGATGTTTGAAAGAAGACCCGGAGTCAGAATTATAAAAAAAATTAAGAAAAGTTTTACTGAAGATAGAATGCAGTTTCATCAGCAGAAGTTCAGCTTCAAGACTCACACAGGAGTTCATAGGCCGCCCCGCTTACAGTTACAAAGATCACAGCAGTTATACCATTTCCAAGGTCTAAGCTACGTCATTGCTTACAGGTTGAATGATTCTCACTGGCTAAGAAATAGATAAACAGTAATTTTCCACACATATACAGATAGACTGAAGCATATCTCCATAGATTATGCAGCTGACACTCGGACCCTGAAGTCAGGCACGTTGTGACCTTCCAGGTCGCAGATTTGGGTTGCTGGGTGTCAGCATGTCTCGAACAACAACTCAGTTGATCTCCAACAATGCCAGTGGTTCCTTAACCTGTAACCAAGAAGACTAACACACACACCAACACACAGCTTTTTCAAGGTTAGATTTGGCCAGGCTCTAACTATAAACAGGAGAGTCCTCTCAAAACATCAAGATAATGCATTATTTCTCAAGGAGAGCTACACTTTAGTCTAAGTAAGGCTTTAACAAAGAAATGGTCCCTTAAACTATTGGCTTCAATGACCCCTATGTGTTTGAACATGTTGAAGACCTTTCTCAAACACAAAACATTTCCCTTTTTAATTTCTTGAAGCCGGGCTAAATAAGCAAGCACTGCTACTGCATTCAGAAATCAAATCCTGACATTAGAGAATACATGAAAAGAATATTTCAGTGATCACACTGGTAACTTCTATAATTAAGTAAAATCTCCAGAGAAGTCATTCAACTTATTTGATATTTAGAAGGAAAAATATTGATTAATACCTTGATTATAATCAATCATTACATATACATTGAAGCAGCAGTGGATTCAAATCCACCCCCTTCACTCAATTATGAACGAATAGTCATGTTTTGTTAATAAGTTCATCATTAACTCATAATTTACAAATGACTTATAACTGAATTAACAAAACAATCAATACATTTTAGCATATCACTTATCAATCATTTATGAACGTTTATTCATGTTTTGTAAATGATTAGTTCATCACTAATAACTACAAGTGACTTATAACTGAACGTTATTAAGATATTAACCATGGGAGAGTCTGCAGTGACTGTTAACTTTCTTTAAATCTCTTTAGTTAAACACAGTAATAACACTCAAGCTGAAGGTACAATTCATTTCTCACAGTTGTGGACAGAGAAAAAAAAATTGTTGTGGTTTTTTTTGGGGTTTTTTTGGCACACAAGTATTTAGGTTATTTCCTGTTTGTGTCAGAGCTCCAGTGATGTCTGTGTTCCAGATCATGTCCTTCATCATCATCATCATCAGTTCTGTGTTTCTACACACTCACTCAGGTTGGTCCATATTACACTCATATTTATTTTTTATTTTAAACAGTCACATTCAGCAGAACCACAACTGATATGATACACAAGAGATTAAATGCAGGCATGTGATTGGCAAAGGACAAAAAAAATGATCGAGCAAAGACCGTTAAAGCATATGACTGGAGAAGACTTTAAATACAGGACACAAGTCATATGTCATAATTACTTTTATGGTGCTGTTTTGTCCTTTTTGGAGCTTGACTTTCCTATATCAGTGTACTCTTTTGTTGTAAGCAAGAGCAGGGTGAAAATAATCTTTAAAATCTTTATTTTAAGAAAATATAAATATTTGACCTCTCTAAGGTTTAAATTATAATTCTCTAATGTGTTTTTATGTTTCAGCTGATAATATCTACTCTGCAGAGATGCCTGAGACAGTAACAGCTCTGACAGGCTCTTGTGTGCAGATTCCTTGTACATTCACCATCTCCAATTTTGAGGACAAACGTATCAAGACAAAATCTATGAATGGGATCTGGCTAAAAAATAAATCACATTTTGCTGATGACGACAGTTGTATAGCTTTTAATAGCAGCAAAAACATCATAAGAGGATTTAGTGAAATACAGATGACTGGAAATCTCAGTGAGAGGAACTGCACAACTGTCTTCTATAACATCATGATGAATCATTCAGATATTTACTACTTTAGACTGGAAATGGAGCCAGATGTGTTCAGAGCAACGTTTAACGTCAATACAGATGATTCAATAAAGACTGTGAGGATCACTGTCAAAGGTAAACGTCATCTCTATTGTCTTTAACATACAGGTTCTTATGCTTTCCTTCACTTGTAAGTCACTTGATACACTTAATAAATAAATACATTTAAATGTAAATATTATTCACATAATTAACTTACATCACTAAGAACAGCTTCTTAATGATGAGCTACAATCATTTATTTCTGTAGATTCACCACAACCTCCTGAACGGAAACCCACTGATCTGATAGTGATGGAGAACACAACAGTCAGTCTGAGCTGCTCTGCTGAAGCCCCCTGCCCCAAACAACCTCCTACAATATCCTGGTCCATCATCCCTGAATCTGCCCACATTACAACACAGTTACAGGAGAAACCTGATAAAACCCAGTCAGTGTTTTCAAACATGACCTTCAAAGCTTCATTCATGGATCACAGAAAGAACATCTCCTGCACTGCTACATATCCAAGAAAAACATCTAAAGACTCAACTGTGGAGACCACCGTGATGCTACAAGTCCTGTGTAAGTGATTAGACTGCTTTCTTCCTTTAACATAGCCCTGTGCGTACTTAAATGCACAAAGTGCTGCTTAAACAGAATTTGGTGTTTAGCTTCCTAGAAATGTCTAATGCACAGGTGTTTTACTGCTTTTCCTATTTATGTGCTTGTGTTTCTGTCAAAGTTTCTCCAAAAGAAACTTGCATCACCGTTGATCCATCTGCTTCAGTCTCTGTTGGCACTAATGTGACTTTGACCTGCAAAAGCAAAGCTAGTCCATCAAGAGAGATGAACTACACCTGGTACAAACGTGGACAGGAGATTCCAATAGCCCAGGGACAGCAGATTACCTTCACTGGAACTCATAATAATACAGGATGGTATTCCTGCACTGCACAGAATAAATTTGGAAAACAGTCATCAGCAGAGATCCAGCTCACAGTTGAAGGTGAGTTTACACAGTCTCATGTAAAGAACAAGGTAATTTACAGATTAAAGGCAATGAAGATTATACTGAAATACAACATTCTGGTGGAATTAAAAGTGTTTCACATCCTATAGGACAAGATGGACACTTTATGCCTCTGATTGCTGGTTGTGTGGGAGGAATTGTGGCAGTTCTCATGCTCTCTGCTCTTGGGTTTTGTGCAAGGTAAATTAAGTAACACTTTCAGTTACTTAATCATCGCTGATGTCATTTTGAAAGAGCCAGTTTTAAGATGTACTCAGCATTGTGATTGTGTTAGTTTAAGCCTCATTCACTGTTATGAGAGTTGCTAGTGTTTGACTTCATACAGTGATCAGATCAGATATTAAAGCACTTCTGTATAAGCAGCACTTTGTGCATTTAAGCACGCACAGGGCTATGTTAAAGGAAGTAAGCAGTCTAATCTCTTACACAGGACTTGTAGTATCACGGTGGTCTCCACAGTTGAGTCATTAGATGTTTTTCTTGGATATGTAGCAGTGCAGGAGATGTTCTTTCTGTGATCCATGTATGAAGCTTTGAAGGTCATGTGTGAAAACACTGACTGGGTTTTATCAGGTTTCTCCTGTAACTGTGTTGTAATGTGGGCAGATTCAGGGATGTTGGACCAGGATATTGTAGGAGGTTGTTTGGGGCAGGGGGCTTCAGCAGAGCAGCTCAGACTGACTGTTGTGTTCTCCATCACTTTCAGATCAGTGGGTTTAAGTTCAGGAGATTGTGGTGAATCTACAGAAATAAATGATTGTAGCTCATCATTAAGAAGCTGTTCTTAGTGATGTTTGTTAATTAATTAAATAATATTTACATTTAAATGTATTCATTTATTAAAATGATCAAGTGACTTACAAGTCACTTGAGCAGTTTTCAGTTTAATTATTAATTTCCTCTCACAGGACCAGGATAAAGACACACAGGGGAGACATTGTTGGAGACAAAGATTCCTTGCATCAGGTTTTTGAACTTCCTCAAACACCAGTCAGTTCACACCACTGCACAAACAACCACACAACCATTTTAATAGATCATTGTCATAAAGCAGATGCTCTCAATTCTGGCCCTGCACATTCTGCCTCTCTTAATAATATATTTCTAATGCACATCTAATAGAACTAAATTCAATTTATTTTCAAATTAAATCGCATAGTTCAGTCACGAAACTCTAGATGGTGCAAGCTGATAGGTCCTTTACATGCAATTTCTAGCAAACACATAATTTACTACAGTAGCACAAACTGATTGGCCTTGAGCTTGCTAGCTTGCTCATCATTTAAATAGTCTGGTTACACCTTATTTTGCAAGGTGGAAGTAAGCTATTACCTGTGAATGTGCAAGACTTCTAATTCATAAATAGAAGAATAACAAAGTGCAGTAAACGGTAAATGTTTTATTCATATATAGCATGTCTATGTTCTGTATCTATTAGCAGTAGCAAGTCCATACTCTACAGCAGCAGCAGCGTGCTTAGCAGTTCTAGTCAGTTAAAACCAAATACATGAACATAGTAATATCCATTAACTATTCCTAGAGTTGTCATGTTTGAAATGCTGGTATATTATACACCAAATGTTTTTGTTTTATTTTTTAGGCACAGGACGAAACTATTGACAGGAATTCCACATATGATGATGTCCACACCGTAACCACCCAGGACAACAAGATCTCTGATGATTATAGTGTGTGTGAGTTCATGACTCAGTCCGACCACAATAGAGGAAAAGACCAAACTGGAGAAGATAACCATGAAAGAGGTTCAGATGTAGTATATGCTCAGGTCCACATGATACACAAAAAAACTAAAGCCATTAGTGTTGTGCCAGAGAACATTTATGCTCAGGTGAAAAAATAATTTTTTTACATATCATAGCAAAAAAAGGACAGTTTTATTTCTTTATGCTTATATATGCTAGGCTATATGTCTTCTCATGTGAACAAATATATTCCTCTTTTAGCTTTATATTTTCTGATGAATAAAAGTATATCATTAAAAACAATGAGTGACTGCATTTCTCTCTATTTTCATGGGGTGGGGGTGGGGGTGGGGTGTTCTGTTGTTGCATTTCTTGAAATAAATTATACTTCCTAGTAGAGATGTGCTATATAGGCCTATTTTAGAAAGGCTTTTTTTTTTTTAACTGTTAACGTCCTATTAGTTAAATCAGTCAGTTAATTATAGTTAATTCATAGTCAAAGAAGAAAAAAAATGCAATTGGTTAACATAGGCTACTTCTGTGGTTTAAGACTGCTAGCTAAAAATAAACGGAGAGGAAAATCCTCTTTACTGGAGAAATCATACAGATGTAAGCTATGTGGTAAATTAGAACAGAGAGAGTAAGTTTTCACTATACTTTAGACTTTAGTCATGATTAAAAATGTGTTCTTCAGTATGTTTATGTGAGGCTGCCTGACCTGTAGATGTTGCAAGCTAGCTAAAGTCGAAGCTTGTAGCAGTAGCACGTCGTTACTTTAAAAGTGCATGAAAAGTGCATTTTACAAAATTCTTTTACAAAGGCTTAGCCCCCCTATATTTCCCCAGAAAAAAAACCTTCCTGTTTGATGACATTACATTGGGGTGTTTTGCAATGTCACGTCATGAAACATGTTAAAAGGCTGTTTGCACAAAGAGAACAGTTTTAGGCACTTCTGCTTCTTATAAGTGAAACTACTTTCTCTGAGGTAAGAATTTTTACAGATTTAAACATTTTACCTTTCTTTCGCACACAATACATTTTAATGTCTTATGTGGGCTATAACTTGATCACCAACATGTTCATTATTTCACAGTTTAGCTAAACTGAAATAATGAACATGTTGGTGATCAAGTTATCTGTGATCAAGTTACATATTATCTGTAAATAGCAGAAACAGTGAGATCTGAGTTGCTATTGTATAGTGGTGAGAGTTTGCAGTAGCTGACTGAGTTCCTGTGAGTTTGAATCAAGTAACTGTTACAGGAATTAATCTAAAAAAAATGTGTTTGTGACAATGAGGAAATATATATATATATATATATATATATATATATATATATATTTTTTGTATTTATGAAGTTAAGTGAATAAAATAATTTATGTTTGTCTGTAGCTCAAATGTATCACTTTTGCTCATGTAACCAAATGCAGTCAGGCTGATGGAGTCAGATCAAATATATAGTAATAAATTGTAATTTTGATGTTACGACATAAAGCTTTTTTTTTATCTTATTCAACATGAATATTTACAGTGGATGAATAAAAGTTAACAATCAATATAACAGAATACATGTATCTGTGTGAGTCTAGCAGTGAAAATATAGCAACTCATTGTTCTCATCAATCTAACAAATATAGTAGAGCAGTGAACACTCAAAAAAATATTTAACCCCAAAAGTTAAAACTTATGTATTTCAATTACATGTCAATTTTTCATCCAATTTAATCACATAAATCCAACGTAAAAGTTAAAATTTTATTTAAGCTTCAACATCATGTTCAGTTGACGTGAATGAATTAAATAACTATGTAAAATGATGAACTGTGATTTAAGATTGTATATTAAATACACTTTACTCATTTTAAATAAATTGTTGTTACTTGCTTTCTTACATTTCCTTAATTTTATTGAAAAACGGTCAAAAACATGTTAAATTTTCAAAGATTTATTGTGTGCAATTGCTCCATATGTCAAAAGAAACATCCAGTCTGACAAAAGAAACTATAAAATCCAAGCAGGACATAATACAGCACTTTAAAAATGAATGCAACAGTTTTATGCATCCTTCCAAACTGTACTTTATATGCTTATTACTCATGTTACACTCTTTAGTTTTAAACCTGTGTGCCAAGTAACAGGGATCCAAATTTAAACAGACATTCTTTTCACATTTTCAAGGTACACATTTTGATATCACTGCATAGTTCAGTAATTAGTTTGTGCTTTCTGATCAGGATTTTAAAACACAAACACAATTGGTACCCATCTTCCTAAATATTTGTAGAACAAATAAACAATCAGGACACTTTGATAAATAAATAAATAATAATTGTAAACACGAATGTAATTGGTACCCATCTTCCTAAAACATTCTTTCAACATATAACAAGTTTTCACATTTCAAAATTTAGGCAAGAACTAAGTGTCCTACTCACTGCCTCAGCTGCCTGGTCAAGCTATCCGTGGAGTATGCTGCATAGCTAAAGAAGATCTCCACCAAGAATGTCCAATCTTAGTTTTGGTGCTGGATTAAGTAGCATTCCACTGTTGCTGACAGTGGCCAAGAACTGTTCTTGACTATAACAGTCTCGGCTCTGCTGCAAAACAAGTCATCAGATAAGTTCCTGGACTGAGTCAATTATAGCACATGCAAGGGCTAACATCTCTCGTGTCAAGAATATCAGAGCTACAACAGCACTAATGGTGCATTACTGTAGGTGCAGTTTCTTGCATGCATGCTGGAGTTAGTGTCATCAGTCCGTCGAAAAATTCCTTTCAGGGCATCCCTGTCTTAAAAGTTTTTAAGTTTCCCTTCAGTTTTTGGAAACATCTAGGCAAGAAGTGAATGTCCTATTCACTGAAACATTGTGCCTGAACCTTTGGGGAAAGCTTTCTGCCATCCAAATTCATCAGTACCTTTTGAAAGAATTCAAACGTGAATTTGAGACTCTGAGGGTAGCTTAAATTGAGAGCGTAGATCAGTCCGAACAGCATTACCAATCCAAAGGAAACACTCTTTAAGGGCTGTAGCCGCTGCACACCCTATATCACTACTCCAACATCCTCTGGGTCGTCCTCAGCACCAGCACCTTCTTTACGGATCACAAAAAGCCTCAGAGTGGTCTCAGAAATTCCTCTGTCAGCTTCTTCAGGATTGCAGTCCTAAGCCAAAACAAAAGCCAAAACAATCAAATAATAATTAACACCTTGTTCAGTTTCACTGAAATATTGGTAACATACAGTACATGCTGGCAATGGGATTAGGTCATTACAAAAAGTACATATACAAACCTCAATTTCTTTGATGAGTGTTGTAATGTCCTCATTGAAGTAGGCTACTCACAGACTTTTTATGACACAGTCTCGTTTGATGTGTATGTCATCACACTGAAAATTATGACAATATAAAAAACACTTATTATAGTATTTTATATATATATATATATATATATATATATATATATATATATATATATACACAATATTTGTAATTAGATATGATATAAAAAAATAAAACGCAGTTTACCACACCTTGTCTGTAATTGCCATAATGTGTGATATCTTCTGTCCAGCTGCACCAAAAACTTTGACAGTGTTACGGACTGTTCCGAGACACGAAGGTTTAGATCCAAGTGCAGCTTTATTTGAGGGCAATCCAGAGGCGTAATCCAAGATACAGGCAAGGGTCATACACAGATAGGCAGTCCAACAAAAGAAACAAACAAACAAACAAACAAACAAAACAGGCAGGGACCAGAGGCAAGAGAGTAATCCAGGGAACAGGGCAAGATATCCAAAAACCAAGAGACAAGGAAACCAAGAGAATGCTCAGAATTGCAGTGTAACACTAAAACAAGACTTCGCGGTGAGTGAATGAATGAACATGGTATAAATAGACAGACTAACAGGATGAGACCGGTGAATGCAATCAGTGAATGAGGTACAGGTGAATGTGATCAGTGATAAGTGATGATGAGTCCGGGCAGTGAGTTATGGGAAATGTAGTTTGTGAGTGAAACATGATAGTCTGGTGTGGAGTGCCCTCTGGAGGCTTTCAAGGGCACTCCAGCTGGTTATCGTTACATAGCCCCTCCCCAAAGAGCGGCTTCCAGACGCTCCAAAACTGTCCAGGTGGGAGGTGGCCCGGAGGCGGATCCGAGGGCGGGATGGAGGGCCAGGTCCGTGGAGCGGATGAGGACCTTGAGACTGCGGTAATACGGGAGGCCAGAATGGAGCAGGCAGAGCAGGCAACCAGGGCGGAGCAGGCGGTGCAGGCGACCAGGGCGGAGCAGGCTGTGCAGGCGACCAGGGCGGAGCAGGCTGTGCAGGCGACCAGGGCGGAGACGACCCTTCAGGCGGCCAGGGCGGAGACGACCCTTCAGGCGGCCAGGGCGGAGACGACCCTTCAGGCGGCCAGGGCGGAGGAACAGACACAGGAACAGACACCGGCTCAGGGACAGACACCGTGGCAGCGGCTACTATCTTGTCCGAAGACACTGGCTCGGCGGAGACCATCTTGTCCTGAGACACTGGCTCGGCGGCGACCATCTTGTCCTGAGACACTGGCTCGGCGGAGACCATCTTGTCCTGAGACACTGGCTCGGCGGTGGCCATCTTGTCCTGAGACACTGGCTCGGCGGTGGCCATCTTGTCCTGAGACACAGGCGTGGAGTCGGCCATCTTGTCCGAAGACACAGGCGTGGAGTCGGCCATCTTGTCCGAAGACACAGGCGCAGAAAGAGGAAGAGGAACAGATTCAGGCCCAGCATCAGGATCAGATTCAGGCCCAGGAACAGATTCAGTCTCTGCGGGACGAGACTCTTGATGGGCGGACGTGATGTGAAGCTCAGTCTCTGGATCGGCCGACGTGCCGCGAAGCTCAGTCTCTGGGTCGGCAGAAGTGACGTGAAGCTCAGTCCCTGGGTCGGCAGAAGTGACGTGAAGCTCAGTCCCTGGATCGGCAGAAGTGACGTGAAGCTCAGTCTCTGGATCAGGATCAGCGCGCTCTGAGCTTGACGGGACCAGTGGCGGCGAGGGCTTTGAGCTGGGCAGGACCAGCGGCGAAGAGGGCTCTGTGCTGGACGGGACCAGCGGTGAAGGCTCTAGCTTGGCGGGCATGTCGCTTGCTGTCTCAGGCGCGGCGGGCATGACGCTCTCAGTCTCAGGGGCGGCGGGCATGACGCATACTGCCTTGGCTTCGGCAGATTTGGCGTGAAGTGCGGGCTCGGCTGGACTGGCGTGAAGTGCGGGCTCGGCTGGACTGGCGTGAAGTGCGGGCTCGGCTGGACTGGCGTGAAGTGCGGGCTCGGCTGGACTGGCGTGAAGTGCGGGCTCGGCTGGACTGACGTGGAGCGCGGTCTGAGGGGACACTGCGGGTTCAGGGAGCTTCTTCTCCTCCCCCACAGTAAACAAGGAACCGCTCCACAACAGGGCCAGGTCAACGTACCTTTCTAAAGACCCGTGCGGATCAGGTTCGGGCATCAGAGACCGGAGTGGTTCCGATAATCCCCCGCGGAGGAAGATCATCAAGCACTGGGTGCTCATTTGTGCAAGATGTGCCAGCTCGAGGAATTCTGCGACATAATCCTCGATGGCGCAATTCTCTTGGCGAAGACGGATGATCTGGACATCAGGACTCCAGGTAGGCATGGCTGCTGGATCTAGGTTGGGCGAAGTCTTCTGTTACGGACTGTTCCGAGACACGAAGGTTTAGATCCAAGTGCAGCTTTATTTGAGGGCAATCCAGAGGCGTAATCCAAGATACAGGCAAGGGTCATACACAGATAGGCAGTCCAACAAAAGAAAGAAACAAACAAACAAACAAACAAACAAACAAAACAGGCAGGGACCAGAGGCAAGAGAGTAATCCAGGGAACAGGGCAAGATATCCAAAAACCAAGAGACAAGGAAACCAAGAGACAAGGAAACCAAGAGACAAGGAAACCAAGAGACAAGGAAACCAAGAGACAAGGAAACCAAGAGACAAGGAAACCAAGAGACAAGGAAACCAAGAGACAAGGAAACCAAGAGACAAGGAAACCAAGAGACAAGGAAACCAAGAGACAAGGAAACCAAGAGACAAGGAAACCAAGAGACAAGGAAACCAAGAGACAAGGAAACCAAGAGACAAGGAAACCAAGAGACAAGGAAACCAAGAGACAAGGAAACCAAGAGACAAGGAAACCAAGAGACAAGGAAACCAAGAGACAAGGAAACCAAGAGACAAGGAAACCAAGAGACAAGGAAACCAAGAGAATGCTCAGAATTGCAGTGTAACACTAAAACAAGACTTCGCGGTGAGTGAATGAATGAACATGGTATAAATAGACAGACTAACAGGATGAGACAGGTGAATGCAATCAGTGAATGAGGTACAGGTGAATGTGATCAGTGATAAGTGATGATGAGTCCGGGCAGTGAGTTATGGGAAATGTAGTTTGTGAGTGAAACATGATAGTCTGGTGTGGAGTGCCCTCTGGAGGCTTTCAAGGGCACTCCAGCTGGTTATCGTTACAGACAGAAGTGGCACAGTTTATGAATTCTGAAAAAAAAAAAAAAAAAAAAAAAGGGAAAGGGAAATAAAGATGGCCATGAAATATAGGCCTACTGTGGAGGAATTCATTGTAATTTGCAATTTATTGTTGTGTAAATATCAATAACACTTACTTAATTTACTGTGAACAGTGCAGGCCACCTGGTTTGTAAATCAGACACCAATTGTCCTAAAAGTGCAAGGACAATTACTGTATACACAAGGATGCCTGAACCTCACCCCAAAATATCCATGTTTAAGCTTGGAATGTTTCAATAACTCATATCTACTGGATAACTCACACTTTACATTGCCACATTCCCAAAACTCACATTCTGAAATTCAAAAAGAGAGAGAAAACAACAGACATCACACCTTTGTAAAGAAATTAAACAAGTCAAGTTTAATTGTATTACAAAGCAAAAAAATACACATAACGTAATTGAGTGATTGTGCCAAACCGGGGCCAGAAATGTTGGAGTAGTGACACATTGATGAGGACTATAAAATAGCAAAGACATAGTTTTATTTGTTTGTTATGAAATGACAACTCAGCATGAAAAAAAGAAAGCATGAAAACACTTAATGGAATTCTATAAACCTTTGCATAAAGATAACTTTCATATAAGGTAGATTAAGTATGTTTGTGCAACGTTTTGGCATATTCAAATTGCTTGATTTTTCAAGCAAAGTAAAATGTAGGCCTAACTTACGTCGAAATGACAAGTTGTTATTAAAAATGACGCACATACACGTTAGTCAGTCGACCGTAGGCCTATATCTTAAAAAATGATCAAAGTTACAAATATTTTTAAGATATTTGTTTTAACGAGAAATCCTATTATATACAATTGTATATAATATAGACCTAATGTTACGTTCGATTGACTGTTAGTGCAATGTTTGAGCATAATACAAAGTAAAATGCAAGTCAAAAATCATACGAGTAATCTGGCTAAATGCAAAAATTATGCACATAGTCAGTCGACAATAAATCTTAAAAAAGATCAGTTAACATTACTCTTTAGGTTAACTGGAAAGGCCGAAAAAGTTCATTCGTCTGAAGTGCAGTCACGGCGAAACTAAGATATTAATTAAATCAGATCGATTACATTTATTAAAAAAAAATAGATGATGAAGTCTAAATCATTTAAAATATAGAAAATATCTTACCTTATCGAAAAAAAAATTCTTTTCTTTTTTTCTTATACGTTTCCTCCATCTTTTTTTTTCTTTTTTTAATTTATTTTTTATTGTAAATTTCAGTACGAGTACACCAATAAGCAAAGGCTGTTGAAAGTGATAACAGAATAAGTACAAGTACTTGCAAAAAATACAAATCATGAAAAAAATGACAATACATATAAGAGGTTACGGGGATTTCATTAGCTTAAACATGGCACATTGTAGACGTGTATTTATAGCCAAAGGGCTTGATGAGTGTTCAAGAGATAGCAAGTATTGGTTAAAGTTCTTTAGAAAGATACAAAAAAGAGGTTTTCTATCGATAAACTTACATTTGTGGATAAAAAACTTTGCTAGGAAAAGAAGCAGATTAATAACAAATTCTCTATTTGAAATATCACTTTGGACTTTGGGGACCCCAAAATAAACTTTTTTTTAAAGTTAAAGTAAAATCTTCAGAAATGTTTTTATTCACATAGTTCGAAAAATCAAGCCAGAAAATCCTTGAATAGAAGCACTCCCAAAAAAATATGATCAATAGTTTCTGGTAACACAGACAAAAAGAGCATTCCTCTTTGATACCAGTATGAAATTTAGACAGACGATAGTTACAAGGGTAACATTTATGAACAATCTTGAGGGAAACCTCAACAACTTTGTTGGTAATCAAGAACTCTTTTTTTAGAGACCAAAATCTTTTCCAATCAATATTTTCAAACTTATTATTCCAAAAACTGATGCAAGGGGGAACAGAAGCACAAGGTTTGAGAAGGATTGATCTGATTTTCTTGTTGGTGAATTCACTACTGATAAGGAGACAGTTATCTAGGTTAGAGGAGTCTAAAGAGGGAGGAGAACAAGAAGGGCCTTTAGGACTGGATTGAAGTAGCATTCTAACACCAGAGGGAATAGCATCAAAAATGACTGCATATTCTTTTGGGGGGATCGGAAAAGAAAATGCATCCATAAAGGCTCTATAAGAAAAGACACTAAAAGGATATTTTTATCAAACCAAGAATGGTAGAATCATGTTTTATTCTTATATGTAATATCCTTATTGTTCCAAATAAAGTAAGTGTGTGGTGAAAAAATGTGATTGTACATAAGAGACCAACAGGATAACATCTGTTTGTGAAAGTTTGCCAACTTCAAAGGGAGCTTGGAGATATTATAATTGCAATGTATAAGGAATTCAAGCCCTCCCACAGGCTTTAACAGGAAGTTAGGGATACAGTTCCAGATAGAAGTGGGGTTCTTAAGGAATGATTTAATCCACTTGATTTTAAATGAGTTGCTAAGTAGAGAGAAATCAATAAGATTGTAACCCCCAGATGTGTGATCAGCTAACATTACACTTTTTTTAATTAAGTGAGACCTAGATTTCCACACAAAGTTGACAATTAATTTGTCTAATCTCCTGCACACCTCCAGAGGGACATCTAAGACCATAGCAGGATATTTAACGCGGGATAATGCTTCAGTTTTAGACAGCAAAATCCTACCAGAGATTGAAAGGTCCCCATAACCAAGAATTTAATTTTCTTTGAATATTGATTATCAAGTGTATTGTTTGCATGTCCATGGTTGTGTTTGACTGTGTGTGTGTGAGAGAGAGAGAGAGAGAGAGAGAGAGAGAGAGAGAGAGAGAGAGAGAGAGAGAGAGAGAGAGAGAGGGGTGATTTGATTGAGTGTGATTGATTCATTGATATTTGTGAGTGAATGTGTGTGCGTGTGTATGAGTGAAGAGTGTATTGTTTGTTTGCATGTGTGCATGGTTGTGCTTGCAAGTTTGAATTTTTGTTTTATGTATTTGTGTATGCATGGTTCGGTTCGAAAGTCTGTATGTTTTTTTTCTTTGTGTGTAGGTGTCTTTTTACAATCTTTTAGTGGTATTAACTAGCGATTTTTTTTTACTCTATCTATGCCCTATATAGCGTTATAAGCTAAACAGTTTTTAGAGATAAAACTATTTACATTCGATTATCATGAAAACAAATCCCAGAGAACGGTAGACTGTACCAATGCATTATTAATTATTATTAAATTACAGTTACATTTTTTTTATATTTCTTTTATTATTCAAGTCAACCCTGGGATAGCAGACTATATTGGTAGCATAGGCTATAGCCTAACTAGACAGTACAAAGGGATGCATGCAGGTAAGAAAAACTGGAATATGGCATATTTTAACCCGATTTTCATTTGTATTGTGCTTTTGTATGTAAGGGATTATTCAGATCATAAAAAAAATCATATTAAAAATATATAGAAAGCCTTTATTTCATCATGGCTTTAATATTTTAAAATCAGGTGACAAGTACTTGCACAACTATGCGTTGTGGCTAATGAGCCTTTGTCAGGGTGTGTGACCAAAGCCCCTTTCACACAGAGATTCCGGAAAATACACGGATAAAGTGACCCAAGATTTGACCGCACGCTTGTGCATTTTTTTTCCCCCAGAGCTTTAGCACTCTCCCGACTCCCATACAGATATTTTCAGTCAGAGAAACAGAGGAAGCTCCCGAAAAAAAAGTTGCTTTATTTTATGATAGTCCAGTATAAAGAGACGAGACGTAGGCTACTGACAGATAAAATAAAAACATGACTGTGATAGCCTTTATGATTGGTCTGATTTCTTCAAGCGTTCACTATGTTTTTTTACTATGCGTATCTTCAAGCGTTTACTATGTTTACTATGGTAATGGTTAACGCGCATAGTCTTTTGCATCACAAACAGAAGGCATTCAAACATGAACGCGAGTTCAATTATTTTAAAAGTCTTTAATGCTGACAGAATCATCCGGCGCTGCCGTCTCCCGACTCAGGTGAACTCCGCCTCTGTTCGTAACCACTCCTCTAGCCCGAGCTGGCCCGCTCTGGCCCAAGGTAGGCTGCGTTCCAGTCCACTTTTAGACACGCACTTGCGAACTTCCCTAAGCACTTCCCCTTGGGGGAATCCCTGCCGCCATTTTGAAGTGCGTTCCACTTCGTGAAGTTTATATGGACAGACCCTCGTTCCCTCGATTTTGACCGAGGGAGCGAGTCTGCTTCAAATGTACACTTCAGGCACCTATATGTCCCACAATGCAGTACGATTGTGACGTCACCACATATCTCATCTAATCACCACCACAACAGACAACTCTATGATATATTAATAATATATATTTTTAATTTAAAACAACCCAAACACACCTATAAACATTTGGATGCTGCATTAAACAAATTCTTAAAGGGAAAAAAAATGTATATAATAAATCAACTCCACAGCTGATTCCAAGTGATCAAGGGCTTAGGAAGTTCCAATTCAGCCCATTGCAGTTTCCGCCAGTAGTGAGCACTCGCAATGACGTACATCCGAGTGAACGAGACGGAGGGAAGTTAGCGAGTGAAGGGCATGACAATTTTGGACTGGAACGCAGCCGACTTCGACGGGCCAGAAATCCTGGCCGTTGGCCACCGATCAAGCCCCGGAAGTGACAGTGGAAACGCGACTGGCACGCACTAGCACGGCCCGGCCCTGGCCCAACAGTGGAAACGCGGCTAATGTTACCATGCTGTCTGGGTAATCATTGCTGAAGTCAGTTTGAAAGAGCCAGTTTTAAGATGTACTCAGCATTGTGCTTGTGTTAGTTTAAGCCTGTTATGAGAGTTGCTAGTGTTTGACTTCACAGTGATCAGATCAGCTATTAAAGCACTTCTGTTTAAGCAGCACTTTGTGCATTTAAGCACGCACAGGGCTATGTTAAAGGAAGTAAGCAGTCTAATCTCTTACACCAGATTTGTAGCATCACGGTGGTCTCCACAGTTGAGTCTTCAGATGTTTTTCTTGGATATGTAACATTGCAGGAGATGTTCTTTTTGTGATCCATGTATGAAGCTTTGAAGGTCATGTTTGAAAACACTGACTGGGTTTTATCAGGTTTCTCCTGTAACTGTGTTGTAATGTGGGCAGATTGAGGGATGTAGGACCAGGATATTGTAGGAGGTTGTTTGGGGCAGGGGGCTTCAGCAGAGCAGCTCAGACTGACTGTTGTGTTCTCCATCACTTCTTTCAGATCAGTGGGTTTAAGTTCAGGAGATTGTGGTGAATCTACAGAAATAAATGATTGTAGCTCATCATTAAGAAGCTGTTCTTAGTGATGTTTGTTAATTAATTAAATAATATTTACATTTAAATGTATTCATTTATTAAAATGATCAAGTGACTTACAAGTCACTTGAGCAGTTTTCAGTTTAATTATTAATTTCCTCTCACAGGACCAGGATAAAGACACACAGGGGAGACATTGTTGGAGACAAAGATTCCTTGCATCAGGTTTTTGAACTTCCTCAAACACCAGTCAGTTCACACCACTGCACAAACAACCACACAACCATTTTAATAGATCATTGTCATAAAGCAGATGCTCTCAATTCTGGCCCTGCACATTCTGCCTCTCTTAATTAATAATATCTTTCTAATGCACATCTAATAGAACTAAATTCAATTTATTTTCAAATTAAATCGCATAGTTCAGTCACGAAACTCTAGATGGTGCAGGCTGATAGGTCCTTTACATGCAATTTCTAGCAAACACATAATTTACTACAGTAGCACAAACTGATTGGCCTTGAGCTTGCTAGCTTGCTCATCATTTAAATAGTCTGGTTACACCTTATTTTGCAAGGTGGAAGTAAGCTATTTCCTGTGAATGTGCAAGACTTCTAATTCATAAATAGCTTGAAGAATAACAAAGTGCAGTAAACGGTAAATGTTTTATTCATATATAGCATGTCTATGTTCTGTATCTATTAGCAGTAGCAAGTCCATACTCTACAGCAGCAGCAGCGTGCTTAGCAGTTCTAGTCAGTTAAAACCAAATACATGAACATAGTCATATCCATTAACTATTCCTAGAGTTGTCATGTTTGAAATGCTGGTATATATACACCAAATGTTTTTGTTTTATTTTTTAGGCACAGGACGAAACTATTGACAGGAATTCCACATATGATGATGTCCACACCGTAACCATCCAGGACAACAAGATCTCTGATGATTATAGTGTGTGTGAGTTCATGACTCAGACCGACCACAATGCAAGAAAAGACCAAACCGAAGAAGACAACCATGAAAGAGGTTCAGATGTAGTATATGCTCAGGTCCACATGATACACAAAAAAAACAAAAGCCATTAGTGTTGTGCCAGAGAACATTTATGCTCAGGTGAAAAAAATTTTTTTTACATCTCATAGTAAAAAAAAGACAGTTTTATTTCTTTATGCTTATATATGCTAGGCTATATGTCTTCTCATGTGAACAAATATATTCCTCATAACTTTATATTTTCTGTTGAATAAAAGTATATCATTAAAAACAATGAGTGACTGCATTTCTCTCTATTTTCATGGGGTGGGGGTGGGGGTGGGGTGTTCTGTTGTTGCATTTCTGTAAATAAATTATACTTCCTAGTAGAGATGTGCTATATAGGCCTATTTTAGAAAGGCTTTTTTTTTTTTTTTTTTTTAACTGTTAACGTCCTATTAGTTAAATCAGTCAGTTAATTATAGTTAATTCATAGTCAAAAAAAAAAAAAAAAATGCAATTGGTTAACATAGGCTACTTCTGTGGTTTAAGACTGCTAGCTAAAAATAAACGGAGAGGAAAATCCTCTTTACTGGAGAAATCATACAGATGTAAGCTATGTGGTAAGTTAGAACAGAGAGAGTAAGTTTTCACTATACTTTAGACTTTAGTCATGATTAAAAATGTGTTCTTCAGTATGTTTATGTGAGGCTGCCTGACCTGTAGATGTTGCAAGCTAGCTAAAGTCGAAGCTTGTAGCAGTAGCACGTCGTTACTCTAAAAGTGCATGAAAAGTGCATTTTACAAAATTCTTTTACAAAGGCTTAGCCCCCCTATATTTCCCCAGAAAAAAAAACTTCCTGTTTGATGACATTACACTGGGGTGTTTTGCAATGTCACGTCATGAAACATGTTAAAAGGCTGTTTGCACAAAGAGAACAGTTTTAGGCACTTCTGCTTCTTGTAAGTGAAACTACTTTCTCTGAGGTAAGAATTTTTACAGATTTAAACATTTTACCTTTCTTTCGCACACAATACATTTTAATGTCTTATGTGGGCTATAACTTGATCACCAACATGTTCATTATTTCACAGTTAAACTGTGAAATAATAAACAAGTTGGTGATCATGTTATCTGTGATCAAGTTACATATTATCTGTAAATAGCAGAAACAGTGAGATCTGAGTTGCTATTGTATAGTGGTGAGAGTTTGCAGTAGCTGACTGTGAGTTCCTGTGAGTTTTACTGAATCAAGTAACTGTTACAGGAATAATTTTTTTTTTTTTTTTAATTAGTTTGTGACAATGAGGAAATAATTTGGTATAAATTTTTTATTTTTTTATGAAGTTAAGTGAATAAAAATCATTTATGTTTGTCTGCAGCTCAAATGTATCACTTTTGCTCATGTAACCAAATGCAGTCAGGCTGATGGAGTCAGATCAAATTGAATAAATTGTCATTTTGATGTTACGACAAAAAGCATTTTTTTAGCTTATTCAACATGGATACATGTAGCTGTGTGAGTCTAGCAGTGAAAATATAGTAACTCATTGTTCTTTATCATCAATCTAACAAATATTGAAATGAACAAATGTTGTATGTGTGATGAAGTGTACTGTGATGGTGTTGTGGACTAATTTGTGATTATTGTTGAGTCCAATGTCATCCTCGTCACAAACCCTGATGGCAGGAATCCAGATCACTTCCTTCATTTTCATCAGCTCTGTATTGATACATACTTGCTCAGGTAGGTAGATCTTTGTTGTCGTTATGAATGAGGATGAGTATTATTATATTGTGCATTGATAGAAATTTAAACCCAAATTCTCAAATCTCTAGCTTGACTAATGTGTTTTTATGTTTCAGCTGATGATATCTACTCTGCAGTGATGCCTGAGACAGTAACAGCTCTGACAGGCTCTTGTGTGCAGATTCCTTGTACATTCAACATCTCCAATTTTGAGGACAAACGTAACAAGGCAAAATCTATTAAGGGGATCTGGTTAAAAAATATACCACAGTTTGCTAATGACAACAGTTTCATAGCTTTTAATAGCAGCAAAAACATCATACGAGGATTTAGTGACATACAGATGACTGGAAATCTCAGTGAGAGGAACTGCACAACTGTCTTCTATAACATCATGATGAATCATTCAGATCTTTACTACTTCAGACTGGAAATGGAGCCAGATGGGTTCAGAGCAACGTTTAACCCCGAATCAGATGATTCAGTAAAGACTGTGAGGATCACTGTCAAAGGTAAATGTCATCTCCACTGAACAGACAATCTACATACCAAAGTGGAATTGTTTAACCTTTGAGAATAATCATTATTTCTGACATGAAAATATTAGTTAATTACATAATTGGTAGCTGGTATACAATGATAATAAATACATTTTTACACTTTACGATATGTACAAAAAACTGTGACTGAAACTATATCTTCAGAGTCTCGTCTTATGGATGCTGCATTTTATAAACTAGCCCACACATAGAATTAATATAGATGGAAGATACTCACTGCATACGAAATTGCATACTGTCTGACTAGGTACTACATTTGAATTTGAATTTACTTCCTGACTGTTAAAAAAGTATATTCTATATATTATGAATGTGGGTAGTATGAATTCAGTTCAGACATTGTAATCCCTGTATATCTGCCATGTTGTTACTGTCAAATGACATACCAGCATCAGTTGTGTCGCTTCACTTCCATTCATAAATCCTCTCCTGTGGTCTCACTGGATAGTAAAGTGCCCATCAAATGCACACTTCAGAATCTCTAAGGAAGTAGTAGGTCAGTCATGGACTTTTTGCCTACTGTTTTTCGAACACTATGTATTCAGACATATCTAATCTTTAGATCTAATCTTTTTGGCGTACTGTTTTTAGCATACTACATAGTAGGGAATTATTCGATTTCTGACGCAGCAACTGTTTAATTGGCAGTAGAACAAATTTCTGATCATATTTAACTACCTATGTTCGTATATCATGTAAGAATGGCTTTACGAACAGAAAAACAAAAATGCATTCTGCTTATATTTCATGAATAGGGCCAAGTAACCCTCTGGGCCCTATCATACACCCGACGCAATGCAGCGTCAAGCGTGATGCAAGTGTTTTTTGTTAGTTTCAGCCCGACACAGTTATCATTTTCATGGCCTGCGCCTCGTTGTTTAAATAGCAAATACATTTGCGCCTATTTGTGCGCCCATGGGCGTGCTAGTCTGAAAACGAGGTGTGTTCAGGCGCATTGTTAGCGCGTTGCTATTTTGAGGCAACTGAAATAGACTGCACCATTGGCCAACTAAACCCTGGTCTAAAGTCAATGGCGCATTTTTTTTTTTTTGTTATTTAAAGGGCGCATTAGTAAAATGCGCCCATAGGCGGGTCCACAACACATGTACACTCTGCTTATTACATGCACAGAGACGTGCAGCAGCACAGAAACATGCCAAATAAAAAAATAAATAAAAGGATTACAATGTAAAAGATTATTATTGTGTACATAAAGATATGGTGGAACACAGGACAATGGCCGTTTTCGCACGAGGCGAAGAGATCCACGGTAGAGAATCTACGCATTCTGGTGGAATTACAATTGTTTCACATCCTATAGGACAAGATAGACACTTTATGCCTCTGATTGCTGGTTGTGTGGGAGGAATTGTGGCAGTTCTCACGCTCTCTGCCCTTGGGTTTTGTGCAAGGTAAAAATATTCACTTTCATTCTGAATTAAACAGTAGGTGTTTTCCTGTTATGCCTTTTTTGAAACATCCTGTTTTAAGATGTACTCTGCATTTTTCTTGTGTTTAAGCATCAGTCAGTTCAAAACTGATTCACTTGTGTTTGACTTCATATATTGATCAAACAAACTATTAGAAAGCGCTTCAGTCATGCACATGCAATATATTAATACTACAGTACATCATTCTTAATTTCTTCTCATCTACCTAGACATAGAAAATTGTTTCCTTTTGTCAGAATATAATGGATTCATGTACGGTGAAAAATGAAGTTCAAATGTTTAAATTATTTTGTTTATTATCAAGTGTATAATATTCAATGTCAATATTGAGGCAAATGTGAAGATATTATTTATAACCATCAAACATATGTTATTTTTCATAACATGTTGTTCCCTTTCAAGGGAACTCCCGTTGCGTCGAAAACTGACGCTATGGGAACGCTTTGCGTGATGACGTCTTGAAGCACATGTAAAATCAGTCCAATGGTGTGGCGGAACGTCAGAGGCGGGTGACGTCACGTACCAGGAAGCTATAAAAGCCGGCCCGAAACAGAAAACGAAAGCTTTCTGAGTCTTCAGTTGCGCTCTGTGTTGAATCTGTCCTTGTTATTTGGTGTTGTCTGTCTATATTATATATATATATTCAGTATGGCGAGCAAGCAGCAGTTTAGAGTGTGTGTCCATCCCTGCCCGCGTTATTTAACGGGAGGTGATACTCACACTCTTTGTGTTGTTTGTTTGGGTGAGGAGCATGCCCAGTCAGCACTCGAGGGTGGTGACTGTGTGCATTGCGACGCGCTTCCATTGCGCACGCTCCGATCCCGCTTGGCTCGGTTCAATCCCGATCGCGTTCCCCAGGGCTCGGGTCCCGCCGCGGCTGAGGCTCGGCGGCGATCTCAGACCTGGGGTTCGCAAATGGATCTGTCAGTGGATGTTGAGACGGGCTCTGCCTTATCTCAGCATCAATCTGACAGATCCAGTGCCTCTCATCAGGGTGTGGAAGCACGCATTGCGGTTTCTTCCCCCCCGATAGAGGCACCAATACTGCAACTGTCCAGCTCTGAGGAGTTGGATGTTGTGAGTATTGAAGCTGAGTCTGAGGATTCGCCACCTCAGTCTCATGCGTTTGAGGAACTGCTCGATGTTATTACTAGAGCAGTTGACAGACTATCTATTGAGTGGCCAGAGGATAGGCAGGACGTTCGTTCGAAAAGTAAGCTCGACGAACGCTTCCTGCCATCTCGTACACAGCCTCAGCGAAGAAGCCTTCCGTTTTTCCCCGATCTCCACACCGAGGTGTCGAAATCGTGGGGAAAACCGGTTTCATACAGAGTGTATGCACCACAAACATCCCACTATTCTTCCATTCACAAATATAAAGAATATGGTTATGGGGAGATGCCGAAGGTGGAGGAGACGCTTGCGAGCTATCTCTCTCCAGCAACGGCATCTTCCCTGAAAGCTCCTTCACTTCCCTCTAAGCCAGTAAAATTCACATCATCTCTGGTTCATAAATCGTATGCAGCCGCTGGTCAAGCTGCAGCGTGTCTGCATACGATGTCTATTATGCAAGCCTATCAGGCAGAATTATTGGGGGATTTAGAGGAGGGCGGGGGAATTGGTCCTGACACAGTGGCTGAACTACGCAGAGCCACAGATCTGTCTCTCAGGGCCACCAAGGAGACCGCTAAATCAATCGGGCGGTCTATGGCAGCCCTGGTGGCCACTGAGAGGCATCTGTGGCTCAATTTGAGCGATATAAAAGAGAAAGAAAAGCACGTTCTCTTAGATGCTCCGGTTTCCACTGTTGGTTTATTTGGTGATGCAGTAAACCGTGCGGTAGCTAAATCTCAGGAAGCTGCTAAACAGGCAGCTGCATTACAAAAACTTCTCCCCCGCCGTTCTTTCATTGAGGCTGCTGAGCAGGAGCAGCCTCACTCCTCTAAAAAGAGCGCTGAACATCGTGCCACTCAAAAACAGAGTGTGTCCTCTCGTGCTCCCCCACAAAAATCTCGGGGACACGGAGGGCGCTCTCAAACCCAGCAGTCTTCGAGGGGTAAAACGGATCTGCGGACCGTTATTACCGCCAAGAAGGCTGCTGGGAAAAAGTCCTGATGTCTGAGGGCTCAGGACAAATGAGGGTAGTCCCCCCGAAGCAGAGCGGTTAACACCTCTTTTCACGGTGCCCGTCTCTCTTCGGTGCCCTCAGGGGACCGTTCTGCCAACCCTGCCACCTCTGGTGTTACAGGGCGCAGCGGTCTCCGGCGAGCACATATCTCAAGGTCCACCCGGAAACGTAGTGGCCTCGGGATGCCCGCCCCCTCTGAGGAGGGTGCTAGAGCAGTCTGTTTGGTCGTTCCCTGCCGGTGCGCCGTTACAGGGCGATGAACCGACTACTCAACAGCAGGAGAAAAATACGGTGCCGTCTCTCTTCGGTGCCCTCAGGGGACCGTTCTGCCAACCCTGCCGCCTCCGGTGTTACAGGGCGCAGCGGTCTCCGGCGAGCACATATCTCAAGGTCCACCCGGAAACGTAGTGGCCTCGGGATGCCCGCCCCCTCTGAGGAGGGTGCTGGAGCAGTCTGTTTGGTCGTTCCCTGCCGGTGCGCCGTTACAGGGCGACGAACCGACTACTCAACAGCAACAAAATCCAGAAACCAGTCTCGAGAGACTGGTACCTCTAGTAGAATCTTTGACAGCGTGGAAGCTACTGTCAAATGTTTCTCGTTGGGTCCTGCAGACCGTGGAAAAAGGGTATTAGATACAATTCTATTAACGCCCACCGCGGTTTATGGGGGTCCTGCCCACAGTGGTGGGCCCCGAGCAGGTTCTGGTTATGGAACAGGAAGTAAACACTCTGTTAGAGAAAGGGGCCATAGAATATGTACCCCCCTCCAACAGGGAAACCGGGTTTTACAACCGGTACTTCATAGTTCCAAAAAAGGACGGGGGATTGCGTCCCATTTTAGATCTTCGAGTTCTGTACGAGTACATGCAGCTCAAGTTCAAAATGTTAACCTTGAGACAAATCGTGCCACAGATCAGGTCCGAGGACTGGTTTGTCACGATAGACCTCAAGGACGCATATTTCCATCCGTCCGTGTCATTGGAAGTTCCTGAGGTTTGCTTTCGGGGGCAAAGCATACCAATATCGAGTTCTTCCATTCGGCCTGGCTTTATCACCCCGCACTTTCACCAAATGCGTGGATGCAGCTCTGGCGCCTCTGCGCCTCCGGGGTATTCGCATCACGAACTACATCGACGATTGGTTGATTTTAGCTCAGTCGCATTAGTTGGCGGTTCAACATCGAGATGTTGTTCTCGCCCATATGAAAGAGTTGGGGTTACGGCTGAACGCCAAGAAGAGTGTGCTTTCTCCATTTTAGAGGACCACTTTTTTAGGCGTGGTTTGGGATTCAGTGTCGATGCAGGCGCGCCTGTCATCACCACGCTTCGATTCCATCCTGGCAGCTGTGAGAAGTGTAAAGCTAGGCCAGCTACTCACTGTCAAACAGTTCCAGAGACTGTTGGGTCTCATGGCAGCAGCTTCCAACGGGATACCTTTTGGACTGCTGCACATGAGGCCCCTGCAGTGGTGGCTCAGGACCAGAGGGTTTTTCCCCGAGGGGCAACCCATTTCGCACAATCAAGGTCACGCGGTGATGCCTACGTGCCTTGGTTATGTGGAAGAAACCTTGGTTCCTGTCCCAGGGCCCAGTGCTGGGAGCTCCTTGTCGTCGCAAACTGCTAACGACGGATGCTTCCCTCACGGGTTGGGGAGCGATCCTTAGGGTCGCTCATCTCAAGGTCTGTGGGAAGACCATCATCGTTCCTGGCATTCTATAGCCTAGAGATGTTAGCTGTCTTCCGGGCTCTGAGGAGCTTTATCACAGGTCTCAGGGGACACCATGTGTAGTACATACGGACAACACGTCGGTAGTCGCCTATATCAAAGGGGTTTGCGCTGGCATGCCATATCCTCTTGTGGTCCCAGGGGAAGTTGCTGTCACTCAAGGCAGCCTACATCCCCGGGGTCCAGAATATAGGAGCAGACACTCTGTCGAGACAGGGGCCGAGGCCCGGGGAATGGTGGCTCCACCCCCGAGGTGGTGGAGCTGATATGGAAATTATAAGTGGATCTGTTTGCGTCTCGAGAGACGTCTCACTGTCCACTTTGGTTCTCCTTCACGCATCCAGCTCCTCTGGGACTGGATGCTATGGTACAGACGTGGCCGAGGCTACGTCTGTACGCCTTTCCCCCAGTTACTCTGCTCCCGGGAGTTCTGGAAAGAGTTCGCAGGGACCGGGTTTGCCTGCTTTTTATAGCCCCGCGCTGGCCGGGCAGAGTATGGTTTCCCGATCTTGTGTTCCTCCTCGACGGGCATCCTCTGGAGTTACCCGTCAGGAGGGACCTTCTGTCCCAGGCAGAGGGCTCGATATTTCACCCTCGGCCAGAACTGTGGAACCTGTGGGCTTGGCCTCTGAGGGGGCCCAGCTCATAGAGTCAGGTCTCTCAACCGAGGTTGTTGAGACCATTCTACAGTCCAGAGCTCCCTCCACGAGGAAACTTTATGCCCTGAAGTGGAGAGTATTCACTTCTTGGTGTAGTGACCGTCGGTTGGACCCAGTCCACTGCCCAATTGGTACAGTGCTGGAGTTCCTGCAGGAACGGTTCACTGCAGGTCTGACCCCGTCCACTTTAAAGGTCTATGTGGCGGCCATAGGTGCTTACCACAGTCCTTTGGGTGGAATGTCTGTGGGGAAAGACCCCTTGGTATCTCGTTTCCTTCGTGGCACTTGGAGGTCCTCCTTCCTTTCGAAATCGGACCAGGAGGCGAATAATTTGCTTTGCCCTGTTCGGGCGTTAGACGCGTATGTCCACAGAGCTGCCCTGTGGCGTAAAAGTGACTTTTGCTCCCCTAACAAGGGAGGTCCAGTGTCTAAGCAAAGGATGAGCAAGTGGGTGGTTGAGACTATCTCACTGGCTTATGAGGCGGCTGGACAGCCTTCTCCTTTGGCTGTCCGGTCGCTCTCTACTAGGAGTATGGCGGCCTCTAAGGCCCTTATATCAGGAGTATCGTTACAGGACGTCTGTGATGCGGCAGGCTGGTCCTCACCGCACACCTTCGTCAGGTTCTACTCTCTGGATTTAGACTCTACTCCAGGGTCTCATGTTTTGTCTTCTTAGTGCTGCTCACATGATTACACACAGGACAGACATTTGTAGCTATGGAGGCGTTGGTATAGACGTTCCCATAGCGTCAGTTTTCGACGCAACGGGAGTTCCCTTGAAAGGGAACGCCTCGGTTACGACTGTAACCTCGGTTCCCTGAAGAGGGAACGAGCGTTGCGTCGCCTTGCCATATCTCCTTCATGCCTGTCAGCGCGACTTCAGACTTTACGAAGCTTTCGTTTTCTGTTTCGGGCCGGCTTTTATAGCTTCCTGGTACGTGACGTCACCCGCCTCTGACGTTCCGCCACACCATTGGACTGATTTTACATGTGCTTCAAGACGTCATCACGCAAAGCGTTCCCATAGCGTCAGTTTTCGACGCAACGCTCGTTCCCTCTTCAGGGAACCGAGGTTACAGTCGTAACCGAGGCGTTTTCTGCTCTTCAGAAACGAGAGGTGATCCTTTTTTACACGTATTAAGAATCCCACATTGTTTTGCAAAATATTTCTGTTGTCATTGCCAATTTACACATGATCCATTTGAATATAATTTTTGCCACTGCAAAAATAAACATTTCTAAAACATTTCGACCTTCCTTCTTTATTAGGAGAAAGATTTTCAATGAACCCAGTGCCAATGAAAAGAATCGTTCTGGTCAGGTAAGTTTATTTTTGTAAAATTTTTGTGTAGAAATCTGGTTCATAAAAGTTTAGTTTTCTAGACATTTCTTATTTATTGATTCATCAAAGCATATTTATGACCATTCATTTATTAAAAATTCATTTATTTTTTCCAGCTAATTATGTGAAAGATGTTACATATGAAAATATTTTGCACATAAAACATGATTGTAATCTGTTTTCATTGTGCACAGGTTAAAATCACAGATGTGGACTATGTCAACACTGCCAGTGACATCAAGACCAATGAAATTTCTGATGATGAAACACTGATCATCTACTATGAAAAGACTGACATCTCAGAGCAACAGAACTACTGCATCACAGAGAAACTCTTCAAGCATGATGAATACACAGAAATAGTGTACAGAGTATCTTAGGGTTTGTAGATTCACTTAAAGCCAATTCACACTTCACGGACAGACGCAGTTTCCCCTGTTGAAATCTGTTACTGTTCGCCACTTGTTTTCAATCATTCAGTCAGTGTTTGTGAGTCGTGGAATGTCTTGAGAAGTGATGTACTGTAATCTGGTGATTGTCCACGATGGACGCTGTCTGTCAGTGCAGTGAGTTGACATATATATAGTGGGTATAAAATGTCTACATTTTTTACATTTTTGAAAAATTAATCCAAGTAAAATTTTCCCAGGAAGCTCTTAAAGCAACACCAAAGCACTTTTCCTCTTCGGTCCCCCTACAGGTTGGAAGCGGAATTGTCCATTACCGCTGTCGTAAATAATTTAGCCTATACCGTTGCACGCACGCTATTTGTTTATCCAGCACCGACTTTGGAAATAACGATGTCCAAGACAAGGTAGAGTATGTTGCATGATTTTATGAAAGTATAATGTATTGCGACATCAGAAACGGCAATTTTTTATACAGGCTCCACCTATCGGCTATAGTAACGCTTACCGTAAAGCAAGTCAAATGTGTAGTTTCTTACGTCTCATTCGAACTACAGATCCACTACACGATCTGGCAAACTTGCATAGTGCGGTTATAGCCGTTAGAGGGCCGCAAAGCGAATGCAGAAGTGCCGTTAATCCTGTTACGAGTTGCTGAACCACTGAAACGATTTTGGAAACATTATTTTAAGGTACAAAAGAATCTTTGGTGTTGCTTTAAGAATTTTTTTTCTAACCCTCATACGGTCCTCATTTCAACTTTACATAAAGGGTCTTTGGGTCCCACACATTTGCAGAGCTATTTTTTTTTATATACAAATGTCATTTTTTAAGTTTAATTCTAAACTATACATTTATGCTGTGTTTTGGGGGATTTGTGGTACTTTTTTATACAACAACATTACTCAACATTAATTTGTCTGGTCAGCTGCTCCTTTCACAACTTTTTTGATATATTTTGTGAATATATATATATATATATATATATATATATATATATAAACATTATAAAATACATTAAAATCAGTATTTTATATTATATAATATTATGTAAATATTATTTGTTGTTGTTGTTGTTCGAAGTGTTTATTTGCAATAAAGCCACATATATTTGCAAATATAAAACTAAAATGCCTCTAAAAAAATAAGTTGTATTCATAAATTATTTATTTCAATAAACCAAATGTAAAAAAATCACTAACTTCAGATTAATAAATTATTTAAAAATATATATGTAAACAAAACCAATTGTTGGAGTTGGGGTTAGGGTTGTGTGTGTGTGCGCGCATGTGTTTGTGCGTGTGTGTTAGATCTCACCTCTTCAATGTCTGCATTTGTGGCTGATTTTGTTTGCCAAATTCTATAAATATGCTGTCTGTTGCAGTCACACTTGTGTGTGTTTTTGTGGTATGTAAAATCAGGTTTTTAATGTTGTTTATATGTCTATGTGGCGTTTTTAATATGATTTAAGATAAACCATGTGCAAATTTATGTCAACACCATTGCTGAGTATTTTCTTGTTAAAACTGCAGTGATCTAAAGACAGTCTCAAAAATTCCGTTTGAAGGCGCGGGTGTTTCTGACGTCACAAACTACCTTGTAACCAATCAGGTCAACGTGTGGGCGGGCTTTAGCATATCAATACTATGCCGTAAAGCAGTGGAGTCTCAAGAGAAGCCAGGTTATCCAGATATATTTTTCTGTTGGTATGAAAAATCTGGTATTTAGCCATAAAGCATGTGTATAATGTATATTACAATGTTATGATGAAATATGCCTTTCTCCACTGACGTCCTGAGTTGTTCGAAGCATTTCTAAGGATACTGATTGTTAGATGACAGCATGCGTGGGGGCCCCCACCCTATAATGGGCCCTATCGCAGATTTGCCTATAAATAGAAAAATTTAAACAAAGTCTGTCTCAAGTTTCAAATTCTGTCGAAAACAATTTAAAGATAATTTCGACTTTTTAATCTCACAATTCTGAATCTTTTTTCTTTTGCAATTGCGAGTTATATATCTAAATTCTGAATGATTTTCTCTAAATTGCGAGTTATGAATTCCAATTCTGAGGGGGAAAATATATATATATACTTTTTTTGTTAATGTCTCACAATTCTGACTTTACGACACGCAATGGGCTTTATGCACAGCTGCACTACTTCCTGAACTTCAGCCAGCTCTTTGTTTCCTGTCTGTCATTATTGGACAAACTGATTAATCCAGGGCTGCGTTCAGCCCCGGCAAAACGTTGCACAACGTTTTTTTAAACAGAAACGGTGATGCGTTGAACACACTGTTCTGATGACGCAAGAGTTGCAACTATGGCAGCTGAGAAGGCTCATTCTTTGTGTTCTTTGTGAAGAATTTTCTGAGCCTGATGAAGTCGGTATAAATATGTGTTTAATACTACAAAATATGCTCGATGTTACAGTTACTGCACTTGCCGCCCAGAACAAAAGAGAACATCCCAATCGAGTGAAGGGATTGCTGAAACTGAAATGGAAGCACACATCTTACCAAATTCAGACTAAAACACATCTATTTAGCCTCACATACTGACTTTATTTGTAGGTCATACTGTTTTAATACCCTGTATTTTCTTTCTCATTTTTAGGAAAAGCACTTAATTACCATTGTTTATTTCTATACCAAATGTCATACACTTGCAATGAAGCTAAAAATATAAACAACTACATCATTATGTTGATATCCTATATTTTTACAATAAAACTTACGACAAACATGTCTTCTAATATCCTCAGTTGTTGCGTATACCGAGCTGCATCGAACACATTTGTAAATTACTTTCCTTGAACCCATTGTGCAAGTTCACTTTAATACCCCGTGTTTTATATACATGTTGCTGCTGATTGGACTGCAGTTCTGACACACCCACCAAACAAGAGAAAACGTATCTCAAACCCCGTTGCACGCCGTTTCCAGGAAACATGACGTTCAACCCGGAAACCGTAGCAAAACGTTGCGCACCGTTTTGAACTTGAACGTGCCCCTGATGTGCCTGACCTCAGTAACAATAATCAGACACACCTGGATTAATCAGTTTGTCCAATAATGGCAGACAGGAAACAAAGAGCTGGCTGAAGTTCAGGAAGTAGTGTAGCTGTGTATAAAGCCCATTGCGACTTTATATTATGCAATTCTGGGGGAAGGGGATCACTACTAGATGGCACTCAAGCTTCTTGAGTTAGACATACATGTGAAGTAAGAGGAGAAGAGTGGGAGAGAATGTTGAACATGTGCTTGCATGTTATCCTGCTTGTGCATAACAGTTATTAAAAGTTTCCTAAGAGGAATATACTTGCTTGTGCTTCTCATCATGAAGACATAACACAGCGTGGGTCCTCTTTACTAGTTACAGCAGATAGGGTTGCCACCTCTCCTGGTTTTACCGAGATTGTCTTTCTTTTTAATAACCTGTCCCGGGAAATTGATCCACTCTCCCGGGACACTGAATGTCCCGGTTTTGGAAAAGTGAATATGTTCAATTTACTATTTTCTCTCCACTTGAAATAGCCTATGCGTTGTGCACAGAGCAGTCGGTGTCTCTTGTGTGTAGAATGCGCTATCATTGGCTCTGTATAGGGAGTAGGGACGTGTGACGTTGTCACAGTGTCTGGTTTGTGTTCCCTGGGTAACCACTAGAGGTCCTCTTCCCCCACGGTGTCTTTCACTCATAACTACATTTCCCATCATCCTGTTCTGTCACTCATTCATCATTGCATTCAGCTGTTTCCCGTCACCTTGTTAGTATCTGTGTGTATATATACCCTGTTTGTTTAGTCATTGTCATGGAGTCCTTGTATATTGTCACACCACTTCTGGTAGTCTGTTTTCACCTGTTCTGGTTTGTGTTCTTGTTTTTGGATTGCCTTATTGGATTTTGACCCTTGCCTGGACTGGATTGTGAGTACGGATTACCCTATTAAAATACTGCATTTGGATCTTACCTTTCCCTGTGTGTGATCGTGACAGAAACCAGACACTGTGACAGACGTAGGCTACGTCACGTAGACTATCTAGCGCGTCTGTCTTGGCAGCTACTAGGCCTACTACAGGCGGCAATTAGAGAAGCAGTGAAGGAGATTGTACGTCGTTCGTTAGCGTTAACATGGGTGGCAAGACGGAGGACGAAGATGACAGTGTGTTCACAAAGACTGACAGGCCAGTTCAAAAGAAAATGAAATGTTCAACATACTTTAATAATGAATGGGTGAAAAAAGACTGTCGCCGAATTAACAGCTACCTATCACGGTGTGTGACATGGCCATAGCTACCTGTCAACTGACTGTGGGAACAAGGTCAGTGCAAAAATATTCAGTGACTCTGATATTGCAAGACGTCTTTTGGCAGAACTAAAAGTGAGGCCTTAGTGGAAAATGTGTTGCCACCATTTAGTCAGCAAAGATTAGCAGCAGAGTTGCAGAAAGTGCACTATTTTGCGATGTTCTGATGCGTCCAATTCTGGGCACACAAAATCGTCTCCCTACACGGTCCAGTATTTCTATGTGTAACCGTGGCGTTTCTGCCTGACTTAGTCCCGACTACGCCACCGGGGTTATATACACACGGAAATAACAGCAACACAAGTTCAAATAGACAATACTTGATAGAAGAACGAAGACGTGGCCTTCAAGCTCAAATAATTTTATTGACAATGAAGCATAATTCTCTGAATCAAGCACTTTTAACTATTAATAATATAAAAAGAGGAATAAGAATTTAATACACATAGACGTTAGGTCAATTAGATTTCACAACCCACCCGTCTTACAGTAGGAGGGACCAAACCTGTGTGAAAAAGAGGGAAAATCATGGGCCACGGACCCGCCGCCCTAAGAGTACACACCACACGTGCACGGTTCTCAATGAGATTAATAAAACCAGTTCTAAGAAAAGTACAGTGAATAATACAAACCACTCTACACTCCCAAACCAATACACATGCAGTGCAGGAAATCTCACGCCACATGCAGTGAAGGGAAAAGCCCAGACGACCCCAGAGAAAGGCACTCCCACACAGGCTGGCTCCTAAGACAAAAAGGGAAATAGATTAAAACTCTCATTTACGCATCACATACACCACAGCGGTTGGTCTAAGCCAAACTCAAATGATAAAAACAATTTACAAAAATAAATCATAAACAAAACAGCAGGGCCTAGACTTCAGAGGTCCACATGTATAGGACTCCAAACAGAAAGATCTGCCAAGTAAACACAAAAAAAGAAAACCTAAATACCAAACAAACAATATTAGTATTTGGAATACAAATCCAAATAAACCCCCTACGATGTCAATCCTATAAATCATCATAATCATTCAAACTACATAATTGGTAGGTTCGGCTCATTGCTGACACACACACATACCTCTGATAAAATCCAAAAGTGAAATATAAACTGGGTATTACAGCTCGTTGCTATGGGTTAAACACGGCATCCAGCGCTCGACACTAACCCCATTCAAACGCTCACGCGCTCTCACTCTTGCATCCAGGACTTCCTCCCTGCGTGTAACAGAATCAACCATGTAAACAAACTAAACGTCTTTATATATTACAACACAGTACCACACACACACACACATACTTGTTTTTCTACCATTAGGGGGACCACCGTTTTTTGCCCACTTGTGGGGTCCACCACTTCCAGTGGTTCTACAGACTTGTAAAAAATCAAGCAAGATAACAAAAAATTCCTAATAAGAAATATCACTTCAATATACCAAAATTCAAACAAAATTGTTTGCACATGCGTTTTTGTGTCACTTGTGGGGCCCGGATCTAACTTTTAGGAGTTGTGGGGTCCACTTTCACAGATACACACACATTTCTAATCTTTATATCTTAGAAGGGACCAATACACACACATTTCTAATCTTTATATCTTAGAAGGGACCAAAGTCACTATCTGTAAAACATCAACTACTTCTATTATTTGCCCTTGATTACCATATAAACTTTCTTATATTATAATGTATATTCCTCTAAATCTGCACACATCTATATTGGCAAGGCAAGTTTATTTATATAGCATAGAAGTGCTTTACATAGAAATTAAAATAATAATAGAATAAAGAAATAAGAATAATTAAAACAGTTTAGAAAAATTAAATACAGTACAGTACAAACAGTCGGACGAACAGCGGCACAGTGCTCATTCAGTAAATGCATAGCTAAACAGAAGTGTTTTGAGTCTGGATTTAAATGTGACCACTGTAGGAGCACATCTGATCTCCTCTAGAAGCTGGTTCCAGCTGTGGCTGGCATAATAGCTAAAAGCAGATTCGCCATGCTTAGAGTGAACCCTTGGTATATATCAGTTTAGCCATTAACATGGCATAAAAAGCCAATCCAGAGACTTTTCTAAATCAATGAGCCCTCAAATTTTGGTCACAGCCTGACCTGCTTCAGTCTGCAGGACACCAACTGTACTTTGTCTGCATTGTATTGGTCATTGAATGAACTGTGCGGTTTTGCTGAAGGGGATCTTGTTTGTCCCATGGTTATTTTTCTTTTATTTCTAATGAAGTTGTGTTCCTAGCCAGTCATGTTCACTGCAGCCTAAGATAATATACTCCTAAATTGAGGACTTCACATGAAAACTCCCTATTCATCTGATGCATAAAGACTTTAAGACCCTGTGGAATTATAGCACTAATACCGTGAGTAATTTTTACACTAAACACTGGATTAAAAAACAACAACTTTACAACATGATTTGTCCTCAATGAAAATGTATTTGGTAATACACAATGGCCAGTTCCATACAAAAAGAGGTTAGACAACATTTTACATTTCAAATGGGTAAAAAAATAAAGCTTTTGGTCAATGTAACAGTAATAAACATGCTATAAGAAACTCATGGCATTACAATGCATGAGTCAACAGTCTGATTTTTGGTATAAAACATTTAAAATTAAAAAAGACATTTGAATGGATCTACCAGTCTACTTTATAATATAAGACAACAAAGAACTTTAAAGGGTTAGTTCCCCCAAAAATGAACATTCTGCCTTCATTCACTCACCATCAAGGCATTCTAAACCCATAAGAAACTTGTTCATCTTCAGAACACAACTGAAGATATTTGAATGAAACCTGAGAGATTTCCATCTTTCCATTTAAAAACTGTTCATCCAAAACTTTCAAACATTCATAAAGAAAAAAGTTATCCATGTGACTCCAGAGGTTTAATCCCAATTTTATGGAGCAATGTCAATGTTTCGTGTGCCAAAAAAAAAACAA